>NW_022436941.1:7248012-7439258 GCF_009761245.1 Sapajus apella
TTTTGAGATGGAATTTCACTCTTGTTGCCCAGGCTGGAGTGAAATGGAGCGATTTTGGCTCACCACAGCCTCCACCTACCGGGTTCCAGCAATTCTCCTGCCTCAGCCTCCCGAGTAGCTGGAATTACAGGCATGCGCCACCATGCTCAGCTAATTTTGTATTATTTTGGTAGAGACAGAGTTTCTCCATGTTGGTCAGGCTGGTCTCGAACTCTCGACCTCAAGTGATCTGCCTGCCTTGGCCTCCCAAAGTGCTGGGATTACAGGCAGGAGCCACTGTGCCCAGCTAGGTTACTATTAATCTATCATCAGAGATTGGTTTCGCTTGTTTCTGAGATTTATCAAAATAAAATCTTAAAACTGCACTCTTTGTTTCTGCCTACTTTCCCTCAGCACTATGATAATGAGATTATCTATATTATCACATATTGCAGTTTGTTCTTTTGCATTGTGTTGAAGTTTTCTATTGTATGAATATGCCACAATTTATTCATTCTACCATTGGTGGACATTTGCATTACCTATCATGCTGCATTCAGCATTCTTAGACATGCATTTTGGTGCTCACATGAATGTATTTCTGTTGGACATGTACTTAGGAGTTAAATTGTTGGGTCAGGAAAACAGATGTCACGATAGTTATTCTAACATAATTTAATTATAGGGAATTGGCTAAACAGATATTAAAGGATTATGAAGGTGGAAAAGGAAGCACTGCAGTACTTAGGAGCAGAACCTGCAGGAAAGAATACCTTTATCACTACCATCTCCAGGCGAGGAGCCTTGCCAAACTGAGACTCAGACCAATGAGGAAAGTTTTGCTGGTGCTGGTTCCTCTGAGAGTATAAAAATTATAGTTCCTTCATATCCTTGTAAACATTTAGTGTTATCAGTTTTTTTTTAAATGTCATCTATTATGTGGTTTATAGTAGTACCCCACTGTGTTTTCAGCTTGTAGAGTGCCTATTTAAGCCTTTTACTCATTCTTCAGTTAGGTTATTTGTATTTTTCTTATTCATTTACAAAAGTATTTTATATATTCTCAGTAAGTCATTTGTAAGATATGTGGATTGCAAATATAGTTCCTTAATGGCTTCCCTTTTCACTGTCTTGATCCTATATTTTAATAAACAGAAGTCCTAATTTTAATAAAGTCTGAGATACTCTTTTGCTTTATGGTAATGCTTTTCACATCCTCTTTAAGAAATTTTCACCTGCTTAAAGATCGTGAAGATACTTTTGATATCTTATGGAGACTTAAATGCTTTATTTTTCACATGCAGATCTACAATCCATCAGGAAATTACTTTTATATATGTTCTAAGATACGACCAATATTTTTTCTATGAGGTTTCCATGATGTGTTTGAACTTGCTTATGGCTCAGCATACAGCCAATTTTTGTAAATCTTGAATGGACACTTGAAATGAAGTGCTGTTTGGTACAGTGTTTGATGTGTATCAATTAGGTCAAGCTTTTAAATCATAGTGTTCACTTTTTTATATCCTTACTGATGCTTTTTTCCTCTGCTTGTTCTATCAGTTAAAGACAGAAATCTTAAAAATTTCCCCACCATTACTGTAGATCTCCTCTTTGTCCTTCGAGTTGTGACTTTATATATGTCTAGGCTATGCTACTAGGTATGTACAAGTTTAGAATTGCTGTATATTCCTGTTGTTCCTTTTTTAATTATGAAGCATTCCTTTTTATCACTAATAATAATTCTTGCCTACCTTATCTATACTCATTTTTTCTTGGTTGAAGTTAATATGGCTTATCTTCTAAATCTTTTTACATTCAGCCTTTTTGTAAACATATAATTATGATATGTCTCTTGTAGGCAGCATATAGTTGGATATTGTTTTCTCTATTATGTCATTCCTCATGTTTTAATGGGATTATTTAGCCCATTTATAGTTAAATAGGTTTAAATATAAACCTGTGTTTTCTCTGTTCTATATTCCTTTTTTCTTCTGCCTTTCTTATCTTCTTTCTGGATGAGACAGTTTTTGTTATTTCATTTCTTTGATGTCTAGCACTAATTTTGCTACTTTTTGGACAGTACTAGGACATTATAACACTTTAATTTCATTTGACTTCTGATCTTTTAAAAAGTATTACTGTATCTTTTAGTTCTACAAATATTTTTATTTTACGGTGTGTTATTGTTAAGAAGCCAAAATGTATTTTTATTATTTACTTATTTTAATCCTTTTTGGTACTCATTATTTCTTCTTGCACAGCTATACAATGATCTGAATGATTTGTTTCCTTTCTGTTTTAAAAGTTCCTTTTATAGTATTACTCTTAGTGTTAATTTGTTGGCAATGTATTCTCTCAGTTTTTTTGTCTAAATGTATCTGTATTTTACCTTCGTGTATTTTACCTTATGAATACCCATATTTTCATTAGATTCTAATGTTTTTTTCAAATTTTAAAGGTGGTAGATACTATGTTTATTACCTGGGTGAGCTGTACACCAAACTCCCAAGACACTCAGTTTACCTGTAACAAGCTGCACATGTACCCCTGAACTTCAAAAGCTAAAAAAAAATTTTTAAAGGGTGGCATTTCATTGTCTTCTGGTTCCATCGTTTTCTCCTGAAAAGTCAGCTATCACACTTACTGTTGCTCCTTTATGCAATGTTCTCCCCATCTCTACCACCCACCCTTTGGCTGTTATAAAGATTTTTTATTTGCCTTTGAATATTTAAGTATTTTACTGAGTACCTAGGGATGGTTATGTTTGTATTTATCTTGCTTGGGGCTTGTAGAGATTTCCAAATATCTGGCTTGATGTCTTTCATTAATTTTGGAAAACTATCAACAATTTCCTCTGTCCTTTCACTCTGAAAATTCAGTTACATACTTGTTAGACCTCTTCACCATGTTATGATGTCTTATACTTTTTTCCGTATTTTTCATTCTTTTTCTTTTTTCCTTTCAGATCTTCTGTTTGGTTATTTTTTACTGATGTAGCTTTCACCTTACTATTCCTTTCTTCAGTTGTGTTAATCTGTTGTTAAATCCATCTATTGAATCTTTCAGTTATTTAATTTTCAGTTATAAAATTTTCATTTGATTATTTTTTGTTTGTTTATTTTTATTTCAGTAGGTTTTTACAGAACAGATGGTGTCTGGTTGTGATTTTTAGTGGTGATTTCTGAGATTTTCATGCATCCATCACCCGAGCAGTGCACACTGTTCCCAAAGTGTAGTCTGTTAATGGATCCCGGTTTTATAATGAAATTCAGCATCTTTTCTTCTATCTTCCTAAACATATTAGCAATAGTTATTCTAAAGCTTGTGCCTAAGAATTCTAAGATCTGGATAACCTGTGGCTCTGTCTCTGTGGTCTGTTTTCTTAGATTTTAGCCATTCAATTCCATTTCCTGCTATGCCTCGTAATTTTAGATTGGATGCTGGAGATTATATATGAAAAATTGTAAAGCCTGTCGATCACTTTATTGTTTTCCAGAGAGGGTTTATTTTTTTTTGTGAGACAGATAGACCCCTGGAATATCATCTTTACCTACTCGAGAGTGGGAATAATTTAAGAATATGTGGTCTTAGCAGCACGTCTCCTGTATTTGCCAGGGCCATTCTTTCTTGGAAAGCCTAATTTTTGTCTCTTTAGTACCATGTACTATCAAAATCTATACTTAGATTTTATTATTTGTTTATAATAAATCCATACTTAGATTTATTATTTTTTGCTTGTTTGAGGCTACTTTTTAACTCATTTCTCAGCCTTTTGCCCTTTATCTGTGTAGCTCAGGCGTAATCATATTTTCAGGGGAAGCTGAAAATGTTGAGCCTACTTCTTTCCAGGGTTTCTGACCCTCAATTTCTGGCTTCTTTGGTAGCTTTATACTCTGATTTTTATTTCCCATCTCAGAGAGACTTCTCTAAGTTCTAGAACATCAAATTCTGTTTGGCTTCTATGCAAAGCAGCGAATGTCACAAAGGGGAAATGCAGCAGTGAATATGGGTCTCATCTCAACGGACTTTTCTCTCATCACTTTCCTTTAAGTTCTGGCTGCTTTTGTTGCTGTTGGATGCCTTCAAAAACTTTTTTTAATTCCGCTTTTATAGTTGTTGATAGCAGAAGGATTAGTCTAATACAGGCTATTTCTCCATTGCGTAAAGTAGAAGTCTATCTCATAAAATTTTCACAATGTCCCTAGGAATTAACTATCATGACTTTATTTTTAAAGTTGGAATGCTATGTGCATAGGCATTGGAATCAGATTTTGGGATTTAAAACGCAGCTGTCCACTGACCAAAATGTGAGGCCTTAGACAAGTTTAATTTCTCTCCCCTTTCAATCAGTCTCTGAGAAATGAAGTGGAAGAAACCTTTAAAGATCAGATAATCCCATTTTTATTTAAACTACTTTAGAGTATAATAAAAGGAAAATTTCCAAATTCATTATATAAAGTTGGTTTCATTTTAATTCCTAAATCTGATAAGAAAAATCTCAGATTGGTAGGCCAATTTCGTTTATGAATGTCAATATAAAAACTTATAGACCAATGCATGTAAAACATATTTAAAATAATAACAGAATCCAGTCACATATTTAAAAAAGTATATTATGACTAAGAGAAGCTTGTTTCAGAAATACAGGGATAGTGGAATACTATGAGATCTACCACGTAAGTCATCCTATTAATAGAACGAAGGAGAAAAACCATATGATCATCTCCTTAAATGCTAGAGAAAAGTACTTGATAAAATCCAACACATTTATTTTATTTTATTTTTTATTCAACAAATATGTATTGAGCATCTGTTCTGCTACAGCACTGATGATGCAAGAGTGAAAAAGATACTGGCGCCCTCCCAACCTACATTCTACTAGACAGAAACAGTCAATAAACAAATGAGTAAAGGAACAAGCTGTTTTTCAGCTAGAACATACATTTATTTTTAAAACTCAATAAAATGTATATTGGTTTCATTAATATAATAAACATACCTCAGGCTAACAGCCAACATGTCACTTAATGGAGAAATGCTAATGGTTTTCTTCTGAAAGTAAAAGCCAAGACAAGGGTGTTCAGTATGACCACAACGCCTAGCATGAATTGAGAATTAGTTAAAGCCATGAGACAAGAGAAAACAACTGGAAGTGTAGGAATTGGAAAGAAGAGATAAGATCATTGCTATTTGCATGTTATATAAATATTCAAATGGAAACACCAAAAAAACAATGGAAAAATTATTACAAACAATAAAATTTAACCAAAAAGCTGGTTATAAAATCAATATAAACATTATTTTTAAATTGCCATCAAATATACAGACAAAACCTAGTTAGAAGAAATAAAAAGAACATTCCATTTATGATAGAAAAAGACATACAAAAAAGAAATATTCAAAATATGCACAAGGAAAACTATAAAATACTCTCAAAAGAAGCAAAAGTAAACTTGAACAATTATTAAAAATGTTATTAGATAAGACCATGCAACATTATATAGATGTTAACTTTCCCTAAATTAATTTATAAATTTTATGTAATCACAACAAAAAATTTATAGTTTTTTTCTGGAGCTGATTATGAACATTTCCTGTTCCATGAATACTTGTTGTCTCCAGAAACAGAGGTGCCAGGCCTTGGAGCTGGTTGCTGAGAAACCGTTTGAGAGGAGCTGGGTTTGCTTTGTGCAAAATATGCTCTGTGGCTTACGTTTCCTGCATTACTCCTGTCATCTCTATGCCTCCTCTTCTGAACCCTGACCTGATGAGTATTCCTTAGGAACCAGCATTTGGTTTGTGTGATGGGCTGTTGGCATGTGATGTGGATCTTCCATGGGTCTCCACTGGGTCTTTTTGCTCAGTAGAAAGTTAGCAGTCAGGGAATATAATGTAGGTAAGACAACCTTCCCAGTGCCCCCTTAGTTTCATCTCTAATATTGCCTCCTGTTTCCGACCACAAGAGGATGCTAGACAAGAATGCTAAGTGTGAAAGACAATGCTATTGCCTTGAAAAGCACTGTTGCTGAGTGATCTTCTTGGCTGCGGTGCTGAGGAGGTAGTCCCAGTTTGGTGTTTTCTCTTCTCTTCTTTAGTTGCTAGTATGGATTTTCAGTTCATTTTTACCTTAGACGTTTTATCCAAAACATGTCATTGATGATGAATTGGAGAAATTTTTATTAGTTATGAAACTGCAATATGCATTTCTAGGCTTTCCCCGTTACTTCTCACCAAGACTTTTCCTTTTTCTAGAGCTACCCTGAATTTTCCTACCACCCAACATTGTCCTATGCCATTCCTTCTTCCTGGTGCACCCTCCCTCCCCCATTTCGGTCTGAAAACCTGCCTATTCTTCAGTGCTATTTTCAAAGATTCTTTTAAAAACACTTTTCCTTATGTTTTCCATTATAGCTGGACAGTGAAATACTGGTTTTACAAGACAAATCATTCTTTAATTTCTCAGTAATTTGTGTTTGTTCCGTAGCCCCTATTCAACTGTGAATATCAACGCAGGGACCCTGTTTTGCCTGGGTAACTTCTGAAGTACTTTGCTTATTGCCCTGCACATAGTAGGCTTCAACAAAGATAGGACTGAATTATGGAAAATCCAAGGGCTTAATTTAGTCCAGTGGCATGAACTGGCTCTCTAAATTGTTTATAGGATCTCACCCTTTGGAAACTATAAATTGTGCTTAATTTATCATCAGGTGATGTCAGTGACATACCCAGTAACAGTGGTGGTCTTCACCATGGCACCACAAAGCAGAGCCTGCTTCTGGCCAGATAATTTTAGCCTCTGTCTGCTTATGTTTTCTTCAGTGCCTAAAAGCACGTACAGTTTACACAGAGGGTGAGTCATCAACCTGGAAGAGGGTCTTCGTTAACACTTGGTACCAGCCCAGATTCCAAATAAGGAAGGCCCTGAGAATTAGCTGTGCTCCTTAAAAACTTTGTGATTAACAGTATTTTTTTTTTTTTTTTTGCCTAAGCCCCCAAAGCAACAAGTTGTTTACATTTATAGATGTGCATGTTGAGAGTTCAGTAGACCCAACATCGCTCGGTGTCATGTTCTTAGTAGATTGTTCACCTTTTCATGAATATGTGACTAACAAGAGAAGAGATATTTGCAAGTATCTGTACATATGAATTATTCTTCAAAAAACACAAAGTCTTTCTTTTCTTGCAGGAGCCCAGAAGCTTTGAAGTCACAAGAAGAGAAGGTAGGAAAAATGTACTCATACTCATTTTATTTTCAGTGTTGACATTTTGAAGTAGTTTGCTGAAACTAAGGTGAACTTCCGTCTGTGATCAGCTCATTCTTTGAAATTGCGTGTGGCCTTTCCTGGGTGCTGACTGCTTGGCACTTGTCTGTAGGGACTCCATGAACTGAAGGCCAGGTTTGCTTGTGAAAACTGACTTCCACCTTCAAGTACAAGAGGTGGAGCCCAGGGAACTGGCTCATTCACAATCATGTTTTTGGTCTTTTAAACCTCATTTTTGAGTGAAGTTTGGAGTAATTATTAGTTTTACCCAACAAAACAACAACAACAACAAAAACAAATCACTTATGGTTTGTTCAGTATTTAAGAAGAGATGCCACTGTGAAAAATATTTCTGAATAGGTTTCTTACAGCTTCACCTAAGCTGAAATAGAAATAACTAATTAATTTTCCTTTTGAAAACAATTCCATGATGTTCTGTTTCTCTTGCCAGAGTTCCTGTAGCACAATTTGTTTTCTGGTCTCTGAGGTAAACATAGATGGTTGACAATTTCAGAAATCTTTTAGTGGAAATTGAAGTTCCCCTTATTCATTTTCAGTAATACCTAGTATCTCATAAGGAATGTCTTTTTTATGATTTGTGGAATCATTGACAATTATCTCTCTCTCTCTCTTTTTTTTTTTTTCTTTTTGATGGAGTCTCACTCTGTCACCCAGGCTGGAGTGCAGTGGCACGATCTTGGCTCACTGTAACCTCGGCCACCCAGGTTCAAGCAATTCTCCTGCCTAAGCCTCCCGAGTAGCTGGGATTACAGGTGCCTGCCACTGCACCCAGCTAATTTTTGTATTTTTAGTAGAGATAGGGTTTTACCATCTTGACCAGGCTGGTCTTGAACTCCTGACCACAGGTGATCCACCTGCCTCAGCCCCTCTAAATGCTGGAATCACAGGCGTGAGCCACCACGCCCGGCCAACGATCGTCTCTTTATTACAGGGATGGAGCGATGAAATCAGAAACAAAAATGAGTTCTTGGTCTAGAATGTGGCTTTGGTTTTAGCCTTCATTACATCCTTCTCTGTGGTACTGTCTCCAAAAAGGCAGGCAATCTAAAAGCAGTTAGCAAATTCTATATTGACTCCTAAATCAACATTGCTTTGCCTCCTGATTAGTTCTTATGTTATGCAACACAGCGAAAGACATAGGGTGGCTGTGTTATCAACATGTGTTGCCAGAGCTTCCTAACAAACTTTTCACACTATATTGAGTCCAGCTAGTAGTTTGGTGCTGTCCATGGCTCTGGAACCCGAGTGTCATAGGATCTGGATAATCTGTCTCTAAGACAAACTTTCTGGCTTGCATTCCCATTCGCCATTATCTTTGGTTGTGGACTGGATGTCCTCTGAACTGTAGGGCAGTGTGTAAGGCAAACTGCATTGTTTGGATATCAACACCAAATGGATGAAGGTGGATGGAGCAGGGAAGGATGTTTCTTATGGAAAGTAGTGTTCACAGTAGGTACCGTGACTGTGTGAGTTGAAGAGAAATAGCCATAAGGAGAAAAGAATTTGACATGAACTTTGGCTTTGAATTATATTCTGTTTATGCCAGTATCTCCGACTGTGAATATTTGGAATTGATTTGCATTATGAAATCACATATAAACTTAACCTTTTTGGAATCTCACAGTCCTTGTGTTGAAAATGTCTCTAATGAGGCCGGGGTTATAGGAGAGCCATGTATTTCTATTCAAGTGCATGAAAAAGGCCTGATTGAACTTATGACTTCAAACCCCCAGAAGAGTGAGAGTCTCCAGAGGTTGAGTGAAGGTGTAGTCAGGCTGTGCTCCATTCATCTGTAACCTCTGCACCGCCAGAAGCATCAGCCTTCACGAATGGCTGTCTAGGAACATACACTCTGGGTTTGTACTAGCAAATGTTTTCTGACAGCACATAAACTTTTTCTTCCTATTGTGCAGTGATGTCTTTCTTGCTTGTTTCTCTCAAAGTTGAATGTTTCAGAGTTCCTAAAATAGCCCCGTGCTGTAAAGTCAGTACTTACAACCTGGCAGGAAGAAAGGGAGAGTGGGATCTTGTAGGTTGGTTCTAGTATTTTTAGGTCTGGAAACTCACTGATTCACTGACTTGGGTTGTGGGGTTGTTAATCTTCTCAGAACAGTGTACAAGTTTAGAAATAATAGAAGCATTGTGGATATTTCAGTAAATTATTTTTCTTTCAAAGAAAAGTAAGATATCATCTAGCAATGAACACCTGGGTTGGTTCCTAGCTCTGACTTGACCTGGGACTGAAAGAGGAGCAGATGAGTAATATTTGATTTTTTCTGCAAAGCTTACCAGATGCAGAAGAATCTAGAAAGTCTTCAGGTCTAGAGAGGAAGTTCCCAATCACAGAACCTGAGGAGGTTTCCTGTTTTGCTTTGTCTTATTTCAATACTGTACCTGACTCAGGAGCATCTACTCCATTAAAGGTTTAGGGCCACAGATGGCTAGCCAACTGCAACTTTGCACTGTGACTTTTGGAAACTTTAGACTAAGTATGTGTGATGAGAAGTGAGAGGGGCTAATGTTAGCAGTGGAAATAGAGTCCAGGCCAAATCATAGTGGGAACTGGGGACAGTTGGGGGAAAGTGAATGCATTGTGTGCCTTAGACCTGTCCTCTGCCCTGTTTCCCCCTCCCCCCCTCCAGCCACAGATGCCATGCTGCCTAGCTTTCCTGCCTCTGGCATCACTCACACTGTTCCTGCATGCCTTGTCCCTCATCCTTGTCAAATACACCTCCCCTTCATCCCTTCCAACTCTCTTTCTTGTAGTGTTCGGCTTACCCTATGTAATTGGAGAGGTAAGGGCTCCTATCAGGTTGCGAATTTCCTTAGAGACTCTCCACCTCTCCTACCTCCCCAAATTCCTCACAGCCGTAGCTCAGGACCAGTAGTTAATCAACAATTGTTTCTTAAGTGAAAGCTATACATTTGCTTTATGTGTGTTGTCTTTTCATTCTGGCCTTTCCTAGTAAAATACAAGTTAGGCACTGGCCCTTTGGTTCTAGAAAGTCACTTTTAAAAAAATGTTCCATGGCTATCATTAGATATCCATGGCTGATGCATTGATGAAAATTAAAATAAGCTTAGTATTATGGGTTGAATTGCATTCCCCAAAAAGATGTGTCAAAGTCCTAACCCAGAACCTGTGAATGGGACCTTATTTGGAAATAGGGTTTTGACAGATGTAAAGATAAAGTCATACTGGATTAGGATGGGCACTAATCCAGAAGTGAGGTCCTTATAAGAAAAGGGAGAATTGGACACAGACACACAAGGAGAACATCATGTAATGATGGAAGCAGAGAATTGCTGGCAAGATGCAAGGAACTCTCCATCCCTAGAACCTTCAGAGAGCATGGCCCTGCCTGCCCCTTGATTTTCTACTTCCAGCCTCCTGAACTGGGAGAAAATCCATTTCTCTAGTTTTAAGCCACTTAGTTTGTAGAACTTTATTATGGTGGCCCTAGGACAGAAAGACACTTAGAAAATGTTGGACTCAGTAAACTTTAGTTTTCATTGTTGTTGATAATGATGATATTTTGACTGAAGAATCTCTCAGGATTTTTCATAGGCAAAATATCACTCTCAACAGGGAATGTAATATGCAGCATTTTCCAAAGTTGGTTCCCCATGGGATTCAACAAAATTAATTGTGTTGTTTTGGACCATCTCAGGGCAGGCATTCCTTGCGGTGCCTTTTACAAACCCTGCCCTAGAGAGCCCAGGAAGAGGGAGAGCTTCCTTAGAGTGCCCGGGCACCAGACTGTGCTCCATGGGCTGTGCATGCACAGAACAGCATGGCAGCAATAATGATAACACCTTCTTGGTTGCTCTGACGTTTTCAGAGGACATTCACATTCTTTACCTCCCTTTTCCTTGAGTAACCCATGACACAAACAGAGCAGATAGCACTGTACACATGAGACTCTTTCCTTCCTTTTCATATTAATTTTTAGTACGTATGAGGGATGCTTCTGGGCCAGTGCCTCTCTGATGTCCTGAACCTCTCTTTAATGGGCGGTGGTTGCTTAAGTGACTCGATCTTGCTTCATCATATCCAAGGGTGTCTATACATTATGTTGGCTGCCAAGCCCAGAGAGCTGAGAGGGACTTCCTGGGGGCGCTTATTTGTGGGACTTGAAGGTAGACACCATAGCAAGGATTGTGGCAGGACTACGAGACTGATAGGGAATCCTCTGGGAAGGTCATGTGCCTCCCCCAGGGAGATGGAGCCATTCCTCTTTCAGGGAAGTCCTGTATGACCCTGGATATTCATGCCTGGGACCTATGCGAGCCGCATGGGAAGGAGTGATGGCTGCATCCCTCTATGCTTTCCAATGCAGATATTTTCATAACTCCCTTCAGACACCTAAAATTTAATTTCACCTCTTTCTGAAGCTTCAGCAAAAGGTGCCAACCTTATCTCTCTAAGACACTCCTGCGTCCACTGTGAGGGCCAGTGCTGATTGTGACTGGCCAAAATTCATCTACTCAAACCAGTACTTTTCTCTGACTGATCCCATCACGTTGAATTACAGCCATGAGAGAACACTTGAGTAAGCTGAGCAAATGGCTTGTTAGCCATCTCTGAGGAGCATAGGGCAATCTGTAAGGTACTCCAGATGTCTGTGATTGTGCTGTGATTAGGGGCTGCGAGTTTGGGGATGGGCACTAATGTCATGTTGCATCACCCACCCTCCCAAGGCTGGCTACCACACATGTTCCAGCCCTATCCAGCCTGGCTTGGCTTCCAGCCAGGCTGTGAGGGAGCCCGGGAGAGGAGGGACACTGCTATCTTCAGGGAAAAGGATAAAAGGGGGTTACCATCACATGCACATTCAGGGTGGCTCTGGCTGCTTTGCAGTGCAGATCTCCTAAGCAAACATGACCTGCCAGTCCTGAGTGTGAAACTAGAGCTTCACTTTTTGAAAAGCCGTGGAATTGGTCCCTAATTGGCAGCTGCCTCCAATAGCCCCTTTATAGTTCTCTGCATCTGGGTGAACTTCAGCTATCAAGAACTGCATTCTGTTTACCATTAATTTTGATTTTGTTTAGCAGATGTTTTCTGGATCTCTCAGTTGCCTGCATAATCTATCTTGGTGTAATGTGAAGTGGCTGACTGTCTTCAATGAAACAGATTAATAAACTCCTAGGTTATTTTGAGGTTATTTCTTTAATAGCTGCAGATGTAGGGAATTTAAAAGGAAGCCATCCAGATTTGACAGTGCCTGGAGCAGTGGGTCTTTTTCAATCCAAGACTGCCATCTGGGGAAAGAGATGGCTTTTCCTTCCTCCATTCCACCCTCTCTCACATGCAGTGGGGCACTGCATGTTCTTCTACAGTCACTGGGCTCAAAGCAGTTGAGAGTGACATCTATCTTCTGACTCCCAATCTCACAGAAATTGGCTCTTTCTGGATCGCGTTGCCTTTTTTAAGCTTCTGGGAAACTATATTGTGCCTAGTTGCCCGAAGTTGAATGGGAAGTGCATGGCGCCCCCAGCTGAGGTGTTCTGCTTAAGTTCAGCGATCTGGTGCCCAGTTTTACTTGTGATCAGTTGGTAGGCAGCTTACTCACAGTGTGACTTCGGGTAAGTTACTCAACTCTACCTGAAATAGGATGGGGATAGAAATAGTACAAACCATCAGTTCCAATTCTGACTTGTAGAAACCGGATTTGTACTGACTGAAGTTTGAAAGGCTTACGACGCTGCAGAATCTAAGGGTGGATCTGGCTTCACAAACAGCTGATACAAGGATTCTCACACTCTTCCTGTCCTTCCTTCTCCTGCATGTTGGCCCCTTCCAGGCAGCCTTGCAGGATGGCTACAAGCAGCTGCGGCTCACAGAGTCCTGCCTGCTCACCATCTCAGAGGGCAAAACTTTTCCAACAGAACGACACCGGAAAAATCCCCTCAGGTTTGCAAAATCATCTTCATCCAGACCACAGGCGATGGTTTGGCCCTCAAAGGAAGGATCTGGGCAGGGATGCAGTCGGTGCCCACAGAGCCTCATGGACATATTGGGAGGGGCGGCTGTGTGTGCAGAGCCCTTGGCACAGGACAGGCAATGTCCTCAGTGCTCAGTGCGTGGGTAATTTTTACTAGAGCTCTTACAGACCTGGCCATAGACAGAGAGGCCTTTCTCAAGTTACCAAGCTCATTCTTCTGTCTCCAAGAAGCATTCATGAGACTCTGGATATTGTAGCCCATCTACTGTTCCATGAAGAATTATCTTAAACTTAGCCTATTTCTATCGCTTTTCTCTGTCAGTCTTTCTTTAACTTTCTGCTCTAATTCTCTCATTCTACAATCAGAAAAACTAAGCCTTTAAGATGGTGCCTTTAAGAACTTAAAGACAAACATAAAGCTTTTCTCCCAAGATCAGGGGCTTTCTGAGCACTGAGGTCAGAAATCATCCTTAAACATTACAGATATGAACTGTTTCTATTGACTTTCGATTACTCTATTATAACACAGTCCTTCCCAAGGACCAACACAGATGAGGACCCTTCCTGAGGACCAAGCATGATGGCATTAGCCAGAGGATTTTCAGGCTGTAGATAACTCTAAGGTTCTGTTCCTCAGGATTCTCCAAGGGAATTCTAGTGCCTGGAACTGGAAACGTGAGCCTGGACTAAGACAGTGCAGGTGAGTGGGGTTCTCACTCCTGCCCCTGCACGTGATCTCCCTGATCACAGGCCTTCCAGGCCCTGGGTAAGTGGCTGTTCCATCCCATCCCCTGGCTGAGCTCAGCTCTCTTCAGTGATTGGAGGCAGCAGGACCTTTGGTGGATAGCTCAGGGCTCATGATGGATCTTCCAGTGATGCTGTCTCAACTTGAGGTATGTGAATCCTCCGCAAAACCCACAACGCCACTCACCTGGTATGCGTAGCCTGAGCTCTGGGACAGCTCTCATGCTTCTGTGCAGGCACAAGTTTTGGAAAAGCAGGGGTCAGATCTCTTCCTCCCAGGGTCTCCTTTCCCTGACACAGAGTGGGACTGCAAAAGTGTTAGATGTCTGGTGTATCCCAGGGCTGACTTGGCTTTGTGTCATCTCTCCATTTCTCACAAAGATCAGATCGCAGGTACAGATCACAGCCCCACCACCCAGGAGGCTCACGCTTATCTCTGAGATCCCAGCAGATGTTAAGGTTGACATTTGTCATCTTTGTTCCTTGCCTGGCCCCCAATCCAGAGGCATTTCTTTGCTTTTCAGGAACCCTTGAAATTATGTTCTTCATATAAACACTGAAGCCCTTTTCAAACCTCATTAAGCTATTTGCCCCAGCATATTAATGTGCCATCCACAAGCCTCTGGGGTTAATTATCTGTGACTTAAAAATCATTTGTTTCTGTCTCTTTTGTCTCCTTGCTGCCTGGCAATCTTTCTTTATTAGGAAACGAGGTACAGAATGCAGCTGACCGTTATGTTCTAATTCTTTTCTTGTCATCAAAATGAGTTCATCTTTTAAAGCTCCCTGCCTTTTTGTTGTTTTAAGATTGTGTTGTATTTCTTAATAAACCTTCAATCGCTCTGCTTCAACGGGAGCAAAGCCAGGACTGGAAATAATCTGTAAGGGGAGACCTCTCCTCTGAATTAGCAAGATCTGCTAACACTCTCCTGATTGGTCTCACTCACTCTGCATTTGGCCCATTTCTTTCCTGTGGCTGTGGTGAGGGCTTCCAAGGTGCACAGGTTGGGCTTGGTGAATGAGCCATGGCATCCCTGGAGGGCCCTGACAGATCACGCAACCAGGGATGGAAAATCTTATGCATTCTAACCCAGCCACAGATCTCTACATGTTCTTATTTGGGCTATGCTTCTTGGCCAAGGCTGCCATTGGGGTCCGAGAAATGCTTCAGGACCTGCATTAAACACAAACAAACCTTTTCACAAAATGTTGAATCTTACATGAGGGAAGATTAGCTTGCTTCGAGCTCCCTGGGAAGTCAGGGAGTGTATGCCCCAGAAATGAGCAGGTGGGATGGGCACTGGCTCCATGGGATGTAGACAGTGACCCACAGCCTTCTGGGATAAGAGTGCAGCCAACAGCGGGGAGGCCTGGGCCAGGGACTGAGCGCAGCCAGTGCAGTTGGACGGTGCAGAGCCAGTTCTCCCATGTACTGCACGCCAGTGACTCCCTCTGCCCTGTTCTCTGGAGCTCTAGCTTCTTAGCTCCATTCTCTGCCCCTCTCACCCCGTGAGTGCCTCAAAAACAATATCTGGGACCCTAGTTTGACAACTGCTACTTGAAATGGAGAAACGACTCCTGTGGAAAGGTGAATATAATTCTCAGGGTTTATTAAGGTTTTACTGGTTACTTATACAAGTTTCCTTGGGCTGATTGGAGTTTGGTGTGCAGAGATGACCAGGCATAGTCCCTGCCCTTATACATGAGTCAGTTGAGAAGATGCCCAAATGTCCTGCACACAGACATCTACCAGGTGTACATGTACCATGGCCTGTCACCTCTCAGGTGGGTCTGCAACACAGCAAGAACATTTGTTCAGTGTGATTGATGTTGGAATCTGGAAGAACAACTCTCTGACTGTTCTGGTAAAGGTGAAGTTTCAGGACTTTTTTCTCCAAAGCATGGCTGTCTCAGCAGGGTGTCCCCTTTGACTTTTAGAGGCACACTGCACCAGTGGCAACGGTTTTGTTGCAAATAACAAACCCCAAGCCAACTAGCTCAAACAAAAAGAGCACTTGTGGCTTATGTAACTGGAGAGTCCAGCGAGGGTGGAAAGTGAGGTGTGCTGGTCTTCAGATATACTTGATACGGGGTTTAAGACCTAGCTTCTCTCTTCATTTTACCTCTCTGGGGGCTCCCCTTCATGGTGAGTGCCAGCCTCCCTTCCTTACAACTCCAGGTCCAGTAGAAGACAGATGACCTCTAATCCAGTGTATCTCACAAAAGTGCTACAGCTCACTAGGATTGGATAGGCTCAGGTCATGTGATTCATGCACTTAATTAATG
This sequence comes from Sapajus apella, assembly GCF_009761245.1. Taxonomy (NCBI): domain Eukaryota; kingdom Metazoa; phylum Chordata; class Mammalia; order Primates; family Cebidae; genus Sapajus; species Sapajus apella. Next base: position 7,264,253 of record NW_022436941.1, read on the forward strand.
CTGTGTGCTGCTGAGTTTCCCGACAGTCACTAGCCATATCCCTGGTCAGGATATCATGAAGTGAGAGTGGGAGGAAGGTCAATCCCCAAATAGCAGTTGGGTCTGAATAAGGGACACAGATGCATGAAGGGAAAAGGAAATTCCCCAAGCATATTAACATCTACTTAATGATTTCCCATCTGGGTATCACACCCTCTGTCCCCAAAGATTCAGCTAGAAACATTCACCTAGAATTTCAGGGGGAGGGTGCTCACTTCTGTCTTAAGGCTAAGAGATTAAGCAGTTGACCCAAGGTCACAGGAGCTTCTGACAGTGTGAGTTTGGACTCAGGTCAGTGCCCTGTCACATAAAGGGCACTTTTTGTTTGTTTCAGATCACAGCTGCCTCCAGTGAACGGGTTTTTTCACTTTGTTTTTTTGTCCTGTCCCTAGGGTAGGTGCAGGGGATACCTGGGGAGGTGCACCAAGCATTCACCAGCCGAAACTATGAGAGGGGTTTTACCCCAACCACAAGTAATGTCCTTTCTTTAGCCCTTTGGCCAAAGTACGTAAGGATGAAAAGCAAATGAGCATCAAATGATGAAATCTCCCAAATTAGAGAAAAAAGTGAATGAGCAAGCTCCTCCCCTGGCAGTGGCTTCAGTCCTTTCCTCTATGATGTTTGTTAGAAGCTTTTATTTTCCATTTTTCATAAGAGATCACCTTCTTTCTTGGGAAGGGGTTGATGGAGGCTGGCTGGGCTGGCTGCTTCTAAATGGGCATGGGGTGGCAGACAGGAACACAGGATGGGGGATGGACCTCATCTGTAACCAGGGCTGCTGTTCAGGAGACACTTTTCACAACCTTCACCTCTCGGGTGTTCAATAGATTCTCTTGCCTGAGCTTCCCGAGTAAATGGGATTATAAGCACGCACCACCACGCCCACCTAATTTTTGTATTTTTTGGTAGAGATGGGGTTTCACCAAGTTGGTCAGGCTGGTCTCAAACTCCTGACATCTGGTGATCCACCTGTTTCGGCTTTCCAAAGTGCTGGGATTACAGGCGTGAGCCACTATGCCCCACCAGGAGCCACTTTTTAATAAGTAATTTCCTGTGTGTCCACATATTCAAGACAGTTTAGAGGCAAAAGGTTTACTCACTCCTTTAATATAAATTCTGTAGATTGGAAATGGAAACATTTTCACATTCAACCCCTTAGTTAATCTTCGTAAGCCACCTCTGAGATAGGCATTGCAATCTCATTTTGCAAATTTAAAAAATGAGGACCTTTTGCACTCTGTAGGAAATTGATCAAAGAATTAAAATGGGCTTCACTGAGGTCATTCAGGAAGATACATTCTATGGGAATCTGACAATATTTGTATAATTCTGGTTGAAATGTTCATATTCAAAAAATGTGTATTCATTGTTGCGTAGCCAGCATGTCTGCAGAGTCAGAGGTCCTGGGACCTCCCCCAGCTTCCCATCTCGGGGGAGCTATGGCTTGCTGCCACTATCAAAGGAGAGTGGAGAACTCCAAGTTCAGAAGAAAGAGGCCTGTAAAAAAATCCACAGGTCTGGGCGATGAGTTGCAGAGGGTAAAAACACCTCAATCTGAGGTGTTTTTCAGTCTGTTAGCTTTACTAATTTTAGCAGTTATTTGCTCTCCCTTTTTGCTGGAAGCAACATTCCCATCCAGGAGCTTGGCTGCTTCATTTGAATTTTTATCATTTGTGTGAGCCTCTGCATATTTGGACACAAAATGGGAGTCCCGTGGCTCAGAGGGGGCGGTGATTTGATAGGGTCAGATCTAATCTCCTGCTCAGAAACTTCAGCTGAAAATAAAATGAGTTCAGGTTTTGATGTTGTGTGTGTGTGTTTATTTTTTAAAGACAGTAGGCCTGTAAAGCTGTGCTGGCATATTACCTTTTCCCCTTTATACAGAATTTAAAATAATACCTTGCATTCAAATAGTGTAATCGGCGTGCCTTTTGCTCTCAAAAAGCTTTCGAATTTTTCCTTTCATTTTATATGCTCAAGAAAGCCTGTAAGTTAGGAAGAGTGAAGATATTGTTATTGGTATCTGACAGAGGAGGAAGACTGCTCAGGGGACTCGCCCCGGGTCACATGGCTAATTGAGGCAGAGTTGGAGATTGTGGCGGCCAGTTCTGTATTCCTCTCACCAGTCTTCCTCTGTAAATAGGAATTTATGGCAGAAGTTTTCAAATTAAAACCCAACAGGAAAACACAGAATTTTCAGTCCTGTTTTGATTCTTTTAAAAATAAATTATTGTAAAGATGACTTCTCTCATCTTTCAACGTAATGATCCCATACGTTGGGGATTCAAAATATGCAAAATGTGTATGGAGGAAATGGTAAAAGTTAATCATTTTCACAGTACCTGTCTATGGTGAGGTTTAATTATCACTTGACATATTTCATGGTTTAAAATGATGACAGTTTAAAATAGAGCCAGAGAGAGCCAGAAAAATCCATTCATTATCATGTGTCAGGTGCTACATTGGAGTAAGCCCCAAATACAGATGGTCCGTAGACAGATGATTCCGCAGCATTTTCTGTTAGCTACAGATGTCCCTGGAACTGAAACCCAGACTGAGAATACCATTCTGACCCTGCTGTCATCACACAGAGGGCGCTTGGGTGAATCTAGCAGTGTAGTTTGATTCTCATTCCACATTGCAGATGCTAAACTCCCCCATGCTCTCTCCAATCCAAACCTCTTACTGGTCTTCTGCAGAATTTCTAATGAACAAGATAATTCATTGCGAGTGTGCTTTGAATGAATGAATGAAAGCTATTTAAACTACAAGGTGACAGATATTTCCATGTGCGTCTTAGGAAATTGCATGCCTTTCCAAGAAGACAAGGTTGAAAAGCAGCTTGTTGTTGTTGAATAAGCTCAGCACTGTCTGTCTGTTTAGGAAAAATTAAATAACGGTTTCTTGCCCATGAGAATTCTGGAAGTGGAGCTGTCCAGAGCTGACCCGTCTGTCCACATTTCAAATTTCACTTTGGAGAGTCCAGGGAGAGGGAGCAGATGAAGCCATTTCAGAAATGTAAATGCTGTTTGACATCAATTAGCTCAATGCTCATCCATTGCTGACAGCAGGATCCATTAGGACGCGAGTGTCATGGATCAGAGACATTTGGAATATAGCAAGAAACATGCTACCCGCAGCAGAGGCTGACTCTGGTCCAGGTACCCGCCCTTCCCCGTCTCCCCAGCCTCTCTTTCTGGATTTTTAAAAGGTCAGCTCCATAGCCGGTCTTCATGACTGCTCTCTTTCCACCAAGCAGCCTGCCTGAACACTAGGCATGGCGGTGACCGTTCCCTCCTTGCAAGGTCGGACTTGCTTCTCGTCTCTGCCATTCATGGAATCATCCAACTCCAGATCAAAGGTCCCACAGGGTCGTCCCTTATTTGTACAGGTGAGGTAGGCTTGAACAGGAACAGGGACGTGCCTGAAGTCCCATGGCTAGTGAGTAGCAGAGGAGGGATTTGAGCTCTGAGCTAGTGCTCTTAGTTCTCAAGACTCTCTGGGTTATTTTGCTTCCTTTCCTTGCTTCCCACCATTGAGTCTAGATTCTCCATTCTTTGTAGGGTGGCACGATGTCCCACATATCCCAGAGACTTAGCCACCATATCCTACTGATGGGGGTCCTGGCTAACTGAGTTTTCTAGTTAGGTTCTATGTTTTGACTTTAGTTTAAATTATTTCTAAATGTTTCGTTTTCCTGCCTTAAGGGAAAGGAGACTCTATGGGAGGGGCACATGATGGCAACTGTGGTTATTAAAGCCTCCACCATATGTCATATGCTTTGCTGAGTTAACTTATTTTAACACTCACAGTAGTCCAATGTGGCTATATAGTGTGATATCCTGTTTTAGAAACGAAAAGACACAGCTTTGAAAGGATTAGTGATTTGGTTTGCTGGGTGTTTCAATTAGTTGGTGACTTATTTATTGACCTTACTGTAACTAACTACTCAGTCCTTTGTGGTTGGATGTCCCTGTGTCTCACTACTGTAGCTTTGCTAGGACCCTTGTCCTGAGGACTCTCAGCTCTATGGCAAGTCGGCAAGGTCACTTCTAAATGGATAGTCCTTGAAAAGCTTAGGAAGACCAGGCACATCCATAGCTGTGCCTGATGGGAGGGGAACAGTGTGGAGGACAGAGGGAAACAGGGAAAAGAAACATCTGAGGCAAGACACTGAGAAGCTGCTGCCACGCCTCGGGAAAGAGGTGAAGATGCTGGTCCAGGCTGTTTGTCTTGGACAAGCCTAGGCTCCCTCCTTCTTGATACAGACTGTGGGTTCCAGGTACCCACTGGACTCACCCGCTTTCCCACACCCCCTGGAGGTCAGAAGGAGAGTCTGTTTTGTAGGCCCCAAGACCTGATGTCAGAGACTAAGTAGCCACTACGTTTGGAGCACAGGGAATGGCAGGACCAGGAGACTTTACCCATAGATTCCCTTGCCCTGAACCCTACAGCTGAGAATTCTGTGGCTCTTCTACCATGCGTAAGTGTCCAGAAAAGACTTTTGCACACATATATCTCTCCTATCTGCTGCTAATTCCTAAAATACCCACTGTTAGAGCTTCATCCCCTGTTTCCTTATGAATACCCAGAGGCATGTTGGGTCCCGAAGGAATGGCAGAACTTTCATTGAGCCACGTCATCTCCTACCTGAAAACTCAGCAAGCCTGTCTTCCTCTTCATAAGGAAACCTAAAACAGGTTTCTCCTAAGACCCTTGAGCGTGATTTACGTTCCATATTTGTTTTCCATCACAGGTCTCAAACTGGAGGCCCAGAGGCCAGATTCAGCCTGCAGCCGTATTTTGATTTATACAGTCTTGGCTTGCAGAGGTCTTTTGTAAACATAAAGCTATTTCAATATGAATGAGTTGCCATTATTTAAAAATAAAGGCATTTTACCCACAGATTCAAATATCCAAATATACAGATGATCTAGGAAAGCAAAATGCCTTGATAACCCTGAGCCCACATGACCTCATGGCAGCAACAGGCTTGGGTGAGAGTAGCCGTGTCTTTGAAGAGTTCCCATGCTCTCCTGTTTTGCCACAGTCTTCGCCCCTCCCTATTACATTCCTCATAGGGAGACTAAGTGTTAGATACAGTTCTGCAAAATAAATATGACCACGTAGAAATTCCAGAAGAACCATACTCCTTAAATTAGCCATGTGGCCTCTATAGACATTTGAGTTTTCAATCCCTATTTTGTACAAAGATATGGAACGTGTTAATTATAGACTAGTAGAGTGAGATGTCTATAAGATGAGGGAGAGAGGAAAGCAGAGGGCAGGAGGGAAGGTGGGGAAACTTAGAGTAAAGGCTGAAGCAATCCTGTATCTCCTCAGCCCTCCTTCAGTGTTTCTGATTATGCTGGTGTCTGAAGTGGGTCCTTGGTTTAAACCGTTAAATTTTCCATCACTCTATCTTACTTTTTGATATTTATGCCTTAATCTATAAATATTCACTCTAGACAATAAATTTATGAGCAAGCTTCGAACTTGGTAATTTATATTTGTGCCTCTCTATGTAAGTTATGTCTTTAAGATGAGGCAATTGCTTGAAGCATTTAAGACATTCCATGTATATTGCAGAGTAATTACTTTCCAAAGATATTTCCAACTGATATTTTGTTATATCTAAATATACATTTACAGTACTCAGTAGACCAGAATAGCTCTAATTTATATATTTGGTCCACTGGGTTAGAAAAAGAACATTTTTAAAGTATGTTTTTAATCAGTGTGTTTATCCCAAAGATACCATTGGCTCCTCCAGAATCAGTCACACAATTTTAGAAAAAATAATAAATGTGGTGTGTTCTCTGAGCTGATTTAGAATTTAATGAGAGATGACATCTCAGCTGAGCATGGGTATGGCTAAGTTTTATTCTGGGCTCCGAAGTGTCCTAGAGCTTGAAGGAACTTATTAACTCCCTTGGTGTCATTTTCTTAATGTGCAAAATTCTGATGATAAACAGTCACTGCCCTTGTGCAGTGAGAATTAATGTTTGCTGAGTCACAGTATTGTTTTGATAAAATAGTCTTAATTGTTTGCTTTGTACATTTTCTGCTTTATTATTTTTATTATTTCTCTTGCCTCTGTAATTGGTAGTTATTGGGTTCCCTTTATTTCTTTATTAGTCACTTTATAAAAGCTATCTTGTGATTTATCCTCTCTCCCACACTTGCTGTTCCCCAAGTATTGTAAATAGAGGCAAGACCCAGGCAAACGAAGCTCGTGGTGCTGTTGGCTGCTTTGGGTGGCTCACTCCTTGTCTTTAGGATGATTCATTCCCAATCTATCGACTGCTGTGAAAGAACTTGTATGAATCCCAGGAGGTTTATTAGAAATGTGTTCTACGTAATAGTAAGAAAGTCGGATTAACAGGGTCTGCATGGGAACTCTAACCTTCCTCCCTAAAGGAGGAGAGAAGCAAGATGAGTCTTTTTTTTTTTTTTTTTTTTGAGATGGAGTCTCACTCTGCAGCCCAGCCTGGAGTGCAGTGGCATGATCTTGGCTCACTGCTACCTCCGCCTCCCAGGTCCCGATTCAAGCAATTTTTCTGCCTCAGCCTCCCAAGTAGCTGGGATTATGGGCACATGCCACCATGCCCAGCTAAGCTTTGTATTTTTAGTAGAGACGGGGTTTCACCATGTTGGCCAGGCTGGTCTCAAACTCCTGACCTTGTGATCTGCCCGCCTCGGCCTCCCAAAGTGCTGGAATTACAGGTGTGAGCCACTGAAGAGGAGTCTTTCTAGCTTGGGGCAGGCATCATAAGTGTACAATGACCACATGATATGGCACACTATATAAAAGGACAAGAAAATCATCACTTACACAGTGAAAAGAAGCCAAACTCCATTTTACCTAAAAGTTGGCTTTCTAAAACATTTCTAGCTGCCATTACACTGACACTTTCTCCTGCTCTTATTACTCATATGATCTCATTGTGTTGAGAGTTGTCTCCTTCTAATTTTTCAGTGCAGTTTTTAAAAATTATACAGCCGGAAACTCTGAGTACAATCCAACATACTGGTTATATTACTTTGAACAAGTTACTTAAACTTCTGTGCTTTGGTTTCTCACATCTAAAATCGTGGTGATAATTCTATCTACCTCCTATGGCAGTTGTATGGATTAAATACCGGGCAGGGTGGCTCACACCTGTAATTCCAGCACTTTGGGAGCCTGAGGCAGGCAGATCATGAGGTCAGGAGATCGAGACCATCCTGGCCATGGTGAAACCCCGTCTATACTAAAATACAAAAAATTAGTCAGGCATGGTGGTGCACGCCTGTAGTCCTAGTTACTAGGGAGGCTGAGGCAGGCGAATCGCTTGAATCTAGGAGACAGAGGTTGCAGTGAGCTGAGATAGTGCCATTGCACTCTAGCCTGGCGAAAGAGCAAGACTCTGTCTCAAAAAAAAAAAAAAAAAAAAAAAAAGCTTATCGTAGCCCTGGCCCACCTTCTGAGCAGGCCCTGTATTAGCCATCATTGTTAGCTATCATTTATCCGCAGTTGGGGCTGGGATTGCCTGGGGTTTTGACTTTTAATTCTAAGTGGGCCCTTAGTACTGGGAACTAGGATGTCTTTGGTGAATACTTGCTGAAATACATTGGGTTAGAAAGCCCTGGATTTAACTGGACCAGTTATTTTCTTTCCTCAAAACTGAGTAATTACACTTAATCCACCATTTCAGGAAGGGTAGGCAATAAGAAGATGAAAATTTTAGAACTATTTATGCAGCTTATTGTTTCTGGCTATATGGGAGGCTAGATGACTTAGTCGACTCTCCCACTTAAAACAATTTTAAATGGATAAAACATTTAAACAATCTTTTAAATGCCTCAGCGAGAAAGCAGGAACTAAAGAATTCCTAAGACCGCCAAAACTCAGAGAAAGTTGGGTTCTGAAGCATCGTTTTGCTTTGTGAATATTTGCCCAATGCAGGTGACCTTGAGCTGTGATTTTTATGCCCTCAAGAGATAAGGAGAGAGGAGTTAAGCCAAGGGCAGATCAGTCTGTTAGAAAACCTCCTCTACCTAAAAGATGAGACCCCAACAGACCCCAGTAGACTACATCTCCAGTGTAAGGGTGATGTAAAAGTAAACATGCCCTGTCTTATGCATAAAGAAAATTGCCTGCCTTAAACCTCGATGCTGACTGGGAGCCAAAATGTTTCCTCCGAGAACCAGAACCACAAGCTGAGCTTCAGTCGAATTCATGTAACAGACTAGTGAAAGCCTCAGCCAAGAATTTAGCTTGAAACAGTCCTGGTTGGTAGTGTTCCTAGGTTCAAGACAGAGCAAACACAAATCCTGTCTGAAAGAACTCTTCTTCAACATAGGCCTCAAATAATTTTGACTGTTTGCCATCCAAGGAATATGAGCTCCCAGTCAAAATTTTTTAAACTGAAAGGATGCAAGACACCAAAAGAAGAGCAAGCAGAAACAACTATAGAGACCAGATAACAGAATTAACATTTTAAAAACTATGCATGCTATGTTGTAAACAATAAAATGGGAGCTGAAAATATGAACAAAGAGTAAGCCTATATAAACTATCTTGATTATTTGAAAAATAACCAAATAGAATTTCTAGATATAAAAAATGTAATTGAAATTTCAGAAATCAAAGGATAAACTTAAGAGCACATAAGACGTAAGTGAAGAGAACTGGAAGACACATGTGAAAGTATCACCAGGATGCAGGGAGGAGACAAAGCTATCAAGGTTAGGAGGCAGAGACTAGAATGAGGAAGGCTAAAGCATTTGTAATTGGGCTTAAAGAGAGAAACCAGGAAGAGTAATCTTGGAAGGGATAATGGTTGAAAAAAGTTTACAAAACTAAAGGAAGACAGCTATGCTGAGATATAGGAAGCACAATGATTCCCAAATAGGATAAACAAAAAGAAACATAAGCCTATCTACATCAACTTGCAGAATACTATAAGGACAAAATGACAACCCTCAAAGTGGTGAGAGAGAAAAAACAGATTACTTATGAAAGAGACTTAGTTTATTTCCCAGTGGAAATCAGAAAGCAGTGGAATACCTTTAATATGCTGAGAGAAAACATTGGTCAATCTAGAATTTTAGACCTATTAACCATATTTCACAATAGTCTTACTCTATTATGTGTTTTTCTCTTCTTTTTTTTCTCTTCAAGCTTCTGTCTACCTTTGAGTTCATTAACCTTTTCTTCAGAGTTTCTTTTGATGTTAATTCCAGCCAGTGAATTCTTAAAATTCAATATTATATTTTACAGTTCTAGAGTCCCCTTTTGATTCTCTCTTATGGGTTCCATCTTTGTTGAGCTACTCCTTCTTTTCTTTGCCACATTGATGATAGTAATTTTATAGTCCTTTGTCTGCTAATGCCAATAATGTTAGCATCTCTAGGTCTACCTCAATTGATGATTTTACGTCATGATTACAGGTTACCATTTTTTGCTGTGCATGTTTAGAATTTGTTAGGGGATTTTTTGGGTTTCTTCCTTAGTTATAGTGTATAGGCCTTATTCCTAGGATATTATTCTTCCCCATAGGACAAAGCCTTTTTGTCTAGTCTGATATCAACTAGTATACTGCAATTCACTTCTATCACTAACCATCTGGAGTTAGCAGGCCCCTTTAGTTAAAGATTCAGTCCTCTATAAGACTGCTCTCACTTTATACATCAACCACAGGTTCAGGGTTCCCCCAAGCCACCTGCATTTCTGAGCTATTGACTATAAAATTTTGGGTTTCCATGACCCCCTTCGATTTGATGATTCAGAGGGTGACTCACGGAATTCAGAAAAGTTCTATATGTATTATTACAATTTTATTATAAATGATAAGATGAAGCTAAATGAAGAAACACATAGGGCAAGGTCTAGGAGGGTCCTAAGTGCAAAGCTTCCATGCCTACTTCCCATGAAATCAGCGTATGTTATCCTTCTGGTACATCGATGTGTTCACCATCCAGGAAGCTCTGCTGAGGTTGGGTGTCCAGGGTTTTTATAAGGATTTTATTTTGTGGGTTGTAGAAAGTGAAATAAATAAAGGTTCCTCTTCAAATTCTCTTAGCTTATTAAGAATAGATGGTAGTCTCTTTCTCTAGGTTAATCTTCTCAAAGGCCTTTGTTACATCTGCTAGCTAAAATAAAGAAATCAGTGTATTTTGTGTTCTTAGTTATTACATTTTAGCCTAGATATCTGCCCTGATATGACTGGATAAGCCCAGGCATGCCTTAGGTCGTAGCTTTTTTTCCTCTTTCCCTATTTAGAAGTATTTTTGCCTCTCTCAGCATCTGTAAACTACTTCCTCTTTTCCTTTGTTTTCCTCTGCCCTTACCTCTTTAGGAAAGTTTTAAGTTGTTAACCAACTGGGTATAGACTAGAATGTGAGGTCCAGTTCCAGCCAATGGAATCAGGACACAGCAATAGGGCCAGAAGCATTAAACATAAATATGACAGCTCTTCCTTTGTTCAGTGCACTCTCATGGCAAGACTGCTGGCATGCAGTGCCCTTCCTGCAGAAAGTAAAAGAAAGCCTTGCTGAGAAACCTTTTGTCTGAATGCTGATTCTTCCCTGTGACATTAGAAGATAAGCACATATTCCCAACATGGGTATTATTGCTTTAATGACTGGCCATGTAACTTTAATGATTGGCTATGTAATCCAGATCCCCTCTTGTCTTAGTTAATTTTCCATTGCTATAACAGAATACCTGAGACTGTGTTATTTATTTATTTATTTTAAAAAGAGGTTTATTTTGGGTTATGATTCTAGAGGCTCAGGTTGCCAGATCTGATCATCTTCTGGTGAGGACCTCATGCTTCATCATAACGTGAGGGCAAGCTGAATGAATACCAAAAGGGCAACCACAAGGGCAGCCTCACTTTATAGCAAGTCACTCTTGTGGTAATTAATCCAGTCCCATGAATGGGAGGACTCCCACATTCATGAAAATTAACCCAGTCCCATGAGAGCAGCATTAATACCTCTTAACAACTCAATCACCTCTTAAAGGCCACATCTCCTAACACCACCACACTGGGGACCAAATTTTTAACACGTGAATTCTGGGGGACGCACTCAAACCAGAGCATTCACACCCGCCCACCAGAATCCATGTCCTTCTCACAATGCAAAATACAATTATTCCATTCTAATACTCCCAAAGGTCTTGGCTTGTTCCAGCACCAACTCAAAAGTCCAAAGTCCTACCTGTGAGCAGCCTGTGAAATCAAAAGAAGTTATCTACTTCCAAGATTCAATGAATGGACAGATATAAGACAGACATTTCCATTCCAAAAGAGAGAGAGGGAGAGAGAGGGGCAAGAAGAAAGGAGTATCAGGCCCCAAGTAAGTCCAAAGCCCTGCAGGGAAAACAACATTAGGTCTTGAGGCTCCAGAATAATGTTCTTTGACTCCATGTCTCACAGTTTAGCTCTCCCGGGCTGGTGTTGCTTGCTCATAGCTCTACTGTTTGGAAGTCTCCATGTTGTTTCCATTCCCATGGCTCTGCTAGGCATTGCTTAATGGGGGCTGTCTGCAGTGGCTCAATCCCTGGACAAGTCTTTGCCTGGGCCCCAGGCTGTTCACAACATCCTTTGAAATCTGGGTGGAGGAGGTCATGCCCCCATAGCTCCTGCATTCTGCATGCCTGCAGAATTGACGCCACGTGGATGCCACAAAGGTCAACTTGTACTTTCTAGAGCAGTGGCTCCAGCTATACCTGGAGCCATGGCTGGGGTGGCAGAGGAGTGCTCTGCTTGAATGTGGGGTAACAAAGACCTCAGGGGGCTCTGGGAAGCCAGTCTGTGGAGAGTGCCCTGGGTCCATTTCTTCAAACCCTTCTGCTTTCCTATGCCTATGGGTGTATGATGGGAGGAGCAGCCTTAAAGGTCTCTGAAATACCTTCAAGATCTTTCTTCCTTTGTGTTGCATATCCCTTCTGTCTATACTATTCTCCTTACTAAAAGGTTGCTGGACCTCATACTTGTTTCCTCTACGGAACACGCTTTTTCACTCTACATGACCAGGCTGAGAATTTTCTAAGTCTTTCCACTTTGCTACCCTTTTGATTATACATTTCATCTGTAAGTCATTTTCTCCTCTCTTACTACTTAATGTAAGTGGTTAAAAGTAGCCATATAATATCCTGAATACTTTGCTGCTACTTAGATATTTCTCCCACCGTATATTCTAACTGATTGCTCTTAAGTTCTGTGGTCCATAGAGCCCTAGGGCATGAATACAATGTAGCCAAGTTCCTTACAAATTTATAATAAGGATGTTCTTTACTCCAGTTTCCAATATCTTGTTCTTCAGTTCCATTTGAGACCTTGTCAGAATGGCCTTTACTGTCCACATTTCTGTCAACATTGTAGTCATGACCATTTAGATAATCTCTGAGAAGCTCTAGATTATTCCTAGTCTTCTCTTCTGCACTGTCACCAGAATTACCCTAAATCCTCCATTCATGACAATATAGGCTTTTTCTAGAATTCACTTCAAAATTGTTCCAGGCTCTATCCATTGCGTAGTTCTAAAGCTGTTTCAACATTTTCAGTTATTATTTGTAGAGCAGTAGCCTCACTTTTTGTATCAATTTTCTCTTAGTCCATTTTCTGTTACTATAACTAAATACCTGATACTGGGTAACGTATAAGAAAAAGAGGCTTGTTCTGGCTCACAACTCTGGAGGCTGAGAAGTCCAAGGTCGAGCAGCCATATCTGGTCAACTTCTGGTGAGGGCCTCATGCTGCCCCATGCAGTAATATAGCAGGGAAGTGGGTGGGTGTGAAAAGGGGGAAACACAAGGAGAAGCCTTGCTTTATAATAACATACTCTTCTAAGTAATTCAGCCTTGTGAGAACAAGGACTCACTCACTTCCTCGAGAATTAATCCAGTCCTATGAGAGTGGCATGAATCCTCATTAGTGACCTAATCACCTCTTAAAGGCTCTCCCTCCCAACACTGCTACCCCAGGGACGAAATCTCACACTGGTAACTTGGGGAGCACACTCAAATCATATATGGCACCTCCTTTTTTCCAGAAGTCAGGCTGGCTCTAAGCTCTAACCCTTTACTCACATGGTTGGTCTTTCTGGTGACCAGCCCTGTCCTGAGCCATCTCATCTCTTAGTGTAAACTCAGGTATGATATAAGGGACTTATAAATAACAAAGTCACTCCTATTACTCCAGGGATTTTCTACCTTTCAGAAACCAGGGACAAATACCAGTCAAATTCTTTATTATACCATCCGGGTCTCCACTGCCCAAAAGCTCAGGGTGTTTACCAAGGTCTCTATACTTTGACTGGGCCAGAATTTCACCTACTCAGTACTATACAACCTGTAAAATCTCTGTTGAGCTCTTAGCTTTCCAGAGATTTCCAGGCCCCTGAAATCTTGCCACTGTTCATGCAGCTTAGGATTTAGCCTAGAAGCAAAGAGAAACCCTATTCAGGCTTTTGGGGCTCCTTTTCTGTAACTTGCTCTTCTCCTGAGCTCTGGTTCCCCAATTCCAGCCTCAAAAATCTAAGACTTTGACATCTTTTTCTTCTGCTTAGTAAGACTGCTGCTCTCTGCTTGAGCTCCATTTCCTTCTGACAACGTATGGGCCATGAACCCATTAAAAACTACCCTCAGGAAGAAAACTGGGGTGAATGTGGTGCTCATCTCCTGTGTTTTCTTTCTTTCAAGAATAGCAGCACACAATGCCTGTAAAATTGTTTTACAGTTCTTGTCCAGTTGTATAGTGATTTTTACGTCAAACGACAGCTATTTTATTGTAGCCAGAGCCGTAAGTTGCCAATGTTTCCTCAATATAGAACTTTATACCATCAAATATCTTTGAATAAAATTTTAAAATGCAGACATTTCTGACAAAAAAAGAGATTTTTAACACATCTTCATTTGAGGCAATTTTAATGGATTTTTCAAACAGGAAGAATGGAAAGTCTAAGATATAAGCAATAATAAGTAAAGAAAGTGGCAATATTTGGGTTAATATTTGGGAATTAATTCAATTTTAATTAATTAAAAGTGGGAGTATTATATTAATCTAAGTCTTAATTGCATAAAATAATAATTATGTGTCATAACTTTAAAATTATGGCAGAAAACAAGTGAAAATATATAGCAGATCAGTCAAAAAAAAGAACAGCTTTGAATTTTTGTACTGAAATCCTTGTATGGCTGAGAAAATGAAAAAAAGATACCTATAAATTTAATATTGATAACTGTAGAGGTTTAAAACGTTTAAGGAAACCACTAACAAAGCATAACTTTCCAATTTAGTAGTAGATAATAAATGAAGTGAGAAAAATATTCAAAAAATCCAAGATGAATTCAAGGGAGAAAATGAAAAATAGAAATGGCAGAAAAAATAGAAGATACCAAATATTAGCTTTAAATTCAAGTATATTAGTAATACAATAAATATAAATGAACTAAATGTTCTATTTGAAAGACAATAGTTACCAGAATAGAAAAAAAAAAAAAAAGCCCGGCTATTTGACAAACAAACAAACATGTCTCAAATACAAGGATGAAGGCTGAAAATAAAAGATGAAAAACAGGATGGAAGAGCCTGGTATAGGTATAATAAAGTGAAACCCAATATAATAAAGGCATAAAGCATAACTAGAGAGTAAGAGGACCACTATATAATAATAGACTGAATTTACCAGGAAGATAATAACTATTCCAAGTATATATTTACCAAGTAAGATAAGATTAACATGCAAAGTAAAAATTGACAGAATTATAAGGAGAGGTTGACAAGCTCATGATCACAATGGAAGCTATTACATAATGTTAAATAATTCCATTAGAGGAGAGGAGGCTGGGAATGGTGGCTCATGCCTGTAATCCCAGCACTTTGGGAGGCTGAGGGGGGATAATTGCTTGAGGCCATGGGTTGGAGACAAGCCTGAGCAACACAGTGGGACCCTGTCTCTACAAAAAGATAAAAAAATTGACCAGACATGATAGCACACACCTGTAGTCCCAGATACCAAAGAGGCTGAGGTGGGAGGGTCACTCGAGCCCAGGAATTTGACACTGTAGTGGCACCACTGCACTCTAGCCTGGTGGCAGAGCAAGACTCTGTTTCTTAAAAGAAAGAAAGAAAAGAAAAAAGAAAAAGACAAGAAAGGACCAAAGTTGAGTTAAACATCTTCACCTCCCAATGTTAGGAAATGAGTAGCAGAATAAACCCAAATAAAGTTAAGGATGGAAGTAATAAAAAGCGGTAATAAAAATGAATGGATACAATTGAAAAAAAATAAAAAGTACAGCAGAAAGGATCAACAAAGCCAAATGCTGATTTTTGAAAGAACCAATAAAACTAGCAAAACTCTGCGAAGAGTAATAAAGGAAAGAGGAGAGAGAGAGAAGGAGGGAATAAATACACATATCATAAATGAAAAGAGGACGTAATAATTAAAGCTGCAGAAATCAAAACAATAATATAATATTATTTCGCCAATATATTTGAAAGCTCTGCTGATCAAATTCCCTGGAAAAAAAAATTTGCCCAAACTCACTTCAGTAGAAATAAAAAACCTAATCAGTCTTAGAATCATTCAAGAAACATAATCAGATATCTAACTGGGAATCTTCCCACGAAGAAGGTATCAGATTCAGGTACTTCACCAGTGGCTACTAACACATTTTCAAAGAGCAACAATTTTTATCTCATATGAACTACTCCAGAATGCAGAAAAAGTGGGTATACCGATGAGACTAACATAGACTTGATATCAAAACCTGGCAAGAATGGTTTTAAAAAAAAATGCCAGTTTGAGCATAAATGCAAAAGTTTTAAGCAAAAATTATCAAACTAAATTTAGCAGTCTATTAATAAAAGATAATAAGCCATAATAATTTGGATTTTTCTCAAACAATATTTGTTTGCCACTGGGTGTCTCTTGATGTATTTTACCACAGAACAAGTTTAAGTAGAAAAGTCGTATGAGCATCTCAATAGATGTAGGAAAAAGTATTTGAAAAATCTAATATCCGTTCATTTATTTTAGAAAAAAAAATATTAAACAAGGAGAACCAAATAGAAAGGAACTTCTTTAACTTCAAACACAGTTTTCTAAACCCAGCAGCAAATAATAAATATATTTAGTATATAAAGCGAGCAAGGTTTTTCACTGTTAGGAAAGAGGTTTACAAATAAGGAAAGTGGGAAGTCTAGAATTATATATTTGTTTTCAGTGGGAGTTGGAAGTGTCAGTTAAGTATCACTTAAAGTTGAGAGAGAGAGACAGAGAGAGAGAGAGAGAGAGAGAGAGAGAGAGAGAGTGTGTGTGTGTGTGTGTGTGTGTGTGTGTAACATTCTCAAGTTCTGTGTGCTGAGAAGGCACAAAAGCAGTGATACTTCATTACCAATGTACACCCCTAGTAGCAGGTTCTCTGCTGAAGGGAACTGAGGCCTCCTTGGAGAAGTGGGGAAATGGAGCAGAAAAAGTATACAATGAATCTGAAACGTCGTTTTGTGTCAGAAAAATAAAGCAGTGCTCAAAGCATCATGGGGACTTGTCAAAATGACACAATAGCCAACTTAAATAGCCACACTGGCCACATCTGGACAATTGGAGCTTTAAAAAGAAAAAAATCTATGTTGATGGATTTGTGGCATATTGTATGTTTCAAAGATAGCCACAACAGTCTCTTCCATTTTACATATTCTTCTTATAATGTGTCTTTGACCCTCCTCCTATTGAAGAGGCAGGGTCTATGTCCCCTCCCCTCGAACCTGGGGACTTTTGTAGAAGTGATGCTGTAGGACTTTGAGACCAAATCATAAAAGGCAGTGTAGCTTCCACCATGCTGGCTGGAACACTCGTGCTGGAGCCTGAGCCACCATGTCAAATGTCTAACTGTCCTGAGGTCCCTGTGCAAACTAGTCCATGAGGAAGAACCATGTGGAGAGAGCCTGAGGCTGCCTGAAAAGAGAATAATGCCACATCAGCCTCCAGCAGCTTCAGCCGCCATCTGACAACAACTACGTGAAAGCATCTGGAGCCAAATCCACCTGGCTGGACCCTCCCCAGGTATCTGACCTACAGAAATACCAAGAAATGCACTTGATCTTATATACCCAAAGGATTGTAAACCATTCTACTCTAAAGACACATGCACACGTATGTTCATTGCAGCACTGTTTATAATAGCAAAGACTTGGAACCAACCCAAATGCCCATCAATGATAGATTGGATAAAGAAAATGTGGCACATATATGCCATGGAATACTATGCAACCATAAAAAAGGATGAGTTTATGTCCTTTGCAGGGACATGGATGATGCTGGAAACCATCATTCTCAGCAAATTGACATAAGAACAGAAAACCAAACACTGTATGTTCTTACTCATAAGTGGGTGTTGAACAATGAGACACATGGATACAGGGAGGGGAACATCACACACTAGGATCTGTTGAGGGACAGGAGGACTAGGGGAGGATAGCGGGGGGAGGGGGAATTGGGGAGGGATAATATTAGGAAAAATACCTAATGTAGATATTGGGGGGATGGAAGCAGCAAACCACTGTGGCATGTATATACCTATGTAACAATCCCGCACAATCTGCACATGTACCCCAGAACTTATAATAAAAAAATTAAAAAATAAAATTTTTATGAAATTTCAACAGACCAAAAATAACCAAATCTTGAAAAAAATGTAAAAAAAAAAAAAAAAAAGAAATATCAAGAAATAATGCAATGCTTGTTGTTGTTTTAAGTCATTACATTTGTGGCGATTCTTTGCATAGCAATAGATAATCATCATATATTGGGGACAAAAATACGAGATGGTACCATGACAAAACCTCAAAACACCTGACTTTGGTTTTGGACTTTGGTTTTGGTGGCAGCAGGCCCTGAGACTGCTGGTGAAAGCTTGCAGGGGCCATGTGAGTGGGCTGGCAGGGCCCTGAGGAGGCTCTCAGTGACTGCTTAAAGCCAAGGGAGGAAAATGTTCCAATAGTTGGATGAAAAGACCCTGGATATGGGGTAGTGGGTGGTTGAGTGATATTGTCACCTCTGGTAATGCAAAAAGATAGGAAATATGCTAAATAAACTTGATGATTCCACTAAAGAGGTTAGCAGACAGAATCCTGAAAGTACTACCAGATTGAGGGCTTTGTTTTTGTTTTGGTTTTTGTTTTTTGCCTGTTAAAACACAAGAGGAGAGGTGAGCTGCAGAACAAACTGTGACGTAAAAGGAGCCAAGACTCATCAGGCTTGAAAGTCAGACTTGTTCTCGTTCCCAGCCTCTCAAGGTGGGGAAAAGTTGCCAAATTAAGAAAAAATTTCAGGGTAAAAGGAAAATTCATAAGGGGTACTTATAAGGTTCTTTGTTAAAACCTCAGAAATATTCAAGGTATCATTGACCCTTCCATCAGGAAAAAAATGGTGGGGACTTCTGAAGGTGTGCCTTGCTGCTGAACAATAGGGCTTCTAGCATCTTAAGAGCATTGTCCCAGAGGGAGCCCAAAAAACAGTAGGGTTTATCTCGAAAAGATTTGTGAGTTCGGCTTTTCTCTGAAAGAGTTTGTATTAGGGTTCTCTGCAGAAACACAACCAACAGAGAAAGAGAGAGAGAGAGAGAGTGTGTGTTTGTGTGTGTGTGTGTGTATAAAGGTTTGTTTATTTTAAGGAACTGTCTCTTGCAATTGTGGAGGCTTTGCCAATCTGGAATCTGATGGGGTAAGCTGGCAGGCTGGAGGCCCAGGGAAGGGTTGCAGTTTGAATCTAATGGCCATGTCTGCTAGCAGAATTCCTTCTTGCTAGGAAAGGTCAATTTTTGTTCTATTAAGGCCTTCAACTGTTTGGATGAGACCCACCCACACTATGGAAGATAATCTGATTTACTCAAAGTGTCACTTTTAAAATGTTCACCTCATCAAAGAAAAAAAAAAAAAAAACCCTTGACAGAAATATCCAGTAAAGTGTTTGATGAAATATTTGGGCTCTGTGACTCAGTCAAGTTGACACATAATCATCACAGAGTTTGCCATAAACTGATACACTAAAAATGTGCAAGTTTTTTTCAGATATTATATAAGCTTGAACTGTAAGTGACAAGAGACAGTGCAAAATGAAGAGGACCCTGAATGTCCTAACTTCTACAAGCAGGAAGCAGGCCGAGAAAACTACTTAACTTGGGTTACTTTGTATGGAAAAGAAGAAAGACTCAAAGGGTGGAGGCAAGAGCCCTGGAGAATTATTCCTGGAGTCGACCTGAGTCACAATCAAGGGACTAGAAACAAGTCCTGGCTAAATTTCAGAACTGCTATGGATAAGCACCTGATGTGTGCCTCACATTTTCTCCCTTTTTAAATGAAAATATCTGTAGAAGCTTTCCTATGCTGTCCCACTGTTATACATGGGCTTATGGGGTGAGTGTTCACAGGTCTTCAGATTCAGAGAAAGACCTCTGTGTGAGAAGCTGAATCCAAGGAACCTCGCCAGAGAAGTCTTGTCTGAACCTGGACCTGATTTAGATAACAGATAACCTGATTGCGATCCTGGATTTGGTGCTGCTGCACTCATAGCTTTGGGGATATTAGACAGAGGGTTATTGCATATGGGAGGGATGTGAATTGTGGCCAGAGGGTGGATCATAGTAGATGGTACTTCCCAAAGATGGCAGCAACAATATCTCTCATCATATGTTATCCTTCTTATAACGTGAATTTGACCTTCCTTCCACGTAGAGATGGGATCTATTTCCTTCCTCCTGAATCTGGGCAGGTTGTAATTGGCAGATGTGGTGATTCTATATGACTTCTAAAGCTTTGTCATACTGGTGGCAAATCATCACCTTGCTGACTGGATGACTCACAGTGGAGCCCTGAACTACCATATGAACACTGAGCCCTGTGGTTACCATCTTGTGCGGCCCAAGTGAACCAACATGTAGGATCTCATGGAGATGCTCTGAGGCTACACTAGGGGAAAGAGAGACACTCAACAAGCCCCCAGCTGGCCAGCGCCCCACGCTCCGAGCTCTGACCATTGTCTGGCTCTAACTACATGAGGGACCCTGAACCAAAATCACTTAGTTGAGTTTATCCCAAATTCCCAACCCACAGAAACCATGAAAGATGATAAAATATGTGTTGTGTCAATCCCCCAGGCTTGAATGATTACATAACAAAACATAACTGGAAAGGAATTACAATACACTGAATAAAATAGGAATTCATGAGTCCCTACATACATAAATGAATAACAAAGTAGATGATATAAAGAAAAGCTCTTTCTGATGGAGTGCCAGATAAGAAATACAGAAGGAACAATGGAGTTAAAAAAAAAAGTTTCAGTGGATACAGAAAACCAACAGTCAAAATTTGATGAGGAACAGAATATTTACATATTCTGCAAGTATTTCGCCACATATTACTTAATTACAAAGGGACAACGAGTAACTCTACTTTAGGGACACTTGATGGATATAACCTTAACCAAGCAATTAAAGCTAGCATCACCAATATTGGGATGAGCCAGCATCATATGCCTCTCGATGTGGTATACTAAGAAGGACAAAGTGTCAAGTCTTTGGTGTTCCTGTGAAAAATTTATAGCATGAATCTTAGGAGGAAACATCAAACAAATCCAAGTTGAGGGACATTCTATAAAACAACTTGCCTGTACCTTTCAAAAATATTAAGGTCAAGAGACAGAGAGAAAGGCTGAGGAACTGTTCCAGATAAAATGAGACTAAGGAGGCATAACAACTAAATGCAATCTGTGATCCTGGGTTGGATCCTGGGCTAGGAAGAAAAATTAGATATAAAGACATTATCGGGATAACTGACAAAAATTGAATATGGACTGTAGTTTAGGTAATAGCATTATAGCAATGCTGATTTCTACAATTATACTGTAGGAGGCTGTGTTGACCTCAGGAAATATATGCTTTAGGATTAAAGGCACATGGGGCTTTAACTTGTTCTCAAATGATCTTCCCCAAAATACATGTGTACTGCATATATGTATGTATACATATATACATGTATGCCTGTATATTTATATATATGTATGTGTGTGTATCTATATAGATATCTCTATATAGTAATTCATTCATTTTCACTCTGGTATAGTATTCTAGATCTCTTTATATTCTATGTATTATAGAATAATTGCTATATTCTTTATCACTGTAGACTATATCACAAAATATCTATATAGATATAGATACACAGTATCTATCTATCTATATATTTAAAAAGAGAGAGAAATGATAAGCAAATGGGACAAAATGCTGAATCTGAGATAAAATATAGGAGTTTCTTATACTATTCTTGCTATTCTTCTGTGAGTTTGAAATATCAGAATAAACATGTACAAGATGAGAGCGCCTGCTGTCTCGCTTCTATTTAATGTTGCACTGGAAGTCCTAGCTAGTGCAGGAAGGCAAGAGAAAGAAATAAACAATATGCAAATTTAAAAAAAGAGAGAAACAGAACTGTGATTATTCACAAATGATATGGTTATGTAGAAAAGCCAAATGCTCTGTGAATACATTATTAGGATAACTAATGCCTTTTAATAAGGTTGTTAAATGCAAAATCAACATGTAAAATTTAATTGCTTATCTGTATAACAGTAACAAAGGGAAAATGTAATTTAAAACTGATACCATAACCACTGCCATCAAAAATATAAAGTTCCCAAGAATGAATATAACTAAAATGTGTAAGGTCCTCATGGAGAAAAAATTATGAAACTTCGTTGAAGGTTAATAAGAAGGTCAATATTGTAAAGGAGTTTATCCTCCCCCAAAATGAACAGTATATTAACTTGCTATTAAAAGTATGTGAATGACTGTGTATAATTTGACAAGTGGGTTCTGTAATTTATGTGGAAAGCCCAAGGGCCAGAAATAATGATGGCCATCCTAAAGAAATAGCACAAGACACTACTGGTGAGAACAGAAGCTTGTGCAGCAATTTTGGAAAACAGTTTGACTTTATTTAATACAGCTGATAATACCATACTCTAGGACCCAGACACTCCACTCCCAGGAACAACCTCCCATATAATGTTCTCCATATTTGTACTGGGAGACATGAACAAGAAAGTTCTAGCAGCTTTGTTCATAATAATTTAAAATTATAAACAATTTAAAGAGCTAGCAACAGAGGAATGTATAAATTCTAAATTGTGATATAGTCTACAGTGATAAAGAATATAGCAACTATTCTATAATAATATGTAGAATATAAAGAGATAGATCTAGAATACTATAACAGAGTGAAAATGAATGAATTATAGCTACATGTAATAACATTGATAAATCTCAGGTACATTATATTGGGCAAAAAGAAGCAAGTGACAAAAACAAGTAAAAACTGAGTAATATGCATGGATAATCATTGTATTGTTATTTTATATGCCACATATACTTTATAATGACTTTGTTTTCATTCAGAAGTTAATTTTAAATAAATTTTAAATATTTGTTATGGCATTGATTATAATAATAAAATACCTTTAAATGTCCCCCAAAAGTAATTGACTGAAATAATGACAGTAAACGATGCCATAGCATACTAAACAAATATTTAAAACGATGCTGTACCTGTGCAAGTATTTTGTTGAGATAGAAAGTTGTTCACAATATGCTGTTAGGGGAGGAGAAAAGCAAGTTACAAAAATAGTATGTACTGTAGGTTTCTCGTTTGAATAAATAGATGAGATAAATATGGAAGAATATAGACTAAAAATTGAAGTTTATTTCTGACTAGTCAGTTGAATAATTTTTCTTTCCCTCATGATTATCTGTATCTTCTAATATTTCCCCACAATAAACAGATATTACTTTTATAATGGGGTAAAATCTGATGCTAACCAGAGACCAGTGCATACCTGACCGTCATGTACTTGTTTCATACATTCATTCACTTGCTTATTCACCATTCAGTGTGTATTTGCAGAGGGTCTATTGTGTGCAAGAGGCCCTCTGCTTGGTGATAGCAAAAGAAAGACGAGCAAGGCATTGTCCCTGCCCTGAAGGAGTACAGTCTCTCTATAAATAACCTATTGCCATATGCACTATTATGACACAAAATGACACTCATTAATATGAGAATGTTCACTAACTCTTCACGTCCTTCAGTCCACCAAAGAAAGTCCCATAATTTTTAACCCAATTCCTATCCCCCTTGTCCTAATCTGCTTGGACGGCTATACCAAAATGCAATAGACTGGGTGGCTTAAGCAACAGACATCTGTTCTCACGGTTTTAGAGGCTGCAGAGTCCAAGATCAGGATGCTGACCAGCTTGATTCCTGGTGAGGGCGCTCTAGCTGGCTTGTAGATAGCTGTCTTCTTGCCCTGCCTTCACATGCTAGAGAGAGGGAGAGAGCTGTCTGTGCCTCCTCTTATGGGGCCAACCAGCTTATCAGAAACCCCTCTCCTTATGACCACATTTAACCTTAATTACCTTCTTGAAAGTCGTTAACTCCAAATACAGTCACATTGGGGATTAGGATTTCAACATATGAATGGCGGGGGGCGGGGTGCAATTCAGTTCATAGCACCCCTCTTTCTTTTTCTCCTCATTAAGAGGCAGGTTGGCCCACATATTAAAAGGATGAAGAGGAGGTGGCATGGAAAAAACGGAGAGAGTTGCAGGGAAGCTGGGAGTGAAGAGATCAAGACAATTGTGGGAGAGATGCTGGGGACAGCTGGGCATGTGAGGGAAGTGGGGGAGAAAAGAAGGGATGTTACCAAATCTCTCCATGAATTAGGTATTTGTATCCTAGTAACCATTTTTGAAAAAAGCAAGTAAAGAATTTGTGTTGTTAAAATTATTTTTGACCTTGGGGCTGTGTTCCTCCAACCACATTATTCTTCCGAGGCTGGACCTTATGAGTTCTGAATTTAATGGTTCCACAATAACAGTTGTCATGGGCACACGGAGGGTAGAGCGATCTGAAACTCCATCACGAGGCATAAAAATAACAGGAAGAGAGGGAAGAATTGTTTCAGAATATAAGGAACTCATTACTGTAGTTAAATGTATTAGAGAAGATCCACTTGTTATCCTGGGGCTCAGTTCACCCCGTGTGCCTGGATTTGTCCCAGAGTTAGGACCAAATCGTAGAAGGCAGAGAAGGCCTTGACTCTCTGGGAAACAGCAGAGGGAATTTCCTACCGACCTTTTCTTAAACTCAAGTGACAGAAAAATAATTTGCATCTGATAGTTTAGGGTGATTTGTTAGCTTTAACGTGGAGCCTCCGCTATTTCATAGGAGACTCAATTTACTTATTTGTTTTTGTTGCTTTTTAAAATACAACCAGTTTATTTTCCAAGTGATGGGTTCTTTGACTTCCCTGCCTCCAGGACTATAAGCCAATAACTTTCTGTTTATTATAAATTAGTCTCAGATAATCCCGTTATAGCAGCACAAAACAGATGAAGACAAGTAGGCACTGCAGGAGAATGTTAGGCCCAATGTACAGTATTAGGCCTGAGGTTTCAGGAGGAGATGTGGATGAGGAGCAGGAGTGAGGACTCAGGGGAGCCAGAGCTGTGGGAGCACCTGGAGGGAGAAGTCGGGGCAGGAAAGGGCAGTGGGGCAGGATGGAGACTCCTCAGGGACATTTAGATCCACCACCCACTCTTCTTATTGAGGCTCTAAATTCATCTGCTCTGGGGTGGGCACTCAGGGTGACTCATTTCTGATGTGGGATGAGGCTGATGTTGAAGCGAATGTTTGTTCTGCTCCTCACTAGGCTTTGCTGGATATCTGTCCTGCCCAAAGCAGGGCAGAGATAACTGTGAACACGGAAGGCCTGGCTGTTTTGTGTTGCTGCTATAACAAATTACCACAGACTGGGTGACTTAAGTATAAACCTACTGGTCAGGCATGGTGGCTCACGCCTGTAATCCCAGCACTTTGGGAGGCTGAGGTGGGTGGATTGCTTGAGGCCGGGAATTCAAGACCAACCTAGCCAACATGGCAGAACGCTGTCTCTACTAAAAATACAAAAAATAGCTGGGCACACTGGTACGTGCCTATAGTCCTAGCTACTCAGGAGGCTGAGATGGGAGAATCACCTGAGCCCAGGGAGTCTGAGGCGATAGCAGAGATCGTGTCACTTCACTCCAGCCGGGACAGCAGAGGGAGACCCTGTTGCAAACAAACAAAACGCAACAAATACCCATAAGTTTGTTATCTCACTTCTGGAAGTCAGAGTTTAAGATCAGTTTCACTAGCCTAAAATCAAGGTATACAAGCTACATCATGACCATGGGGGTTATTTCTGGTAGCCCTAATTCCATGATAAAGCCCACCAGGGCCCTCTTTTCTTGCATAAACTCCTGGAATCCGCAAAGTGCTCTTTGTTGCTGAGCAGGAGTCCCTGGAACTGTGCCCTAGGAGTTTCACAGCTGAGACAGGGTCTCTGAGGTTCATTTCTGGTTGGCTGCTTGGGGTTTGATCACCTGCCCTGGATGTGTTTTGTCCTCTGAATTGTTTTTCTTTAGATACTGCAGGGCGCTTGACCAAAGGCTTGGTGCTCTATGACTCAGGCTGGCTGGCCCATCCGTGACCAGCCTTTCTGAGCCAGGATGGCCACAGGTGACATTGCCCCTGCTGATGTTATTAATGAAGGCTCTGACCTTGGTTATCAGGGCAAATCCAGCTTATGTTTACCATGCAATGTACATTTTTGTCCTGTTGTGTTCAGAGAATTGGAAGTCCTTATGCAGTAGATAAGGTCTGGTTGTGAAGCCCAGAGTCCTGTTTATAAGTGGCTCATGGGAGGGGCCTCCGTTCTCTCTAGTAGGATCTTCCTTGGGAGCTCTTAAGTAACCAGTGCCCTGGGTTAGCCGGAATACCTCCCTCCGTGGCCTTGTTCTACAATCAAAGCTTTGCCATGTGCCTGCAAAAGGGAGGGTGTTTCTATTCCTAGTCAGACCTGGAGATAATGCTGAACATAATCCTCTCAGCCAGGAGTGTAGGAAATACACAGCATGGAGGGGGTAATGTGGGGCAGTTCGTGGTGACTGTAGATTCCTGGAAGTTATTTACAGTGTTTGGCCCATGTGACTGTAAACAAGCACAGAGGCAGTTTTTCTTTCTACATGCTCGAAGGGAGAATCTATTTCCTTGCACTTTCTAGTTTCTGGAGGCTGCCTGCCTTCCTGGCTTGTGGCCCCACGTCACTCTGATGTCCACCTGTCTACTTCTGTCATCACGTCTGCTTCTCGGACTGTGATCCCCCTGCCTCCCTCTTATAACGACCTGTGATTATTTTGAGCCCTCCTGGATCTCACAGGATAAATTTTCCATGCAAGATCCTGACCTTAATCACCTCTGCAAAGTCCCTTTTGCAGTGTAAGAGAACCTATGTATCGGTGCCAAGCCTAGGACATGGACATCTATGGCACCATTATCCCATCTGTTGTGAGCCGTGCCCTGTCCCGCTCTCTGACCTGGAATGCACTTGGTTTTCCTTCACACAGTAAAGGCATGCAGAGTATTGAAGGGTTGCATCCTGCGGGGATGGATGCCAGGCATGAGCTCACTGGAATACTTTCAGTATTGTTCCTTTGAGTATATGGCTGTGAGCGAGGAGTCTGATGATTTCTGCTCCTATCACTAAACCTGTGGTGCTGTAAACTAAAGCTTGACTGGCAATTGGAGAAGAATCATCTTTCCCTTTCTATTTTCTCATTTCACACTGATTTATTGCAAGTTGTAGCTCACAGTCTTAGCAAATGAAACAATTTGTTTCTCACTCCATCGCTGTTCATTCCTCAGAATTGAGAGGCCCGCTTAGAAAAATGTTCTTTTAGGGAATAAATGCAGCATGGAGGGGCTTAGCTGCTGCCCGTGTGGAGGGATCCACACTCCACACTCAGCTCTGGCCCTCAGTCTTTCCAGGGGATCTTCCATGGCAGAGGCAGGACGCTCAAGGCCTCAGGAGTCACAGGTGGGAATAATCCCGAAACTCATGATGTGGGTCCCTCCCTGTCAAGGTGACCACAGAGGTTAGGGCCAAAGTCAGGGTCCCAGACACCTCGCCCCCTCCCCTTTCCTGCCTCACTCATATCACTGGGTGACGGAGCCAGCACATTCTCCCAAAGAGGTACCTTGTAACAATTGCTTTAAAGGAATGTGTTGACAAGAAGGTTGCTAAGATTTCAATTGAAAGATGTTGGAAGAAACAGTGAGAAGGGAGCATCCCATCAGTGGTCTGCCAGCAAGACACAAGGAGGGGTCAGTCCGTGTGTCTGAGCCCATCCTTTTCTGCACTTGCTCTCCTGGCAAAGAGTATCAGCCCCATCCAGGGCCCAGTCTCATCTCCAGTCCCATCTCCTAGATGTAAGAGTCTGGCCCTTTCCCAGTATGGGCATGGCCCACTGTGGTCCAGGCTTGTGCAGCATTGAGCACTGGGGCAACATCCCAGATCAGAGTCTGTGGGTGTGGGAGGAAAGACCATGGAGAACCCACTCAGGGCCTGCGTGAGTCTGAGTCTCTGTCCCAGCTCAGCCTGCCAGGTCTCTGCATTGGAGTGGGGGGCCTGGGTGCAGCCCTAAGTTAGGGGTTTCTTGACCCTCCTCTGCCAACATGCCTTGTTTATCTTGGGGCTTCATGGGGAGGGGTCACTGCAATCAGGGCAGAGTCTCTGGTCATAGGTCCACCTAATAGCAGCACAGCCACACAGCAATTTCCAGCTGCAGGAGTTGAGGCTCTCTTTCTAGCTAAAACTCTTACGGTCTCTAGGACATATGAGAGATATTATGCATGTGTCTTGTCTTCTACCGCACCACCGTCTCCTCGAAGGCAGGAACTAAATTTGCTTCATTTAAGCTTGTTTACTTTTCTTTGTCTTCAAGGCGTCTAGGCTAGTGCTGAGTACACAATGCATGTCACATGACTGAGGATTACACAGGGCCCCCGAGAATGGCTACATGGTGAATGTCCTTGAGCAGCCAGCGAAGGTGCTGAGGTGGGCACCTGGAGTCCGGCAGGGCATTTTTAACCTGCTGTAACCTTGAATTCCATTGTGAGCGGGAGGCATTTCTGCGGTTCCTAACGGCGCTGTACAGGGCTGCAGCACTCTCGGCTCAGCTGCAGCTTCAGAAGATGCTGATTTGCCCGTTTTTCCTAAACTATTTTTTCTTCGCTGTGAGATCAGTGATTCCCACCCTTGGTATTACAGCACCCCAGGGTGTCTCCAGCTGTCTCAAGGGCTTGCACAGAAGTCTCAAAACCATTTGCTTCAAACAAAAAAACAAATATGCAGAATACAGCACTTTTAGCTGAGTTTGGAGACGGGGAAGAAAAAAAAGCACAACAAAATCCAAACAAGCAAATTGGGTGTCACACTCCAAAAAGCTGGACTTGCTGCCTTAAAAAAGAGAAGTGGCTACACAATGCCAGTGTCTTCATGTGCTGGTCTGAAACGGTGTTCCAAGGACTGCTGCACAAATTCAATCATACAGGATGTTTCTTTTTTTTCTTTATAAAAAACATTTTATTGCTTTCTTTTCCTTTTCCATAGAAAAAAATGTTACATAGATGAATAGCAATATACAAAAAACCATTCAACAGAGTTCTGAACCAGCAACTCTGAAGGGTGAGTCTTCAGCAAAGCAGAACTTCGCCATTTGCTGAGCCTCTGTTTGTTTAGGAGACGCTTTAGAACCAGAAATGCCCTGTCTGGGTTGGGGATTTTTCAGCTCCTTGATCAGGTGCACTAGGGAGGCAGTGGTACCTAATTTTCCTTATCTATAAAATGGAGATGATGATAATCATACCTCATGAAGTTAGGAAAATTCAATAAATTAAAATTTATAAAAGCCTTAAAACAGAGATTGGTGCATAGTAGGCATTATATCAGTGTGTGCTCAAGAAAGCATTGGGAGCCTGCCTTGTACCAGGACTGGTGCTAGCTCAGTAGGTTCCCGGGCCGACTGTTTGTATCTGGGGAGTTTTTTGTCTTGGGGGACAGAGAAGGAGACACCTGAATAAAATACCTTGTGATGAATGCTAGTTCTGCACAGAGTCACGTGAGGATTCTTAATTAAAACATGGTTTCTGGTGCTGGCATTTGCTGTTAATATTTTGGGCAAGTCATTTATCTTTTCTGAGTCTTTGGGTATTCATAGGGAGTGCTAGGTTACAATAGCAAATAGGCTTGATGATTTCAGTGGCTTCGCACAATAGACGTTTACTCCTTGCTCCGGGAACAATTCTGAACAGGTGGTCAGATTGTCAAGGCAGCTGTCTTCCATGTGGTCATCCATGGATCCAGGTTGACAGTGGCTTCCAAGATTGCCCTGGGCATCAACATCCCAGGTAGCCTGGGAAAGAGCATGGAGGCTCCCCCTTGCCTGGGGGATGTTCTTACGGGCCAGACAGTTGGCGCCACTCACTGCCATGCTCACTCTTATGGAGGAGACTTAATCACATGTCCACATCTAATGGCAAGAGAGGCTGGAGATATCGAAGAACTCTGTGTCCAAACAAGGAGAGCAGATTTTGCTAGACATCTCTATTTGTTTTTTTTTTTTTTTCTAAGATACGAGGTGATATCCCTGCCATGCTGACTTACACGAGTTGTTGGGGGAGCCATGTGCTATAATGAATGTCAAGT
Source organism: Sapajus apella (assembly GCF_009761245.1). Classification (NCBI taxonomy): domain Eukaryota; kingdom Metazoa; phylum Chordata; class Mammalia; order Primates; family Cebidae; genus Sapajus; species Sapajus apella. The sequence continues at coordinate 7,293,926 of NW_022436941.1, forward strand.
CACCTGGGTAGAAGGAGCTGTGTGGACAAGGCAGTTGTTGGCTGGGACCAGTGGCCTTGGCCTGCTGAAGAGTGGGGCGGGGGTTTTGCCGGCATCTCAGCAGCACCTCTACATGGTATCCTGACCAAATCAACTCAATTCAAACTGTGTTCACAGAGGAGTGTACCAGGCCCTGCCCGGGGTGCTAGGGATGCAGGCATCCCATGACAAGTTCAGGGAGGAGGAATCATGGTTTAGTGTGACATGTAGTATGAGAGCTTGTATGTGGTGTCGAATCCAGATGAGGTGGTCAGGACATCTTTCCCAAGGACAGGGCATCTAACCAGAGAACAGAAGGAGATGGGCCATCAGGGGCAGGGTGGGGCAGGGGCAAGGTGGAGGGAGGGTGTTTAAAGCAGAAGAAATTCCATGAGCAGTGGTCCTGAGAGCAAGAGAGCATGGCTTGAGTTAGGAATTAAAACTCATTATCGTCAGATTTTGGATGGAGGAGAAGAAGCCAAGAGACCAGAAGGTTGGCAGAGCTTTGTAGGTCATGGTGAGGCCTAATGGGCAGCTCACCCTTTCTGTGGGAAATGCCCTCTTTGTTAAAGGTGACTTACTTCCTAGAGCCACATAGTATGTATTTGAAATTGTTATTGAAACAGCAAGAGGGGGCATGGCATTTTACCTGCAACCACAGGAATGTTCCACAGTGTATACCTGAACCAAATCCCTGAGGTGATGACACTTACCAGGTTATGTTGTGGTGCTTGGATTGACCCTGATGACCAGGGTTCACCATCCTTTCCAACGTAGGCATCTGGCTTGGGGGAGCTAAGTTAATGAGATTTGTGTCTTAACAACTTGCAGGTGAGTGCTCAGTGTTCCTTGGCAGTGGGAGGCCAAGCAAGGCCAAGGCTGCCGTGTGGGGTGGCTGACCCCTGGGTATCAGGGGAGTCACATGGACTCTCTTGTCTGGGCCCAGAATTTACAATGATGACTGGGCCAGTCGCCCTGCTGGTTATCACTCTGTATTCTGGTTATCAGTCCATATTTCAGTCTGTGTGTGATGTGTCTTTTGCACCTTCATGTTTCCAAATAAGGAAAAGTGCAATGAGGGGAAATTTTGAGAATGTGAATGACTCTTGCTTCTCTGAGTTCCCTCTGTTGTTCAGTTTACAATTCTTTTAGGATTAGTTCAGGCCTGCATTTTCAGGGATGATGCTTGGTTGTTTAACAGCATCTTGTGTCTGGAATGCTTATAACAGCTGTCAGTTATGCACTCATGTGTGTGTGTGTGTGCACACCTCAGAGAAGAAAGAGAGAGATCCCAACTGAGAGGGTGAGACAGCAGGCAGTAGCTAGCCCTGCCTGATTTGGGGGTGAACCCTGGCCTTCATGAGGAGTCAGAAGCAGTTTTTGGTGAAAGTAGCGTGTCTCTATGAGGCATAAAGCTTCACCAGTCTTCCTGGAGCCTTGACTAATTTTTGATTCTCTGGTTCTGTTAGCCAAGCATTAGACAGAGTACTAAAATATACCCCTCAATTTGCAGAGAAGTGGAAGGTATTCAAACACAGAATCAAAATAAAGGATAATTTTCCATCTTCTGCTGAAACCTCTCATTTTCCAGCAGTGTAGAAACAAAACAAGAGACAGTGGGGACATGCAGGGACTGAGAATCAGTGCGTTAGCAGTCTTTTGGAGATAGCCACACAAGCCTGGTGAGTTTCTCAGGACAGAGGGCTGCACTCAGGATTCATCCTCATCTACAGTGATCGTGACTGGGTGGACTTACGCTGAGCAGCTCGCTGCCAGTTGCCTGCCTGTGGGGTGGGAGAAAGGAGGACTGGGAAACTGCCTCCAGAGAGCCTTTTGAAGGCGAAGGGAGTTGACTGTCAACTCTGTCCACTCAAGCTCAAAACTTCAGCCCGTTTACCAGCTCCTCTTGGTCTGAGTCTGCATGGTCCAGTTTGGCCGACAAGTTCTGCTCCTTCTCCTGTTTTGCATTCATCCCTCCTCCTCCCGCCACTCCCATGTGGTCCAGGTCCTCATCCCCAGCTCCCTGCAAAGGCCTCCCTGTGAGCTTCCCTGGCCTGGTCTGCATAGCACCACTCCACAACTCCTCTGCAAATGTTATTTTCTTACCGTCAGCCAGCTCAGTTGGGGTTGGAGTGTGTGTGATAAGCTAATCCACATGGAGATCTAAATGGCCTCCAGGGGTCATTGGGAACCCTCACTGCTTTTCTGCCCAAATTTCAAGAGTATCCATGGTGGATCCTTACAGTACTTCTCCAACGGGAGTCCCACCCTAACCCAGCAAGCCCCCTTTGTTCTGGCTGTGCATTTGGACTTTCCCTATCTGTGAATGGATTCTCCTCTTCCTCCAAGACCCAGCTGACATCTCATCTCTGCAAAAACTTCTCAGTTCCCTCCTGTTCACCTTCTTTCCCTCACCACTTGAACAACGAGAACACGTGGACTCAGGGAGAGGAGCATCACACACAGGGGACAGTTGGGGGGGGTAGGGGAGAAACATTGGGGGGTGGGCAGGGAGGGGAAGGTGGGGAGGGATAACATGGGGAGAAATGCCGGATATCGTATGCACCTAAAATAAAATGAATTAATTTAAAAAAAAAAAAAAAACCCACCCCTCATTGTCCTGTGCTTGATAAAGAGGCTACCCCCTCAGTTTCCTGGGTTGCTTCATCTCTGTAGCTATGTGATAAAGCAAATAAAAATAGCTACAATGTATTGATCACTTACCATGGGCCTCATAAATATCATGGCATTCAGTGTGTCCAATAACTGTGTGTGATAAGTATCAATGTCTCATTGTGGATAGAAAATCACACTGCTGGGTATCAAAATTGTTCATCTGTTAAAGTTGTGCTTTCCCCAGGGCCCTCAGCGTGTGTATCCTGTAAGAGGTGCTCAGTAGACAGTCGAGAGAATAACAAGCTATTCTGTCTCCCCTACAACCCTAGCGCCCAGCACAGGGCTGAGCATGTAATACCTGCTCGACATGTACATGTCTTTGACTGACATATTTGAAGGGATAAAGAGCTAGGAGAATATTGACAGTTCCCACTGGCTGGTGGAGCAAACTAGGCCTTCCGGAATCTGTCTAGAAGTCCAGATTCTGGTCTGAGTCCTGCGCTGGTCAGTCGAGAGACCTTGGGCCCCGATCACCCCAAGACTCAATTTCTTCATTTGCATGACAAGGGCTTGTGCACAGGTTTTGTGAACTCTGGAATTCTTGATGCTTTTACTCATTCCCTGAAGAGGTTAATTAGGACGAAGTGCTCTTTAACTGGCAATTGCACCACTGAGATATAGCTTGTTAGTGAGGCCGGCATCATTGCCAAGGCCAGGACGGTTCCTGATGATCATTTGCCAGTCTCAGGAGAACAGAGACCGTGAGGAGACTGCTTAAGATGAATAAGAAACCACCCCCTGCACCCCCCAACCCTGACTCGCCATCAAATGAGAAAGCTGTGGATGCAGAGGTGGGGAACACCACTGCTGGATGGTTTCAGTGCCCCTAATTTAGCTTGCTCTAATTCTCCCTAAGCAGCTCCTTTTCAGTGGCAAGCAATGAAGCTGCCTTTTAGTTGGGAACTCTGTATATCCCCTTGAGGCGGAAGCCAGGCACAGGCGAACCAGTCGCGGACTCAGGCAGTGCAGGGAGAAGCAACCCAGCCCTCATCAAGTATCACGCTTGGCTTGGCCAGTTCTGTTTGGGGTGGAATGCCTGTGATAAACAAAGTCATGTGGAGATCTAAATGGCTGCCAAGGGTCATTTGCATTTCTAACCAAAGGGATACATAATTAATGGTAGCCCTTGAGACATCAAACTGACATATCCACCGTGGGCCTGTTTTGCCAGAACAGCGGAAGGCTGGGCCACCCATCTACTGGGAAGACTCCACGTAGCAGGGTGAAAAGGTAAAGTTTCAGAGGACTTTCCAATCCATGAAGCTAGTGGTGCATGTGTCTGTTCAGGGATTCCTCATCTAAAGCATTTACAGACAAATTAGCAAGATTAAGTGACTCCAAAGGGCTGTGACGAGGACTGAGTACAGAAAGGCCAAATTCAGTCCTGAAACCTAACATCCGCCAGTGCATCTGAGTGGGTGCCCAGTGGTGGCATCACTCACTAGCTGGGCCAGGCAGGGAGATGGCTGCCTTGTGCATGCAGAGGCTATGGGGGCTGTGAGTTGGTTGTGATTTTTCTGGCTTTAGCATTATACGTCTGAATCACTGAAGTATTATACAACCCACCCTGGGGTGGGGACAGGGGGTGCATTTCTAGAGTGTCCTCTGTGTGCCCGGTAGTATTACAAGTACAGGCTCAAAGACACACAGCTTGGAGGAAGCACACGTCTATGCTGCCCCTGTCTGCAGCAGGCTTCCATGTGCAAGGTGGTTTTACCCCTCTGTTCTGTAAGTTACAGCATCTAAAATGCAGCAAAATGACACACGGGCAAACGGTGTGTATTCGCTACAAACTCCTCAAGGTTGACACTGCCCTCTCCTTTCTTCTTGCATTGCCAGAGGCTGTGACTCTGGCTTTTTACTCTTCAGTCATCACAAAGCCTTTCCCTTTATCATGTCAGACCTTGGAAAGCCCAGAGTCATGAAAAGGATTTATCTTCCTAAATTGTCAGTGATCTCCCATTAGGCTTAGGATAAAATCCAATTTCTTCCCAGGCCTCCAAGGCCTTGTGTGATCTCACCTCTGCCTGCCTCTCCCCATTCATCCCGTTCATCTCTCCCTGTAGCTTCCCATGCTCCAGACGTGCCATCTGTCCTCCCCCTGCCCCCCAAGCAGGACACACCTGCTCCCACCCTGGGCCTGTGCACCTGCAGTCCCTCTCCCTGGGCGTCTCCCCTCAGATCTTTTGTGGCTGCTGCTCTCTCATCTGGTATCTCCCAGATGTTAACTTCCCAGACAGACCACCACCGATGTTCCTGCCACAAGGAGGCCCCTCTTCCCTCCCCTCCTGTGACTTTGTTTTAGCTTCTTCACAGCAATTGTTATTATCGGAAATTGTCTTATTTATTGTTTAATGTCTGTACGGTGGACTAGGACGTCAGCTCTAAAACAAAAATGTCCTGTCAGACTTAAATTGTGCTTCAAATTTACAATTGTAATAAATGGGTAACATAATAAATAATAAATTATAATTTAGGTCCTTGGAATGCTGTTGAATGAATGAATGGCAACAAATGATAGGAGTCGTTACTGTTTATTGAGCACCTGTTATATGTCAGGCTCCATATTTAATCATCACACCAACCCCAAGTGACCAGTGCTGTTACCCTCACTTTACATATGCAAAAACCAAGATTCACAAATGTTACATTGATTTTCACTTTTGTAATAGGCATAACAGCCTTGATTCAAGCCAAGGTCTGACTGCCTTAGAAACCCATGCCCTTTCTCTAAAGAAGTGGGTAACTAGCTATGTCATCCACTGTCTGGTGGTTTTCCCTTTTCTACCCACTCTTCACCCACACAACTCCAGGCATGATGCCAATCCATTAAGATTTCTCCTTTGTATGTCCTGTGTTAGTTACTTGGGCTGCCATAACAAAATACCACAGACTGGGTGGCTTCAACACCAGAGGTTTATCTTCTCACAGTCATGGAGGCTGGAAGTCTGAGCCAAGGTACCAGGAGAATTGGTGAGGCCTCTCTCCTGGGCTTGCAAACGGCTGCCATCTTGATGTGTCCTCATATGGCCTTTCCTTTGCATATATGTTGGGAGAGAGATGGCTGGCGTCTCTTCATAAGAAGGACACCAATCCTATCAGATTTGAGCCCCACCCTTCTGATCTCATTTCATCTTAATTACCTCCTTGAAAATTCTAACTCCAAATACAGTCACATTGGGGTTAGGATGTTAACATGAAGGTGGGGGGTGGGGGCACAATTCAGTCCCTTACACATTCTGTGAAAACACTGTTTCCAAGGCCTCCATTATACCCAACTGATTAAAATACAAAGTAATATTAACAGTTCTCAATCAGTGCCTTGAGGGCTACAAAATATCAAAATATGTGACCCCTGCCCCTGAGGCACTTAGAGTTTCAAATCATGGACTCATTGAGTTGTGTGCTTTATTAATGATAATTGGGGCTTTTAGAACGAATGCTGGATGCCCCTGTTGCAGCCCCTCGGCTCTGAAAGGCCACTGGGGCAGACACATGCTAAGAACGTGTCAATTGGATAATCAATTAGCTTAATTTAAAAAGTGGCAGCCACTGAGATAGTAAATGTGAAAGATGCTACTGAAAATGGTTTAGTCTGCAAGTCACATCAAAGAGATGTCTGCATCAGCATTATGTCATGATTTGGCCTCCAAAATGTAGGCAGGCTGTGAGAAAGCTGGAGAAGGTCCAGAAATAAATCACAGGATGAATTAAGGGAGAGAAAATAATGCTATGAGAAAAGGTGATAAGAGTTGCATTTTTTATTTTTTAAATCCCAATGCCCAAGAGATTGTGGCACATAGGTAATTACTGTCTTCTAGGGTGGTTAAAGGAAGAATGCTGACCAACTGTTTAACATTTTCTTGGGAAATTTAATAGGAGTCATGGGCTCAAGTCCAGAAAAAGAGAAGTGGAGGAGGCAAAGAAGCAATCATTTTGATTTTTAGTGCGATTAAATGCTGAATTAATTCCCAGCAAGGGAATTGTACCATCGGTGGTCCTGTCTTGACAGCTATTTGTCTGTAATGGTTAATGTGCATAGACTCAGGCCTCTCCCACCTGGTAGAATTCTTGCTCCTCATAGATTATTTTTCCCCACAGCTCTACGTCACTGTGGGGAATTCTTAGGACCTAGGGAATTATACCCTTATTCTGCTTTGCACAGTGTTTCCTGAAGTTTCCACATCTTTGGCATTAAGAGAGCTTTACATCATCTAATTCTGCCTCCTCACATCTCTCCTCAATAGTGTCACTGTGCACTTGGGAAAACCCAGCAGTTTATAAATCCATCTACCTGGAGGCAGGAGATCAAATCAGATGACCTGTGAAGCCCCTTTGTGGCCAAAACGTCTAGCGGCTTTCTTACTTAGAAATTAAAGATGGATGCAGTGTCAGGGCTGCCCATTCTACCTCTCCAGGAAAGGGAATTAAATAAAAATTCTTACAAGACATTACTAGCCAAATAAAGAGTTAATAGGGTTCCTTTCTGGAAGTTAATTTAGAAAGGATAATGGGCAATAAAATAGAAAAGGGAGTAATGTTTATTGAGAATCATCTTCTGTTAAAATATAGCAGATTCACAAAGGAGTTGCTATTTTGGAATCATTCATTTGATGATTCCTCAAAGACTTGTGAGAGCCAACTAGATGCCAGGCACTCTCCCAGGTGCTGAAGTTAGGGTGGCAGGCGGTACAGAGCTCCTGCCTTCATGATCTTCCAAGTCTTCCTCAATTAGAATTTCCAACTGCAAGTGACAAAAATCTGACCCAAAGTGCTTTAAGCCAGGAGAAAAGGATCTGTAACTGGGAAGTCTAATGATAACTGGTTCCATATTATCGCTGAATTGGATTCAGGGCTCAGCAGGGAAGCATGTGACAGCCTGCCTGATTGCTCAGCTGAATCTCTGAGGTTTCCTCTCGCTGGACCAGCTTGGGTCCTAGGACCATCCCTGAACACCAGTTATACAGAGAAGAAAAGACTGCACCTAAGGTTAAGTGGAGACACATTTCCCACCCCCTGCTGCTGGGGATGGGGGGTCAGCTTCACCCTAAGAGTGGGGCTGGGGTCATTTTGGTAAAGCAAGCTCAGGACATGCTTTCCCTAAGAAGGAACAGTGGATGCTTGATGAAAAAAAATAATTTTAAGGTAGTTGCTTTTTACCAGAGGAGAAAGCAAACTTCAGAAAGTTTAAATTATCTACACAGGGACTTTGGACCCACATCTTTCCTTGCACGGTGCTTCTTCAGGAAGCAGCAGGGGAAATATTTGCCTAGTCCCCCTCCCAGAACCACCTTCTTCCTCCACATCAGCTCTTCCAAAGATTCAGAGCTACCTCACTATCCTATCAGAACCCATCTAGCGCACAACTCCTTCTCAGTGCCTAGCTCTGTGCTGCCCCAATGATGCAGCATTCTGTATCATGTACAGTGAGAAATATATGTATGCAGAATACACACACACCTGCGTCTGGATGATATATGTGACTTCTCATAAAAGCAACCCTGCTCTTAAAAACCCTTCACTGAACACTCTCTAGCTTCCGCTGCCTTCTGACAGATCCAGCGTAAAGATTACACTTTCTGACAGCGGGAACCCACCAGCCCCCTAATTTCACACTTAGGACCTTGCCATTGGAAGAATGTACTATTTTCTTAACCTAAGGTGCTATGGTCCAGGGCAGGTCCTTTGTGTCCTATGAAAGTGCTGTCTATCTCTGGCTGCTTCTCCTCTGGCCCCTCCCACACTCACCCCGATGCCAAATACCTCTGGGGGCAGCCCTGGGGTTTCCATATTGATGCTCCCCACATCCCTGCGTGGTGTGCTCTGGATGGTTGAGTGGAATGGCTTTCTCAAGGACATGAAGAGAAGAGGCCTGCAGCATGGAAGGGAAGGAGTGGGCACAGGGCCATCTCCATGACTCACTGTGCCTCCTCCAGTGTCCTGTGACACTATCTGAGAACTCTCCACCCATCCACTCCACACCTTCTTCCCAAACCTGTGGTTTTAAGTACATAAGGAATGCAACCACATTGCAAAAGAAAAAGAAAATGAGGGAAGGAGGAAGAAGGGTCCTGAGAAAGGAGAAGAGAAGAAGAAAAAAAAGAGAAGAAAAATGGAGAAAAGAAATATGGAAACCCACCTGCCATTGCCACTTGCAGGTTCTTTTCATGTGCATCTGTTTTATATTGTTATTCTTTTAACATAATGCTGCCCACAGTCTACTCTAGCTACTTGTTTATCCCAAGTAATTTCATGTAAAAAATGTACCCTCAATCTTCTGTAGCTCGCCTTGCTAGGATAACACCTACATCTCCTGCCTAAGTATTGTAATTAGACCCAAAATGAAATGCATGTGACTTGCAGGGTCGAAGGCTCAGTGCCCTCGCTCTCTGATTAGAAGATCTTACGATGACTTATTTTGATTTCTTATTCCTGATTGTGCCTCTTAGGGCAGAAATGGTTCTTGCTAAACAACAAAATTCTCTATAAAAGGCATCTTGCTGGGGAAGGAGGGATAATATCTGGTTGGAAAAGTACAGATAGTTATTGCATGAAAAATACCAAAGGGGCCCAGGCACCATCATTACTGCTATTGCTCTTCGCAGAAAGGCTGATTCCTTGAAATAGACTGTGACCATCCCGGCTTTCCTTTACGTTGCTACTTTGGAGTGAGCAGACAGAAAGAATCATGCACTTTGATGATTGGCAGCATGACAGCTTTAAGGCACTAACCCAGCACCTGCTTCCTGAGGCCAGCTCAGCCCCTCACAAAGTGCCAGGTGCTGGGACAGGAACAGAAGGGACCTGGTCCCTGTCTGGGAGGTGTTTATCTGGGAGGTAGCCAGCCATATGTGTGACTTCTAGTGCCCGGTTAGTCAGTGTACATCCAGAGAGCAGGGCCGCATTTCAGCTTATAGAAGAGAAGCCCTGGGGTGGAAATGTGTTGTGCGTTTTTACGATGATCAGAACAAATGGTGGCCTTTGGAAAGTGCCATGAGCAATGTTAGATTGTAAGGACAAACAATGGAATGGCCTTTGGAAAGTGCCATGAGCAATGTTAGATTGTAAGGACAAACAATGGAATGTAAGGGACAGAGGCAGAAGGGCACCCCCACCTTGTGTGGAGGACCTTGGAATCCATCTGACAAGTGAGCCTCAAAACACATAGCTTGGTTTTACAAAAGTTTTTTCTTCTCTTTAGGTCTTAGTACTTTTGTTTGTAAAGTGGTGCTAAGAATAGTCTTTCTTCTTTCACTGGATTGATGAAAGACTCAAGTACTAACCACATACAAAGGTTATTGTTAATTTTATGCATTCCTAGGTGCTCAGGGAATAAAAAACGTTTGTATTTTGGTTTTAAGAACAGTTTAAATTTTCCCCAATTACAAAATGGATAAATTTGCACTGTAGCCAATTTGAAAATATAGCAAAGCACATAAACATATTTTAAAATTATCATCCAGACATTAAAAACCGTTACCATTGGCATGTATCTCCCAACCAAGCTTTTTCCTATGCATGGGTTAAGAAAAACAAGCATTCTGCATCTCTGTTCTTATATCCTTGTCCATATACTCCTGATTTTCTCCTTACATAGAGTCTAGTAGTAAATTGTTGGAATGTAGAGCAGAATATATGCAGAGTTTCAGATCTTTAGAACTATAGTGTGAAACTGCCATTTTGCAAGGTTATTCAGTTCACATCCCAGGAATTTAAGACAACTCTGCCCCCTGCCCCACCTATCCTTTGCTGGGTGTTAACATTTCTAAACATCTTTACTAATTTGGTAGTATAAAAATGGCATTTCATTGTTTCAATTAGCCTTTCTTTGATTATTGGTGATGATGATCTTTTTTGTTGTTTATTGGCCACTTGTATTGATTTCTCTGTAGTTTGACTGTTCCTTGTCTTTTTCTATTGATGTATTTCTTATTATTGAGTTGTAAAATAACACTTTTATATATTAAAGACATTGACTTTTCAGCATACATTTTGCAAGTATTTTCCCAATTTGTTGTCTTTTAATTTTGTTTATGGTGGGGTTGACAAACAGAATGTTTTTAATGTTTATTTAGTAAAAAATTTTTAATTTTTTTTCCTTTATGGTATCAGCATTTGTTTATATGCATAGAAAGTGCTTTTCAATTTGCGATGGTTAATTTTGTATGTCCACTTGGCTAGGCCATAGTGCCCAAGTATTTGGTCAGACATTATTCTAGATATTTCTCTGAATGTACTTTCCATATAAGATTGACATTTAAATTAGTAGACTTTGAATAAAGCAGATTACACTCCATAAAGTGGGTGAGCCTCGTCCAGTCAGTAGAAGGTCTTAGTAGAAAAAAGACTTAGCTCCCCCAAAGAAGAGAGAATTCTACCAGTAGACTGCCTTTGGACTTGAGTGATAACATCAACTCTTCTCTGGGTGCTGGCCTGCACTGCAGATTTTGGACTTGCCAGCCTCTGTAATCACATAAGCCAATTTCTCAAAATACTTTCTATTTCTCTCTCTCCCTCAGTCACCCTGCGCACATGTGTGCGCGCACACGCACACACACACACACACACACACACACACACACACACATTTTGTTCTATTTCTCTATAGAACTCTGACTAATAATATACAAGCCAAAAATTATATAAATGTTAATTTATATTTTCTTTTAGTATTATTATACTTTCAGTTTGTGTGTGTGTGTGTGTGTGTGTATAATTTCTTTTTTTTTTCGAAATGGAGTCTTGCTGTCTTGCCCAGGCTGGAACGCAGTGGTATGATCTTGGCTCACTGCAACCTCCACCTCCTGGGCTCAAGCATTTTTGTGCCTCAGCTTCCCCAGTAGCTGGGATTATAGGCATCTGCCACTATGCCTGGGTAATTTTTGTACTTTTAGTAGAGACGGGGTTTCAACATGTTGGCCAAGCTGGTCTTAAACTCCTAACCTCAAGTGATCCACCCACCTTGGCTTCCCAAAGTGCTGGGATTATAGACATGTGCCACTGACCCTGGACAGTTTGTGTATTTTTCAGTCTGTTGAGAGTTCCATATTTGCTATAAGGCAGATTTTTTTTTTTTTGGTGGTGGGGGGTGGACAGGGTGTCACTCTGTCTCCCAGGCTAGAGTGCAGTGGTGCAATTATGGCTTACTATAGCCTCGAATTCCTGGGATCAAGTGATCCTATTGCCTCAGCCTCCCAAAGTGCTGAGATTATAGGCATGAGCAACGACGCCCAGTCTCAAGGCAGAGAGACAGAGATTTAATTATCTTCCATGTGATTAACTAATTGTTCCAACACCATAAACTGAGTGACATATTGTTTCAGTTTTTTCCTTGAAGTGACACTATTTACATGTATCTTTCTAGATTTTTCAGTCTGTTGTTTTGATCTGCCTGTTCCTGCTCCCATACCCCATTGTTTTGGTAATGCTAGTTTTATAATGCACTTTAATGTTGGAAATTATAATTTTTGTACTTTTAGTAGAGATGGGGTTATTCAAAGTAACTCGTGTGAATTTGAATAATTTTTGTTACATTCCCAAAAGAAATCCCATTCGCAATTTATTGGAACTGTGTTAATGTTATAGGGAAATGTGGAGAAAATTAATATCTTTACACTTCTGAATTTTCCCATTCAGGGACACAAAGTCTCTCCATTTACTCAAGCCTTCTATTTTTCTCAATAAATTTTTGTCATTTTCTTTGTAGATATTGTGCACACATTTTATAGACATTTTATATTTTCAGTTACTTTTGGGTTTTTTGTCATCATAATTTTCTATTTTTGTGTATGTGTGTGTGTTAATTTATATTGTAAATAGTGCCTTAGTAAATCTCTTACAAATTCTAATAGTAATTTTGTGAACTGTAGATTTTTTTTCTGGAAAATATGATCATTTTCTTTTATTCTTTTCAATGCTTTTTTGACTATTGTCTTGTATTCTTGTCTAATTCCAGGCTCCAGACCTTCCAGGAAACAAAGTCTTAGTAACTAGTATGTAAGCGTCTTTGTCTTAATTCTAAAAGTAAAAGGAATGTTCCTAAGTGATTCATTAAAATGATATTGGTAAATTATCACTGAACTCTTAGAATAAGTCCTCCTTGGTTATTGTATACTGCTCTTCAAAAAAAAATAGCGCTAGGTTTGATTTGGTATTCTTTACTTAAGATTTTTATTTTTTGTTTTTTCGCATTACTTTTCATAAACTATAGATTTTAGTTTTTACATTTTATTTCTCATATGGTGGCTGATACACTTTGAAAATGAGTTAAGCAACTCAATTTTTTCAATTTACAGAATTGTTGAATATTGTTTGCTGTCGTAAGTACTTTGATGTTACTACCAACCTGGCTTTTTTGTTATTTGTTTTTTCTGAGATTCATTTACCAACAAATATTTATTGAATGCATACTATGTTCTGAATACTAATTTATACTGGTTTATCATTTAACCTATATTTTTTGTAGGTAAAGCAGGTATTATTTATTGAGCCAATCTGAAAATTATTTACATTATAACAGGAAGATTTAACCTATTTACAGTTATTTTAATGTTTTATGATCAGAATTACTTTTGCGGCTTATTTTGTTTCCTGAATTTTTGCTTCCTTTTGCTTTGTTTCCTGTATTATACTCTATAAACTGTTATTATTTTATTATAATCTCCCAGTGCCTTGTATGTTCCCTATTCTTAAATCTTCCATAGATAACCTTTAAAATTTTTGAAACTTTTTGTTTTTTTGTTTTGATTTGTTTTAAGAGATGAGATCTCACTACTTTGTTGCTCAGGCTGGAGTGCAGTGTGGTGTGATCATGGCTCATTTCAGCCTTGACCTCCTGACCTCAAGTGATCCTCCCATTTCAGCCTCTTAAAGTGCTGGATTACAGGTGTGAGCCACCATGCCTAGCCCTCTACCACTTCTTAGTTTCTATTATTATTAGGGATTTGGAGCCAACCAATAAAAAACTTTTTGTTACTCTTTTCTTTCTAAAACATGCTGACAAGTTATTTGGCTTATTAACCAACATGATCACATTTATTTAGATGTATCTCTTACTTATTTGGTTGCATGGCTTATCGAGGGTTCATCTATTTACAATTTCCGATGTTAATTTTCATTTCTTTGGTTAATTATATTAATATTATATTTTCAAGCAATTTTTTGAATGGAGAGTCCATGAGTGTTATCTTGTCTTGAATATTGCATATCCAAGGATACAAGGTATTACTTTTATATAGTAAAGACCATCTTCCTTCCTATACTTCCTCAATAAAATTATTTTCCCTTACAACTATGTAGACATTGTTCCATTATCTTCCAGTATTTTGTATTCCAGAATAAAAGTCTAAGGAAGACCTGATTTTGTTTCCTTTGTTTACAAAAAAAAATTGTTTTGTGGTTTTCTGGCTCAAATGCTAGAACCGCTTGTCCTTTGTCTTCATTATTCAAATGTTTATTTAGGTAAGTATAGTATCGATTTCTTACCATTTTTTCTTGTGGAACATGATAAATGCTTTTAATCTGTGCTTCGGTCTTTAGGTATATTTCCCACAACTATGTCTTTGTCTTGATTATTTGTTCTAGCCTTGTCTTCTGAAATTATCTGTATGTAGTGGAAACTATCACCTGCCCTGCACATCTGCTCCTTCTCTTCTCTGCACTCTGGGAAAGCTTCTAAAGTTTGTCCTCCATGTCATTGACTGAGTTTTGTATCATTTCAGTTCTGCTCTTTACTGGCTCCTGTGTGGATGCTAATTAGCAAATGCATTTTCTGCCTCTTGCACTCCTTTTTCTAAGTCACCTCACTTCTCATTTCCTCATGTTTTTCCTTTATCCTCTTCTCTCGAGCCTTTGATTCACTCTCTTGTTTTTTCATCTGTTCCTCTTCTCTAGAGATTCCTCCTGCTCTCCCTGAACCTACGGCTTATTTAATTCTCTTGAGGTGCAGAAGTTCTCTAACATTTTCTTTTGAATTCTAAAGTAGATCATTTTCAGCGAGGACTCTTCAGGATAATGTTCTGTTTGTCTCAAAATACAGATTCAACCCCCACTTCAATCCCCACTCCTTTGTACCAGGCCTTGTGCTGGGTTTAAATCTTGTTTACTTTACCACTGAAAAAGAAATGATCCATTCCCACTCACTACTGACCAATAGACGGGATGTTTTGTCCTTGCTATCTGTCCACTTGGATGCCTGAAGACAGGTTTAATGCGTCCAGTTGGCATTGGAAGAATCCACCTCATCCAGTTCCTCTTCTAGCCCCCACTGGCTGCTGCTCTGCCCTGCTGAACACATGGATGGGCACAGGACACACTGCAGTTCATACTGTATACTGCTGCTGGGGTCTCTGCTCTTACCCACTGTGTCACCATGAATTTAATGTATTACTGCTGGTCCTAATGGTAACCATTGTTCTCTGCAACCAAAGAATACAATCCAACTTTTCTCCTCATATAATAATAATATGCATATTTATAGAAAGAAACAGTTCTGCCCTGGTGGAACATATATGATGTGAGTATAAGTATACCAAGATATTCCATGCTTATAGTTGGAGTTAGGCATCATCAAAGCAAAATGCCTGTTACAGAAGAGGATTAGCAAAGGTGCAGCTCTCTGGAAAAGGTCTATGAAATGCTAGAAAATCTTATCCAGGCCAGGCGCAGTGGCTCACGCCTGGAATCCCAGCACTTTGGGAGGCCGAGGCTGGCTGATCACTTGAGGTCGGGAGTTCGAGACCAGCCTGACCAACACAGTAAAACCCCATCTCTACTAAAAATAATACAAAAATTAGCCAGGCATAGTAGCTTGAACCTGAGGCTGAGGCATGAGAATCGCTTGAACCTGGGAGGCAGAGGTTGCAGTGAGCCAAGATCATGCCACTGTACTCAGCAACAGAGAGCAAACCTGTCTAAAGAAAGAAAGAAAGAAAGAAAGAAGGAAGGAAGGAAGGAAGGAAGGAAGGAAGGAAGGAAGAAAGGAAGGAAAGAAGGAAAGAAAGAAAGAGAAAGAAGGAAGGAGGGATGGAAGGAGGGAAGAAGGGAGGGAAGGAAGGAGGGAAGGAGGGAGGGAAGGAAAGGAAGAAAAGGAAGGAAACGAAGGAAAGGAAGGAAGGAAGGAGAGAGAAAATCTTATCCAGTCTCTGGGCATCAGCTTTCCATCCAGTCCTACCTCCCTGTTGGCAAGTAAGGCTACTGCAGCATCATATGCATAACCCATTGCTCTTCCTTCTGAGTGTACAGATAGCTGGGTATAGACATATGTGTGAAAGTACACATTTGTCTTTTTACAGAACATACTACATAATTTATGATGCAGAGTAAAAAGGGATTGAGAAGCACATCCAAGTGCCTAAAATACTGTTTGGGATATGCAGCAGTATAATTGAAGGACATGTACTATAAAAGTCTAATGTGTAAAATTCTTTGAAGAATTACTCACATTATTCTGTGTCAAATCTCTGTTAAAAAAACAAACTGGAAAAATTCACTGGACAGTAGCCAATTTTAAACTCCAAATCTCCAATCTACTCGAGATCCAATCCCTCTAAGTAAGATCACAGATGCTTCCTATGACATAGTTATTTGCTCACTGAGTCATTGGGGAATCTGCGGCACCTGTTGAGGGTCCTGAAGAGAATCCAGTGAGCTGTGGGGAGATTTGTATGCTAAGTATCGAGTCCGAGCTGTGTGTTAGACTACAAGTAGCAGAGAGAGGGATGGATAGGACACATCCAGGTGAGAAGCACGGTCCGCTGCCTATAGCCCCAATGAAAGAGTGAGGCTGTGGTGAGGGAGGGTGATGCGTGGGCTTTGGGCTTTGGAGGAGGCAGGAGCAGCCTTGCCCAGTGTAGACCTGCATGCGTGTCCTATGGAATCCTCTTCAATGAAGGATGTAAAAGGAGGGTACTGTGGGTTACATGAGGGACAATAAGGGAGAAAGGACCTTGCAGAATGCTGAAAACTACAAACATGGTGGAGCTATGACATTGGAATTGGTCTAGAGCCACTGGCTCCTGCCATGCAGCTGTGGTTCCTCACCCTCTGCTCCATCACTCCACCTTGAATGATACTTAGCTCTGTCTTTACTTCTGCCCCCGTCTTCCTGCTCCACCCACCATGGCCATGTCGGCTGGGTGCATCCCTGCTGCCCTGTCTCTTTCCTCTGCCTCTCAGTCTCTGAATACTCCTGGTTTCTGCCTCCTCCTAACTCAGCTTGGTTTGGATCCCTCTGGTTCCTGGCCTACCTCAAGACCCATTTTGAAGCTTCCTCCAAGTCTCACTTTTAGTGGGGCAAACTGATAGATTACTTGACATTTTTTCAGTTTAAATTCTTAAAAATGGGCCCAGTGCAGTGGCTCATGCCTGTAATCACAGCACTTTGGGAGGGTGAGGTGGGTGGATCATGAGGTCAAGAGATCAAGACCATCCTGGCCAACATGGTGAAACCCTGTCTCTACTAAAAAAAAAAAAACAACAACAAAAAAATGCAAAAAATAGCTGGGCATGGTGGCACACGCCTGTAGTCCCAGGTCAGAATGGCGTCTAAACAGGGGCCAGCCCCGGAGCTTCACAGAAACCCTTGCTGACCAAGAGCTGGCTTTCATGTCCCCATCTCACAGATGGGTTCTGATATCCAAGGAGAGAACCAGTGTGAACCTTACCGAGTGGGACTCGGCCGTGGCTCTGACCCTGCGCTCAGATCCATTTTGCTGACTCACCGGTGGAGGCAGGGGACAGAATCGCAAAGTTCCTGTCTTCCAGAAAGGACTCCCTGGGGCCCCATGAAGACAGCGCCTCAGTAACATTTACATTAACTTTTGTTCCTGTTTGCCTTTAAAATGTTTTGTTTTTCCCAGTTCTCTTGGAGTAGGAGATAAAATCTGGGTAGGGAGCTGAGTTAGTGGTTTTTCCTTCTGCCAGGAAAATTGATCTTCCTGAAAGCCTGTGTGGTCTGTTCTCAGGGAAGGCTGGGGACATTGCTGGGTAGGTACAATAGTAAACTCCAGAGTCATAAATTAATCGTGGGGAGCTGACAGGAAGGTACCACCTGGGCAACATGAGCTTTACCCCAACCTAGGAATATGCATGCACAGTCCTTGGGGTTTGAAAGGTAATTTTTTATATAGAAATAGGCAGGAGCTCATTTAGCTTACCACATGGTTTTTTGGGGGTCAGTGGATTTGTTAATATACAATGGCAACAAGGTGTTTTACCCAGAACCACTGTGTGGGGGTGTTGCTATGAGCTGTTGTCTGTTGTTTTGCAGCATTGAGGGTAAGGCAACAAAGTTCCATTGTCTGGCCATGCCGCTTAACTCCACGGCCTTAGGCAAATTAGTTCATCACCCTGAACCTCAGTTCTATCAGCTGTAAAATGGGGATAATACTGGTGCCTTCCTCATAGGGTTATTCTGAGGATAAATGATATAACATGCTAAACACCTTGGCACAGGGCCTAGCATACAGTGGGCACTAAATCATCGATTACGATTACGAAGTATGAGTGAATGGACCACATCTTTTGCCTGCTCTCTGTATCTGAAACCAGATGTTGGTCCCTAGAGCTTTGTAATCAGTGAACATGTGCATGACTTCTGAGGTTCCTACCAAGGTTCAGAGCAAGGATTTCAAGGTCAAGGCCCTGGGCCAGTGGGCACTGCCCAGGGCAGCAGGAGAGACAGAGCTGGCACACTGCCTGCCCAGCTTCATGGCTGTCTTTGTATCTGTTCTCCTTTCCTGGTTCCTACATATGTTATCGTGTTAGGCCCATTATCCATAATGAAACATCCAGAGTGTTTAGCAACCCAGAAGCTATTGCAGTCCTTCGTTGAAGGACTCTGTTGTTATGAAATGAATCATTTCCAGGAGAAAACAAGTGAAAGCACCAACAGCCACACTCCTAGGCTGAGAGCAATAACCATTTAACTAGTGACAGCAAACACTCAGGTGGTCTCAACCCCTTAAAAGGTTTTCCTGGGATAAATTGGTGATTTCTGAGTGATTCGCTTCTCCGTGAGGGTATTCAGGGTGCTGGCTGTAATGAGCAAGGAGGAGGCAGGTGCTGGGACCACAAAGCCTCCTCTCTGATCAAGAATCATAAGAGGAAGTTAGAAAAGCAAAATCCTGAACAGGCCATGAAAATAAACAGATGGAGAAGGTTGGCCAGGTCTTTGCTGTGTTATGAAAAACAGGACATTTTTGTCTCATGAGAATCCAGAGGCCCAGAGGAGATGAGGTGTAGGGGTTACAGCTCTGCCGCCAGGGCAAAACTGCAGAAGGTGGGCTCACCCAATGTAGCAGGGGCAGCTCTGCTGTGGTCTGAAGGAGGCTTACACACAGGGATGGGGTGGCTGGAAAAGGCCTGCATTTTGAAAATCAAGGCTAGATTTATTTCCTTTCATTCATTGTACTGTTCTGGTTACTGAGAAACCAGCAACTACATCAGGTTCCTGGGTTACAAAGTAAACTAACAGCAAGTCCTTTAATGTACTTCTAGATGTATGCTTTCCTTCCTTAAGAATCTTGATTAACAAGATCAACGCTGACCTTATATATGAGTAAGATGAAAGGCCCAACAAGACAGACTTTAAGGAGCATGTAAAATATCAAGGAACAAGCAAGCCTTGCTTAACATGATCTGGGCAAAATACATCCTGGCAGTTTGCATTAAACAGATTATACAGCTAATGCTATTTTAAAGCTATTTGCTTCTTACTCATGTGGTTCCAGACTTCCACAGATACTAAAATCCTCAGATGCTCAAGTCTTTTCTGCAAAATGGCATAGTTTTTGCATATAACCTACACACGTTCTCTCATAAACTTTAAATGATCTCTAGATTAGATAGTCATGTGCTTCATAACGTTTCATTTGACTACAGACTGCATATACAGTGGAAGTCCTGTAAGATTACACTGAACCTGAAAATTCCTATCACCTAGTGATGTCATAACTGCTGTAACATCATAGCATAACCCTTATTCACATGTTTATGGCAATGCTGGTGTAGACAAACCTGCAAAATATATTGGGGAGTACTTAGATTATCCATGGGTGACCCTCCCAAAGGTAGCTCAAACCTTCAAGATAGAAAGCCAAGCATTTGACACATCAGGCCTGGCCTCAAAGGAAAGGGTTGTCGATTTTAGAATTCTTGCATTTTAAGATGATTCCCAACCATCCCCATAGCAGAATAATAATTAATAACAGTTAGCTAATGTTCCCTCCATGCTTGCCGAGTGCCAGGCACCAATCCTACCTGTAATTTAATTTTCATCACTTTGTGGGGGTGGTGGCATTCGAATCCCCATTTAACAGATGAGGAAAGTGAGGTGCAAAGAGACTCAGTAACATAATTAGAGGGCCCACACTCATGCTATTAGGGGCCAGTGTAGCTAATAGAAAAATTCATTACTGTTCCCTTTCATAATACCATTTTGCACAATGATGACATCAGGCAAAATACCCAGTGGTGCATTTCTCAGAACTGATCCCATTATTAAGTAATCCATGATCGTAATACCTCACACAGTGTAAATGCTGTATAAATGGTTGTTATACTGTTTTTTTAATTATATTTTTTATGGTTGTGGGTTTTTTTAATTTTTTTTTTTTAAAAAATACTTTCAAGTCTCTGTTTTTTGAATCTGAGGATGTGGAACCTGTTGATCCAGAGGGCCAACTGTATGTACTTACTTTCAGAAAAGAACAGTAGGCTCTGGAAATGGCCAAGGTAGTTTCTGAGCTGGTTCCAAAGCAGCCTTCTCATGTCTGCATGGGCTCAAATGCTTTCAGCCTGCTTGGGAAGACTATCAAGAGCTGGTACAGCATGCTGCATTGTTCTGTTCATTTTTTTAAAAAAATAAACTAATTTTTTTTGTTTTTTGAGATGGAGTTTCGCTCTTGTCACCCAGGCTGGAGTGCAATGGCATGATCTCCTCTCTGCAACCTCCGCCTCCCGGGTTCAAGTGATTCTCCTGCCTCAGCCTCACGAGTAGCTGGGATTACAGGTACATGCCACCACGCCCAGCTAATTTTTATATTTTTAGTAGAGATGGGGTTTCACTATGTTGGCCAGGCTGGTCTTGAACTCCTGACCACAGGTGATCCACCTGCCTCAGCCTCCCAAAATGCTGGGATTACAGGCGTGAGCCACCACACCCAGTCTAAACTAATATTTATATTGCCTGCTTTTTATTTTATGTTATTTTATTTATTGAGACAGAGTCTCGCTCTGTCCAGCTTAGGCTGGAGTTCAGTGGCATGATCTCGGCTCACTGCAGTCTCTGCCTCCTAGGTTCAAGTGATTCTCCTGCCTCAGCCTCCTGAATAGCTAGGATTAGAGGCATGTGCCACGATGCCCAGCTAATTTTTGTATTTTTAGTAGAGACAAGCTTTACCGTGTTGGCCAGGCTGGTCTCAAACTCCTGACCTCAGATGATCCACCTGCCTCAGCTTCCCAGAGTACTAGGATTATAGGTGTGAGCCACCATGCCCAGCCTATTGCCTGCTTTTTAAAGGCCCAATCTAATTTATTTCAGATGAATCTTGCAGAAATACTTGCTATTTGTTAATTCATTCAGCCAGCCAGCCATTCCTCCAACAAATATTTATCCAACAAATGTTTGTTGGGTAACCTCCCTTTTGCCAGACACTGATCTGAGAACTGAGAACTAAGATGAATGCTTAGACAACTTTGCTTTCAACCTGTTTCTCACCTTTGTTTGGGTCCTGTCTTAACCCTCAAATCCATGGAACACTTTGTGTCATATCTGCTCTCATAACAATGCTGGGCAAATTATTCCCCTGTTACAGAGGTGAACACATGGAGCCCAGGACTGGGTGGTGGTTACATGAACCATCCAAATAAGTGAAAATTCAAACCCAGAATTTTTATTTAACCTGCTTATCTTGTCCACCCAGTTGAACTTCCGATCTTTCTTCTGTTCCCTCCCTGCTCATCAGACCAAATCTGTCCCTTTTCTTGTTCCTCTAGAGTGGAGCTGTTGACTTTTCAGAGTGACAGGTTGATAGAATCAACTCATCTGTGCGAATGGTTAGGAAGCTAATAATGGCTTCATATTACCCTGCTGTGCATTTGCTGCTATCCTGACACAAGGTCATCAGCTTGTCAAACAAATCCCCTGCCTTTGACTCCAACAGATCTTGTGTTAGCTAGAGTAAGGGAAACACGTGGACTAAAACTTCATAATGGTAAGAGCATAGTCCTGCCATGTCACAAATCCCTGGACAATCAAATGAATTGACAGTTTTTATTTTTTACAAAACAATTACCAGCGTTTTCTGTAAGAGGTGGGTTTGGGTGACAGCTCCGATAAGTTTCCATTCAATGAAGACTTTCTGAAGGTAAAGGACCTTCCCCAGCTCCAAAAGAGACTTCCACCTTGCCAGGATTGGCAGGAAGCCTGCTTGCCCACTGTCTGGGATTGTACAGTTGTCTTCCTTTAAATAAACCTTGAAGAATATATTCAGAAGCAAGTGGGATGGGTATTTTTGATGGGGATCGAGAAGAAGTGTAGTTTATTGGATTTTATCTTGCAACTGATTTGTTTCTGCCAGATGTTGATATGCAACCTTGATGCTGTGATTTCAGGCTCAGGAGCTTTAACATTATAAACAACCTTCCATAGCTTCATCTGCTAGTAGGAACCTTAATTTATCACGTAGGTGATAGAGTTGCAGTTTCTCATCTACTTGTGAAAAAAATGGGCAGCTGTAGAAAATGCATCCCTTCTTTTAAAGAATTCATTCTAAGGAATGAGACGGAGAATTTATTCCAAAATATCTTCATCCCAGTGGAAATAAAAATCCTGTCTAATGGCAAAGAATATCTCCTTGGCTTTGATTAAGAAGCAATTGTAAGGATGGGCTTTTCTTCTCTTATAGTTTGTCTTCTGTGCTAATCAGACTTTAGGAAGAGAGTCTTGTCTTTGTCACCTACTGGGGCAAGCACCTTCTGGGACACAGACATCTGCCTGTGAAACCTGCTGCTGCCACAGGTATGCTTTGAGGATGCTCAATTATTCAGTGACTTGCTGATGACTGGAGAATGAAGAAGGACAGGAGCCTCCTCTGTTCTTTCATCTCAGACACAATGCTCATTTTGCTATGTTTAAAAATCATACTCTATAGGTTTTTTTCTGATTATAAAAACAAAACTTGTCCTTTTAGAAAATTTGAATATATATATAGAGGAAGGCAAAAATTACTTGTAATGCCACCACCTAGAAATGGTTTTTGTTATTATGCTGATTTATATCCAGCCTACTTTCTCATAATGCATTTATGTTATTTCCACAAATTGAAATCTTCCTGTACAATCTATTCTATGACCTTCACTTAACACTATATTTTTTCTTTATTGTTACCTAAAAATATATTCTGCCTCTCTGCACAAAGACAACGTTGTAGAACTGTGAAAATATAACAATGACCAGTCTTGCAGGGATCATGACCCTACTCGAGTTCATATTCACGACGGAGAGAGCAGGCATTAAACACATAATTGCACTAGTAATTATTTTATTGCAACTGTGATAAAAGCTATGAAGGAAAAAGACAGAGGGCTGTGGGCACCTGACTAGTCTGGGGAAATCAGGAAGGCTTCCTTGAGGAAGTGGCATGAAGGCTAAGAGCTGGTAGCTGAGTAAAGGTTATCTAGGTGGCTGAGCACAGTGGCTCATGCCTGTAATCCCAGCACTTTGGTGGATCACAAGGTAAGGAGATTGAGACCATCCTGGCTAACACGGTGAAACCCTGTCTCTACTAAAAATATAAAAAATTAGCTGGGCCTGGTGGCATGTGCCTGTAGTCCCAGCTACTTGGGAGGCTGAGGCAGGAGAATTGCTTGAACCTGGGAGGTGGAGATTGCAGTGAGCCGAGCTCACACCACAGCACTCCAGCCTGGGTGACAGAGAGAGACTCTATCTCAAAAAAAAAGAAAAAAAAAAAGGTTATCTAGACAAAAAGAGAGCCTAAGAGAAGCATGGGAGGAAGATAAGAGCTCTGGGAGCTGAGAAGAGCCAGCACACAGGCTGTTGGCTATGTAAGGCTGAATATGGAGATTTGGGAGTCATCAGCATGTGGATGGCAAAAGAAGCCATGAGTGGCTGAAATTGTTTGGGGCAAAAAGGTAGAGTCTGAAGAGAAGACAGTCTATGACAGGGCTTGGAGAGCCAGAGCCACTGAGCTCTTTCATAGGAGGGTGGATATATTTGGGGCTGGGTCCCCTTGTCTCCTTCACGCAAGGCCTGTCTGAATTCTCTCAAGACAACTTCCCTCCATTTGCTTTGTGATTCTGGTGGTGTGCTGGAGCCAGCACATACTGGCTCATGAGAGCTTACTGGTAAATTCATAGGAATTTTTTGAGACCCTTGTTTGATGTTGGCCATGATAGGAGCAATCACACATGGAAACTGTCAAATGCTACTAATCGAGGTTTAAAAACAAAATTTCCCCTCTTCCTGAAATGCTGACTGTTTAACATTTACTAGCATATCTGTGTAACCAACCTATCTTTACTTCTAGTGCAACTTTGTGGGTTTTTCCCCTTGGAATCTGGGAGTAAGCATGATCTGTGATTATTTCTTTATCTCTCTGGAAAGTCTCTCATTTTGTCATAAATTACCAGCACTTTTGAAGGAGTAAGCAAATGACATTATATTGAGACAGTGAACCTCCTTAGTATTAGTTTTTGATTGCTGCTGTAACAAATCACAAACATAACAACTTAACACAAATTTATTGTCTTGAAGTTTCTGTAGATTAGAGTCCTCATGAAGGCTTAGTGAGATTCTCTGCATAGGGACTCACAAAGTTAAAACCGATTGAAAGAATTCAGTGCTGTGTGAGAGCAGAACTGAGATCCTTGCTGTATTACGCTACTCTCACACTGCTATAAAGAAATACCCGAGACTGAGTAATTTATAAAGAAAAGAGATTTAATTGGCTCATGGTTCTGCAGGCTATATAGGAAGCATAGTGGGTTCTGCTTCTGAGGAGACCTCAGGAAGCTACAATCATGGCAGAAGGCAAAGGAAGAGCTGGCACATCTTACACGGCCAGAACAGGAGGAAGAGAGGGAAGGAGGAGGTGCTACACACTTTTAAAGCAAGCAGACCTCATAATAACTCACTCATTTCACATTAACAGCACTTAACAATGGGTTCACATTAACAACCCATTCGTGAGAACTCTGTCCCCATGATCTAATCGCTTTCCACCAGGCCCTACCTCCAACACTGGGGACTGCAATTTCACAGGAGATTTGCTGGGGACACAGATCTAAACCATATCACCTGCTTTCTTTGCTGACTGTTAGCTAGGGGATGCTCTCTGCTCCTAAAAGTCGCTAGCATTCTTCCCTTCCCATGTGGCTTTCCATCTTCAAATTGGCAGTGGCATGTCAAATCCTTCTCAGGCTTTGATTCTCTCTGACTTTTCCTCTGCCACCAGCCTAACAAAGCTCTCTGCTTGAAGGGCTCGTGTCATTCTATCAGTCCTACCTGGATAATCTTTCTGTCTTTGCATCACCTGTGCCTGTGTTATTTTCCTAGGGTTGCTATAACAAAGTACCACCAAATGGGTGGCTTAAAGCATTGGAAATGCCTTATTCTCTCATAGTTCTGGAGACTAGTAGTCCCTCCAAAGCCTCTAAGAAAGGAGGCCTTCTTGCCTCTTCCAGCTTCTAGAAGCCCCTGGTGTCCCTTGGCTTACGGCAGCATCGCTCCACTCTGTGCCTCTGTCTTCACATGGTATTTCCCTCTAAGTCTGCATTCTCCTCTCTGTGTGTGTCTGTGTTCAAACTTATCACTTCTTATAAGGACACTAATCATGTTGGATTAGGGTCCACACCAATGGCCTCATCTTTACTTGATTATATCTGCAAAGACCCTATTTCCAAATAAAGTCCTATTCACAGGCACTGGAAGTTAGGACTTCAACATATCATTTTGAAGGACCCAATTCAACCCATAACAGTGCCATGTAACAAAACAGAACATAAACACAGGAATGATACTTCGTCATATTCATTGGTCCCAAGGATTAGGGCATGGAATGTTGGGTTGTGAGGAGGCATTTTTAGAATTCTGCCTACCATAGTCTTCAAAGGTGCCCTTTAAATAATTGTCTCATCTGCTGACTCACCTAAAAATTGATCCTGTGTCATCCATGGCTCCTTGTTGGATGACCTCAGCTTATACCTCTTCCTCCAATTTTGAGTTTATTGTCTGCCTAACAAACAGGACTTTCTCATCGACTGCACTGTTCTCCTTCCAGAGGGGCAGACTCCTAGCAACTCAGCGCCTGAGCTGATTATCATGGTTGGTACAAGACACAGTGATAATGAAGAACTCTCCCATCCTTCAAACATGACCAATTTTATGCTCCAATTACCAGCAAAGGAAACTTTGCTTTTGCTTTTTATTTCTTTTTTTCTTAAAATTGTAAAGCATGTAACAAATTGCTCCCCATTTTCTCTCACGTGGTTTTGGTTAGAAGATGCCTTCCTTTCCCCACCTGTCTGCTGCACCTCACTCTTCAGCACACAGCCTCAAGCTGGAGTCATCTCTGTGGCCACCTATTTGTGATCTTCCCTCTCTTTTCATCTTCCCCAGGAGCGCATTTCCCACCATGAGTGATAGCCATGTTCCATCTGCAACTGGCTAAAATTACACAGCACTTAGAGTCTCCCTTTTATCTCCCCCTCCTCCAGATGTCAAGCAAATTCAAAAGATAAAGTAGACGACATTTTTTTTCATGAAACAAACAGGAGTCTTGTCGGTTTCTGTGCTTTACAGGAGTGTTGAAAGCTGAAGGGCTTCCCACTGTGTGTCCAGTGTGTTCTCTTCTGGGCAATTTCCTTTGGAGAATTTAATTATGCTAAGTTATCGTATGATCATCTTCTCTATCCAGAAAGGTTAGAGAGTAGAATTAGTCATTAGGAAATCTTTTTTGGAAATGGGTTTGGCTTTTTTATCAGCTTTTACATTCTCAAAGGTTGATACGTTAATCAGTCTAATTTTTTTAACATGACTATTTTGTAAAATAGCCTGAGAAAGCAAGCTTGGAAAATTAGCACCTTCATTATTTTGTGGGTATGTGTGTTGACTTTTGTACCCTAAAGATAACACGACACCCCTCGAGTCAGGAGACCGGTTCTTATTGCTGCCGAGGTAAAGTTCCAGGCACACCTGGTCTGACTGAACCCATGGGGACCAAAGCTTTGTGTTGCAGAGCATTCTGTGCAGACAGGATGATGAGGTGTTCCTTCTGAGGAAGTTTTTGAACCCACAGCCTAGATCTCATTAAAGGCAGAATCAGGCAGGGTGACAAGCCCAAGCTCAGAGCTCAGTAAGCGTGAGTTCCAGTCTCAATGCTAAGGCTCATTGACATAGAAAACCAGGGACAAGTCACCTAACTGCTTTCTTTGTCTGCAAAATGAAAGCTCAGTTTCTCTTCCAGGGACACTCAAGGATCAGATGAATTCATAGAAATGAAAATGTAAAGACTGCAGGGAAGAGGAGAATGATGAGCCAGGCCCAGGCAATAAAAAGACTCAATGCAATCCTTCAAGTTAAAATGGGGCCTAGGACATGCTCTTAGAACGCCTGCTCTATTCCTGTAGCAGAGCAAATATTGATTCAATGCTCTAAGTGTTTATGAAGCGCCCTCTACATCCCCAGCCTTTTCCTGGCCCACGAGAGGTGATAAAAAGGAAATATGCAGCATGGTTTGCACCCCTTCTGGTCTAGTGGTAAAGATCAGAGTGCTCAGAGTGGACATTAAATACGTATTGGTTGATCGAATAAATGAATGTCAAACAAAATATGACATGGTGGGATTTAGGCTCTACCTTTCCAGGGTCTCATAATAAAGCTAAAATGTGTACCGTGGGAGGTGGAGATGGGTAGAGATCATTGCTGCCTCAAGGACTTCAAAGAGATGCGAGAGAGGCTTGGGTGGCGTGGCCTTGGCAGCATGTCAGAGGCCCCAAATCCCCAGCACAGGATTAATCAGTTGAGCCTGTGCTCAGTCACAGGAGGAATTAAAAATCATATAAGAATGTGCTTCACTGAAGCAAATATGAGTTGTCACTGTTACAAACAGCACATTTCAGCTGAACTGCAACCTAGGAGGTTGATTCTTGGGTTTGGATTTTGGGAAGCATTTGGTAATTGCAATTTGTGCAAGCTG
Source organism: Sapajus apella (assembly GCF_009761245.1). Taxonomy (NCBI): domain Eukaryota; kingdom Metazoa; phylum Chordata; class Mammalia; order Primates; family Cebidae; genus Sapajus; species Sapajus apella. The sequence goes on from NW_022436941.1 coordinate 7,321,837, forward strand.
ACACTGGATGTGCCACCCTGTGAATACAGGAGCCCAGATCCTGGATTCACAGATGTCTGACTTTTGCTTAGATCCACACTCACACACTATATACATATATATCTTCCCCTTGTGTTACTTACTACAGGAATCCTACCACATCTCCCAGGCACTTTCAGGACCCAGTGATGTATGTAACCATGAGAGGGCTCTGTTCAAATGGTCAGATCCCTCCAGAGATTTGGGCAAAGAGATGGACCCTGATGGATCTTGGAGCTATTTTCCTAGCTTTAAGCCAGCCATCCCAGGACATTAGACAGAGGTGGAGTGAGAGCTGCTTTGCAGATCTCCTGTGTGTAGTTTTTGAAACATGGTCATGAGAAGAGCTTTTATTCATTCGGTCTGCAACTGTGTGACTGAACTGGGCATATATGACTGGGGTTCATTCTAATTGGTCACGGCTCATGCCACACCAGTTGTTAAGTATTTAGAAAATTACCTGCAACTGCAACCTGTGTGTGTGTGTGTGTGTGTGTGTGTGTAACTTGTTGCTGCTGAAAACATGGTGGCCTTTGGGATTCAAGGCATTGATTCCCAAGAGCCTCGCTGAGGGCAGGGGCTGTGTCTGTTCCTACTCCCATCTCTAGTCCTGCTAAAACAGACCTCCCAGAAGACAGGCACTTGCAGGTGCTCAATAAAAAGTAGGTGAGTTGGTGTGGATTGAATATGTAGGGAGGAGACAATATGGCTACTTATGAGAACTGAAAAGTACTCTGGAAAGTTGGAAAGGGCTTAAAAGACATGGTCTTTTTTTTTTTTTTTTTTTGAGACTGAGTCTTACTCTGTCACCAGGCTAGGGTGCAGTGGTGCAATCCCAGCTCACTGCAACCTCCACCTCCCAGGGTCAAGTGATTCTCCTGCCTCAGCCTCCCGAGTAGCTGGGATTACAGTTGCACACCATCACGCCCAGCTAATTTTTGTATTTTTAGTAGAGATGCGGTTTTGCCATGTTGGCCAGGCTGATCTCGAATTCCTGACCTCTGGTGATCCGCCTGCCTCAGCCTCCCAAAGAGCTGGGATTACAGGCATGAGCCACTGTGCTCAGCTGGTCTATTATTTTTTAAAGGATAACTTTAACGTACAGATAATGTATAGGCATATAGACTCTGCAATAATAATACTGGCTTTTATCCACCTCTGTGTTGTAATTCTTAGTGAGCAAGACCATGAATAGTGAGCCTTGGGGAGAGAAAACTTTCCCAAACATTGCTTCACTGAAGACAGAGATGAGAGAATGTGTGATTCGCCCTAACAGCAGCTCTGGAAGCTCTAAGGAGAAGGGCTTGAGGGAGTCAATCACCTTGCAGTGAGGCACCTGAGGATTTATCTGGAAGCCCCATTTCACAATACACCCACTGCTCCAACTGTCAGTATGTGTTTATTGGGAAGGTGCTAAAGAATATTAGAGAGAGTGCAGGCTGCCCTCTTTCCAGCTGCCCCTCAGTGCCACCCATGTGTAGGCTGGGTGCCATGCATGGAGACAGGCCTCACAAGTCACAGACAGGCCCAGTGCACAGAGCCAGGCCCTCACAAACCCTTCTGACTATTAAGTGTGCATTCAGCAGAAGCACCTTCTGGGTAAAATCTTTCATGCAAATTTCCTTTCTTTAAACCTTCACCTAAATTCTATCTTTCTTGAGAGCATCTCCTACTTAGCAAACATTTTTCTTTTTAGTTGTATAACCATGTTCTATTATGCTTTCCATTTAAAGAGCAAGGGGAAAAAAACCGTAGGCAGGACTCCTCTGGAAGTCGCAAGTTCATGCATCTGGGTCTGAATCATGTTCTAAGTTTATCAGAGATGGATGTCTATGTATTGTAGACTCCAGTGCCCCCATGCCAGGTCAGAGGGTTTCAACTCCAGTACCCCTGCCAGCCTGCCGGCCTGCCTGCATGACTCCCACAGATTCAGGATCTGATGTCCGAGAATGAGGTCTGATGAGTGAGGATAAGGAATAAGCCTCAGAAGCTGCCTGGGCTTGGGCTGAAGGGGATGCAGAGGCTTCTCCTGCCCCTCAGGCAAACAACAGCAAAAATACTCTCAGCAGCTATAGCCACCACTTACTGAGCATGCACTATGTGTTCAGCAGTGCTCTATGTGTATTATTCCGATTTCCCCAGCCCCTGTATGAGGTAGGCTTTATTATCCATCTTCTTCCATTGGGAGAGGACACTCAAGGAAGATGACCATCTCAAGGTCACACAGCCACCTAAGTGACGAAACCAGGATTGGAACTCGGTGTGCCTGAGCCCAGAGGTTAGTGCTCGGCTCCCTCCAGGGAAGGCTTCTCCTTCATGGGGAAGTGGGGGTCTCAGCTAATTCTGTGGTAGACCTGTTGCTTCAGGGCTGGGCACCATGGGCAGTGCCAGTGAGGAGAGGCCCAGGGGAAGAGATTTCGGGTTTCTTCTGTCAACATAAATATATTCCCATGAAGGAGCAGCAGACCCTGGGCTGAGGGGGCAGAGGCTCCCTGGGCTCCTGTGGGGAGGAGGTGGCCCTGGTACCCCGAGGGGACAGGTGAGGGGAGAGGATTGGGGTGGGGCCGGATAAGACCAGAAGGTGGGTGGGGGGAGGGGGAGTGGGAGATAGTAAGAGGGAGTCAGGGTTGTGGGCAGTCCAGCTGGACCCACAGGGAGGACAACAGCAAGACTAGCTGCTGAGTGGGAAAGGGCAGGACAGTGGCCTGCGATGGCCTGGGAGGAAAGACTGGGAGTGGAGCCTGGTTGAAGGTGGTTTGAGCGTCCCTTAGAACATCCCTCCTGGGACAGCCCCAGTCTGAGAGTCGGACAAAGGCAGGGGAAGGGCAGGCCAGGATCACCTCGCTCCTTGTCCTCATGTCTGCATCTCCTACAGAGCCTCCCATCATGTTTGTCATGGGGCATCTGCGAGGGTATCGCGGCCACCAATACCACGTCAGGGAATGAAGGAGCCTCCTCTCCTGGTCCTGGGTTGATTCAAAGCCTCATGCCATGAATGCAGATCTTTGCCTACAACACGGGTCCCAGGGCTCCCTGATTCCTGTGGTGGGAGGGCCATGTGGCCAGGTTTAGTGGAGAAGCTAAGTCAGTTGTGGTTTTTTGTCTTAAATCTTAGATGTCTGCACACCTGGCCTCTGAAGGGGGTTAGCATGAGAGAGTGGGCTGAGTGTTGACCACGGAATTGCGCCATTTCTTCTCTTCCAAGTCAACATCTTGGAAAGCACCCTGCCTTTTTATCTACAAGATTGTTTTCTTTCTTTCTTTGACTGTTTGCACTCCTACAGAGCCTTTGCTACATCTCCCTGCTTATTTCACAGTTGCATACATTCTACTTAAAGGAACTGGGTATAGGTGGGTTTGGATGTCAGGGCACGTGCTGCAGAGTGTGGTGGTATGGACAGAAGTGAGTGAGCAGGAGGATGAATCTCAGGTTATGTGCTAGAGGTGGCATTGGTCCTTCTGCTCCCAGCAGCAGAGCTGCAGCACAGCACATCTGCCCTCCTCTGCCTCTGAACTTCATCAAGCGCAGCAGGAGCCCTGAAGACCCCCGAGCTACCCATGCTGAGGGCACAGTCCCTACATTTAAGCTCTTACTTACTCCAGTGGAAGAACCCCTCTTGGTGTCCTCACAGCCTACTGACTCCTGCTTTAAACATAAGTCTAACCACCTTATTATCTGATTTCATGGCCTATGGATATTTAGATGCAGGAAAGGAGCTCACAGAGACAGGTTTTGGCCACAGTGCAGGGGACAGATGGCTGCCCAAATGCAAACTGCAGAAGTGGACAGAAGGTCACTAGTTCACACAGGGTTGCCTCAAACCTCCCTCCAGTTTCTCATTAGGCCCGGGGGTGATCCCAGGAGCACAGTATGAGCTCATCATTTCTGTTAACTGTGATGATTCTAGCTTCTTCATCAGGCTCCAGAGACTTTTCAGTTCTCTCTTTGTAGAAGGTATGGAAGTGTGTTATACTCCAGAGCAGGAAATCCATCTAAAATATTTACACATAGGATAAAACATATTTTGTCATATACAAGGCCTTAAGCTCAGTTATTTGGATTATTTGCTCATATCCTTAGAGGTGTCCACAAATTAACCAGTTTTAGGGTATGATTTGTGGCACTTCCACTGTTACAACAGCTGCCTCCTGGGGGTTTCTGCCACATCATGGGATCCTTGCTCCTTCCTCCAGCAGTCACAGTGAGTGGACTGGAAATGAGTTGCAGAGTTTCCCTGAGCTCAGGGGTACCCACTTATCCATCCAACCCTACCCCACAGGGGCCTGGTCAAGTTTCGGCCTTGCTCATCAATAGCACAAGTCTCCCATCTCTCATACTGGCTGCAATCCCTTGTTGCCAAAGAGTGTGTAAGTGGGCTAGCCTGAGTGTGGATCCTTCTCACAAATGTTTCTGGCTGCTCGTTTCCCTGGATGGATTCCTGTCAGGGTGCTATGGGCCAAGACATGAAACATCCCATCCACTTTGTTGATTCAACACGGATATGTTTGCTTTTCTGCCTCAGAGTGGAGACAGTTGTTTACAGCCTCACCAGTCAAAATATTTACTAAACGTAACCTACAGTTCCAGGATTGAGAGGAGGGTAAACACACAGTTCACTTTCCACGTTGATAAAAACATTTGCATAAGATGCCTTAAAATGCAAGCCCATGCCCTCCATGCACCAGAGGGATGTGCTCAAGGCGAGAGAGTCACAGGAGCGGGGTTTCCTCAGCATGCCCAGGCCACAGGTCCCCTTCTGTTAAATGTCATATTGAAATAAATGTGTACATAAACCAGGCCATACTCTTCAAAGGGACATTGGGATTTCACATTTTCTCACATGCAGCTTAGCCCCATGGAATGCAGAGTAAGTTGATCAAAACCTATGATAGGAATCCCATAGGGTCAAAAGACACAGTTGTTGAACATTTTATCTTCAAATATTACTGCCTCTCAGTGTATTCCGTGCTAGCAGGGTATCCAAAAATGCCTGAAAATGTGTTTTCAATGCAGGATTCCATTTGTGTTCCTGTCTGCTGGGGATGTTAGTTACAACACCAGTGCTTCAGTGAACTCACTCTGGTGCGATGCTAGATCTGAAATGCTTTCAAGGAAATTAAATTACACATCTGTAAACACAGTGTTGTTTAAAAAAATCATAAGTATCATCTTAGGCAGGATAACATAGTGTTAAGGCCCTGGTAGCAGGTAGAAGTTGCAGAACTGTCACACAGGAAGTCCTCCATCATCCCAGATTCCAGGGGAAGTGAAAATCTCTTCCTTTTCTTTTTTCTTTCTGCCATTGTTTACATGTTATTAAGTACACAGTGAGTGTGTTTCATTTCTGTTTTCCTCAGTACCCTTAACTATAAAATGGATACTAATACCTACCTCGCAGGGCTATCATAGGAACCAAAATGTCTTAGTATGGCTAAAGTGCTTAAAACAGTGTCTGGCACATGTGTTTTTACACATGCTGAAGCTCTGTAATTCACTACCAGGATTTCTTTCTTGTAACCTTGTGTAGTTTGAAGCAGTGATTGGCCGGGGGCTGTTTTCTGTCTCGGAAGAAAATAAACATTGAAGAAAGGGGCAAGAAGGCTCAACATCTGGCAGAAGGATGATCTGAGTTGACCCTGGACCCCCCCACTATCCTCACTCCAACATATAGAAATGCCAGATACAATATTACTGGGGAAAATGTGTATTTTTCTAAATATTTGTCTGGACTTGAAGGTAAGAGAAATTCCTAAGTATAAAAAAGAAACAAACTACTCTCAAAGGCAGTGATGAGTGAGCAAGCCAATGTCATGGCACCCCGAGGTTTGAGGAGGGCAGTGTCAGACCCAGCATAGGCCACCAGGGCAGCAAGTGTGGTTTGGGCCTGCACAATATAAAAAGCCTTCTACTTAAGGCCGAGACCTGGGAGGACTGCCCTCACTGTGAAAATGGGGACTAAGAAAATTTTACCTAATGGTCAAGGGATGTGGCAAGGAGCTTGTGGTCTGCCTAGACTTTGAGCCACCCAGAATTTACACTACCTATATGATACAGAAATTCTAAACCTAGAAATAAAGATAGGCCCCCGATTATTGAAACCACCAGAGCTCCTAGAAGAAACACATGCAAATCCATTTTAAAGGACAATCTCCACATCATCATGTACAGGATGCTGATGGGAAAAAGAAAATCTCAGCCTACAACATAAAATTGCAGGTCATAATGAACAAATTTGCCATCAGGAAGAGTTAACAGACTCAACACATTCTGAAGCTCCTTCAGAATCTTCATGTAATAAAACAATGTGAAAGTAACTATTTAAAAATCCATGACCCGGGCGCAGTGGCTCACAGCTGTAATCCCAGTGCTTTGGGAGGTTGAGGTGGGCAGATCACCTAAGGTCAGGAGTTTGAGACCAGCCTGACCAACATGGAAAAACCCCATCTCTACTAAAAATATAAAAATAGTTGGGCATGGTGGCACATGTCTGTAATTCCAGCTACTCAGGAGGCCGAGGCAGGAGAATCGCTTGAACCCGGGAGGCAGAGGTTGCATTGAGCCAAGATTGTGCTATTGCACTCCAGCCTGGGCAAAAAGAGCAAAATTCTGTCTCAAAAACAAAGTCTATGTTTGAAATTAGAATAATAAAAAGAGAGAACAAAGGAATTGTAGGGGGAAAAGCAAGCAAATCTAGAAAAGTAGAATGTCTAGAAATTAACATTATTTAAATTAATACAATAAATGTATAGTTGAAGAGAGAACTATTGAACAGGAAGATAGCTCTGAGGAAATTACTCAGGAAAGAGCTCAGAGAGACACAAAGAAGAAAAATATAAAACAGATATTAAGAGAAAGTATTAAGATATTGAAATATCAGAACTATTGATAAAAGATATTATTAAGAGTTTTGAGGAACAAGTAGGGCAGTCCATAAGAAAAGTGTAGAGGAGATGAGGGTGAAGAAACCTTGGAAATGATAATTCCTTTTCCAAATTTCTTTAAAAAGATGTAAATGCCCAGATTAAAGCAGCACTCCAAATCATGAACAGTATAAATACAGATTATGTCACAATGATCTGCAGAATACCAAAGATAAAAAGTGGCCAAAGAAGAAAAAAGGCAAGGATACTTTCTGATAAAGATTTAAGAGGTTACCATTCATAAACTTTTACTGAAAGAACTAAAGTATATATACTTTAGGAGAATGACAATTGAACCCAGAAGAAAATAGTGTAATATAAAAATTGTTAATGAGAAAGACAATAGGCAAAAACATATGGGTAATTATAAGTAAGTACTAACTGAAGAAAAACATTGATAATAAAATGACTAATTTGGGGGCATTTTAAATATGAGACGAGATAGTGATGATGGTCATTACTAAAGAAGATTCTTGTGTTATTTAAGAAGATACTAGGCCTTAATAAACTTTAGGCTTTAAGTCAAAATGCATTTTGAAAATTTAAGGGTAACCTGTAAAAGAAAAATAGAATATAACTTCCAACAGAAGATTTGAGAAAAAAAGAGTTGGATAAAAACATTCAGGCAATTCAGTAGATGGCAACTCAATAGACAGCAGGGAGGTGGACAAAATGAAGCTAACTAAAAGCGTCATAAGTAATAATATGTAGAAATATATTAATAATAATAATATATAGAATAAGTAATATATGTATATAAGTAATATATAGAAATATTTAAATTAAAATATTTTGATAAATTATATTATAATAATATATAGAAATATAAGTAATGTATAGAAATAAAAATAGTATTAAATAAATATTCAAGTTGGCATAAACTGAATATATCAGTAATATGTTTTAGAGGATTGGATTTATCTGTTAGTCAACAGTAATTTTCAGATTGAATTTTTAAAATACAGGGATGTGCTATTTAGGAAGATCTAAATATAATGGCACAAAATTTGAAATGATATTGATGGAAAAATATACACTAACAAATACTAAAAGAAAAAGTTATTTGTAGTAACATTAATATCAAAGTATTCTTTATGACACAAAAGTATTATTGGGTTTACTGCACAGTGACAAAAGAAACAATTCGCTGGGAACACATAATCATGAACCTATATGCACTTAACACAGCTGCTAAATAGGCATAAATGCAAAGCCTGGGACTTATACAATAACAATGACACATTCACAGTCTACAATAATAGGATATTGTAACACATATTTTTATAAAATCGTGTCAAGCAAACAAAAATTTATTCAAAACTGGATTTTTTTTCTTGCCAATTTTTATTTTAGGTTCAGGGGTACATTTGCAGGTTTATTATGTGAATAAACGGCATGTTGCAGGGTTTTGGTGTACAGATAATTTTGTCACCCAGGTAAATAGCATAGTAAGATAGTTTTTCAGTCCTTATACTTCTTTCACTCTCCACCCTCAAGTCGGTCGTGGTGTCTATGGTTTCCTTCTTTGCGTCCATATGTACTGAATAAAAATTGGATATTTGAAAATGATAACTAATAAGCTTAATCCATTCATTATATGTAAAACTCCACACTCCACACCTAATACACATTCTTTGCATGTATAATACAAAAATTAGCCACATTCTTGGCCACGAAACAAGTTTCAACAAATACTAAGTAATTGGTAGGCCATATTCCTTAACTAATTTGCACCAAAATTATAAATTAGTAAACAAAAACCCCACTACAAACCTATACATTTGGAAACTTAAAAACACTTTTTGAAATAACTCGAGAGTCAGAGAATAGGTCCTCACTGAAATCACTGAAAGTTTAGAACCAAACAATAGTGAATTCACTACATATTAAAGTATCTAGGATGCTGCTAAAGCAGTAGTTGGAGGCAAAGTGACAGCCCTCAGAATAAATTTAGAAAATTAGAGCCAGTAGTTTAGTACTTTAAAAATAATAGAGAAAAGAGCATGCCTTAATAGAAAATAAACAATAGTGAGGATCAACAAAATCAAAATCTGGCCTCCTGGAAAAAAAGGAATTTTAAATATGTCAAACCCTGGCCAGACTGGCAATAATGCTTATGTACCAGAGACTGTTCTATATGAATTATGTGTTTCAATTCACTCAAAGGTCAAAATGACCTAAGAAGTAGATGAGTTTGTTACTAATTTTGCCATACAGCTACTAGTACTCTGTGACACCTGAACAAAACACTTCCATTGTAGGACATTCCTGCATTTTTCATGGCACCCTGCAGATTAAAAAAAAAAAAAAATCAATGAAGCAAAGATGGGAGACTTATGAGGAAAACACACATAAACCAGGGCAGGTAAAATTAAGTTTATAAAGGCAAGAAACTAATTTGACAAGGAGGAAAATGTCTTGTACTGAGGACCTGGAATGAGATGTTTCCTGGCAGTCAAAGTTAGCATGGAAACTGGCATTTCCTGGCAAAAGGAATGAGTTGTAGAAGACGATGTCATTGGTTGCAGCATTCAGGCTGGAGGCTGGCTTTCAGGGCAGAGATAGGCCTTTGATCTTACTAATGTGCCTGGGCATCTGTTCAAATGTCAGTGATAAGTGCCCTCCTTTGTCACCACCCAGGGAGGGCAACAGGGCCCTACAGGTAGAGTCAAGGAGCTCTCTTGGTCCACATGGAGTGGAGAAACTAGGGCTGTGTTGGGGGTGACATATTATGTATCCATTGCTCAGAAGCAGTGTGCTGTCTGTGTGCTAAAAGGGAATGTTTCCTCCACTAGAACTGGCATTGGTCCCTGAGCCTGGCTCCTTGCATGTCTCTAAGAATATTTCAGGAGTCTTAGCCCCAAGTTCTCCTGAATGTCACAGGCAGTATCTGCTGGCAGAACCTTCTGCATGGTACCTCAAAGGCACTCCAGCATTCCTCACTTGAAAAATGGAAGCCTCTGGGATAGAAGTGTGACAGAAAAAAAGAAAAGCAAAATGGAAGCCCTCTATGCTGCTTTAGGTGGTGGCAATGGAAGTCACTTGCATAAACTGCCACATGTATAGGATTATTATGTTATTTAGCTGACTAGGTTCTCCTTGCTTCTCATGACATGTGGCCCCATCCCAGCACTCAATGCTGTGAACGTCTCTGAACAGGAACCAGGTTTCTGCAGTGGACTAGGCCAGGCAGATTCCCCATGTAAGAATAGCTGAGAAATGGGTTCTCCTGAGGGGCTGCCCTATCACTTCAGAGGTCCAAAGTTTGGTATTTGTCTTAAGAATTTTGGATACTTCTGGGCCTGATCATTAGTGGCACCTTGTGCCAGGATAGGACCCAGAGGGAGGAGTCAACTGTACAATAGCACTGATTGTGCTTATCTAACCCCTGCTACCTGGCCCCTCCCAGTGCCCCTACCCTTTGTCCAAAGGAGCGTTGACAAGATGGCTTTTAGGTAGGTCCTGCAGCAGGAGCTTTGGAGTTCCCAGGTTCTGTGACTTTCTCATGGGCAGTCTCCAGATGCCAGAGAGCAAGATTAGTCATCCAGAGGCAGTGAAGGTGCATCCTGGGGGCCATGAGATTGGGGTTAGGATGGCCCTCTAAAGCACACATGGCTCATTCACAGCCTAACACCCCTTATACCCACTCCCACCCCACAGAAGTTCTTACTGCCATGTTTTCATTTTCTTCAAGAATAAAAATTGGCAATGGTTTGGGAATTTTCTTGCAAATCTACATTTTTAATAGCATATTTCTCATCTAGAGATAAACATGATTTCTACCCTACACATAAAAGGACACGCCCCATCATCAATCTGTATAGATTTATTACCATAAAAAAAAAAAAAAGCTTAGCTGGGTACAGTCCCTCATGCCTGTAATCCAAACACTTTGGGAAGCTGAGGTGGACAGATCATTTGAGTCAGGAGTTCAAAACCAGCCTAGCCAAAGTGGCGAAAGCCCCTCTCTACCAAAATACAAAAATTGGCTCAGTGTGGTGGCAGGCGCCTGTAATCCCAGCTACTCAGGAGGCTGAGACACGAGAATTGCTTGAACCCAGTAGGCGGAGGTTGCAGTGAGCTGAAATTGCGTACTGCGCTCCTGCCCGGGCAACAGACTGAGATTCTATCTCAAAAAAAAGGAGAGAGAGCTCATCGCAAAGATTATTTTAGCTCTCTTGGCTTTTCTTTTTGAAAATAATTCTAAACAATGCAGGATAATTATATCAACAAAAAAATCAAAATTATAAAATACTAGCTAAATATGTCTAGATAGTAGCAGATATCCATATGAGCTCCAGTCCTTTAAAGCATCAGCTGTTCAGGAAGAAGTCTAAAAGGTAGTGAACGCTTCACTATCTTTGTATTAGTAGTGAGCCCTTGCCTCTTTGAATGCTGATTTTCCCATCTCCAAAAGGCTGGTGTTGGACTGGTTGGTCTCTTTCAGACTTAATGATCTATGCTTGGTTCTAGAGATGGCAAAACAGAGGACTACACCAGTGGGGAGACATGCCCAAGTGTCCTCAGCAGCAGAGTTAGAGCCAGATCAGAGACAGTCATGAAGTGCTCATATAAGTCATTTGCTGTGACTCAGTGGAAGGACAGGAATGAGCTCAGTGGGACAGTTGTGGGGGGGTGGTCAGCACCATCTGAGATGGTGAGTTCAGCACAGTCCTGGCCACACATCGGAGCACTGCATAGGGAGAAGCCTTCCATGGCCAACTCTCCTTTACAGAGAGAGGACTCATCATCAACCAGGCACCATGCTAAAAAGTTTACATCAATTCAGGAAACACTGGCAACAACCCTATGGGGTATGGCTTTTACCTTTAATAAATGAAAGCCTGAGGCTCAGAGGCTGGAGCTCACCTGAGGTCATAGAGATTGATGGACAGCAGAAAATTCACCAAGACAAGGACCCTGTCATTGCACATGCAGGGACTTCATGAGTGACGCTGAACCTCAGAGTGGCTCATGCTCCATCATCCGCAAGGAAAGATGGTGACAGCTCAGATTGTGGAAGGAAGTGAATACCAAGCAGCAACATACCTCACAGACACCTGCTCTTTACTGTGTGTGATCATCCTGAACCCAGTCACCCTGGGAGGGGCGCAGATCTACGCACCAAGTGCAGGGAGATGTAAGGGCATGACTTGGCCAGTGAGACCAGGAGCTCTGTGTCAGGCCTTCCACAAGCTCAGAGAGGAAAATACCCACATCAGAGTGTCTTCTTGAGCAATATGCTCACAGGGTCCTTCTACACAGTTCATTGGTGTATGGGATTCCAGAATCAGACCCACTCCCCCAAGACATAGCTGCTAGCAAGGGTAACATAAGTAAGTGGGACTCCTTGGCAAAGCCATGCGCTGCAAGAGTATGCAGTTCTCAGAAGGCAGGATCAGGGGCCTCCTGCCAGTGTCATGTATCATGTGGGAGCCCCAGATTCTCCCCTACTGGCTGCATAACTTTGAGCAAGTTATCCTCCCTGGGCCTCAATTTCCTCATACGTAAAATAGGGATAACATTACTTTGCTGTATTTTGTGGTGCTTCAATATGTATGTTAGTGCCTAAGAAGGTGTGGTTCAAAGCTCCTCCCTGCTTCACCCACCCAGTGCCAGCCCCTGCTCTGGGATCACTGGCACCTGTGAGGCCATTGCTTCAGACCAGGAGCTGGGTTTGGCAGGGTGAAGAGGGGACAGTTTCTAGGTTTTTGCAGTAACACAACTGTAAAGGGTTACCGGGGTCGTGTCGCCTTTCTTAGCACAAGAGATGAAAGTAACTTTTGTTGGGTGATGGATTTTTCATAGGGAAACATGTTTTTCTTCCACTTATCTCCTCAAGTGCATTTGCAGATGTGGTTGATGATTGAGCTAGTTTTAAAGAAAATGAAGGACAGAACAGGAGAGGGAATGCCTGATGGAATTATGTCCCTTTCTCCTATTCCTCAGAGGGATCAATCCCCTCCTTCTCTCCTCTCTCTCTCTCTTTTCCCTTCTCTCCCCCATCTCTCTCTCTCCTCCTCTCTCTCCCGCTCTCCATCGCTCTCCTTCAGTCTCTCACTGTATCTGTGTATCTCTCTTCCTTGCCCTCTCTTGGTCTCTGCTTCTCCCCTCCCCTCACGCCTCGTCATCCCTGAGGATGTGTGGGAGTATCCCAGAGTGTGAGAGTATCCCACTCTGATAGTCTCGTAGTGTGTCTCTCTGTGTCAGTCTCTTGCTCTCGGTCTCTCTCTCCTGCCTTCCCCCAATCCTGTCTCTGTCCCTGTCTCTCAGGCCCCTCTGCCCACACCTTGCTCATTCTCCTCCATGAACCTGTATTTTACAGATGATCCCATGAGGGCCACATGTTCAGGAGTGTGAGCCAATCTTGCATGAGTGCTATTCTCCCAGGGGCTGGTCCTTCACACTTCCTGCTCCCTTGGAAATATGCCCGTTTACCAACAGGAAGACAGGTTCCATAGTCCAGACTAGAAAAAACTGGAATTTGCCACTTGAAGGAGAGTTTATCTTCTGGAAGAAGCCCATTGTGACAAGTAATGTGTTGAGGTAATGGAGATGTAGTCCCTCTGATAACTGTGGCTCAGGAACAAAACATATCCATGTACGGTAGGTAAGATGCTCCCAGGTTCTTGAGGCAAACCTCAGCAACTCAATCCTGGTCCTGCATGGTATTTGACTCTTTAGCCAGCAACTGGGCTGAGTTTTCCAGGGCCAGCATGCTTGCTGAGGACCTGAACACTGCTGCAGCCCACAGGAGTGCGTCCTGCCCGTCCTGGCAGCCCACTTAGGACAATAGCTTGTTTGCAGCTGTGGTGGCTGCTGCTATTTGCATATTTACTTGGAATGTGCGATTATAAATCATTTACCTCTCTTAAAGTGGGTTTAAAGGATCTCTGCTGAGCAGCAAGTCCTGGCCATGCTTCCTTAGCCTAATTTGAGTTGCTGCATATACTGAAATTAAATTACTTTTCACTTTCAATGTTCCCAAATTCAGCCGTTGCCAACACAGGCTGGCCGTCCTCCCAATTAGCCTGAACCAGCAGGGTTTGCCTGCATGGGTAGCAGCACCATTACCTGCCCATAAAGGGTTCCCTCCTGCTTTCTCTATGAGTCTCCAGCCAGATATTCTTCAGCATCTGCTCCCAAGAGCTGGCTGTGAATGTGAACTCTGCTTCCTTAGTTGTTCAGAAGCACATGCTTAAGAGAACAAATTTTTCTACAGCAGGGGCTGCTGAAGGGTCCTCTTTGTGGCCATTGAAAGAAACTCTTGCAATGTCTGATGAAATTATTTTCTGGACATAGAACTGGCGCTACCTGGGGCAGGCATATTTCATTTTTAAAACAAAATGTTACTGTCAAGGGTAATATTCATGTTTTAAAATCCTTGACAAAGAAAAAAGGGAAGAGCTAGAAAGTTCTTTGGGTGAAGTTACCCTTCAAACCGTGCCTGAATTGAGCCTGAGCTTGAACTGCATGATAACTTTCCTGCAGCAATAATAAAAACTGTTACCTAATAAACACAAGGTGCTTACATTTAGATAGCTCTGAGCTGTCACATTCACAATCTCAACCGATTCTATGACAACCATACAAAGTAAGAAGGAAGGAATCCCCATTTACAGAAGGGAAAGATGAAGCCCTCATGCTGACGTCAGTTGCAGAAGTGTGGCTGCATTTCAAGTGTCCTGACTGCTGACCCGAGGCTCTTTTCGCTGTGTTATGTTGTTACTGAAGAGACGGTAGACCATGTTGCTGAGCAGCGTGTAGGAAGGGCTTCCACCAAGTGCAGATAAAGCAGTGGAGGTCTAGAAAACAGGGGAAATTCTTTTTGTGTTTCGACAAAGGCAGGATGAGAATTCTAAGATGACCTGTTTTGAACCTTATACAATAGCATATTTTTCTTTGACACATGATGGTTCTTATAAAAGTAAGAGAATAAAGCTTTTCTCCCATGTAAGCTAGTAGATATCATCTATTCTTCCTTCTTGGCTAGTGAAGAAAAACGAGATTTTAAACTCTATTTCTTAAAAGGTTTTATTGGTGTAGGTGGCCTGTCTTCCAATGTCATCGTCAAAGTTCTTGTGAGAGGGCCTTTCCATGAAACGCCACTTAAAGCTTTTTTCTTCCTCTACTTCAATGTTCTGCAAAGAGGGCTCAGAGATGATGATGGTGCCACTTGTGCAGCCACCTTCCATTTGCTTCAGTAGTTCATGCCTGGGAGAGGAGGACATTGCCCCATCTTCTGTGCAGCAGAAAAGGTGCCACACCCGGGGGGGGCAGAGAATCTATATGCACCTGCTACTTAGGCAGGGGTGCATCTGGAGGAAGGTGGACCGGGGCAGTGAAAGGCAGCTGGGTGTCTGGAGCCAGGATGTGGACAGCTGGAGATCTGAGGTAGGGGTAGGGAGAGAAGAGTTCAGAGAAAGATAGCAGGAGTGGACATTCTCCCTGGGAGGCCTGGCAGGCCACAGGGAGGAGCCACAGGCAGGAGAGCCTTTATAGCCAGCACCTCTGTAG
Organism: Sapajus apella; assembly: GCF_009761245.1. NCBI lineage: Eukaryota > Metazoa > Chordata > Mammalia > Primates > Cebidae > Sapajus > Sapajus apella. The sequence continues at coordinate 7,337,293 of NW_022436941.1, forward strand.
TACAGAATGCTGGGCAAGGCCTTGCCTTGGGTGAGGGCCAAGGAGGAAGCCTGTGGGCTGTGTAGCAGAACTGGCAGAAGGAAAGGATTCTGTTTCCTGCTCAGCACCTTCTGCCCCTGCACAAACCCCTGCCTGGAGACCTACTGGTGTCTGCCACGAATGCCCCACATGCACCTTGCTGAACCACAAAAACTGATCATGAGAAGCTCTGAAGCACCAAAAGGAAAAGGCTGGCTCATGAACTGGCCTTGGCCTCCAGGCTAAATAATGAGGCAACTCTGAAGCTAGGATCAGAGGGTGGACTGTGGAGAAAGAATAGACGATAACTATCCCATCCATGGGGGACTGCAGTGGCCTTAAATGGTCTGGCTTTAAAGAGGGTTCAGCCAGCTTATTATAGCTGTTTTATTGGGATGGGTGCTTGGAAGGGCTCCTGCTGTACCCACACATGTAGGGGTATGTACACTTGCAGCCCTGGCAAGGCCTGCCTTCAGTCACACGCCTTTTGCTGGGCATTTGTGCTGTCTCTGTATTAGTTCATTTTCATATTGCTAAGACTGAGAAATTTACAAAGAAAAAGAGGTTTAATGGACTCACAGCTCCACATGGCTGGGGAGGCCTCCCAATCACAGTGGAAGGCAAAGGAGGAGCAAAGGCATGTCTTACATGGCAGCAGGCAAGAGAGCGTGTGCAGGGGAACTGCCCTTTGTAAAACCATCAGATCTCATGAGACTAACATGAGAACAGCATGGGAAAAACCTGCCCCCCTGATTCAGTTACCTCCCACTAGGCCCCTCCCATGACACACGATGATGATGGGAACTACAATTCAAGATGAGATTTGGGTGGGGACACAGCCAAACCATACCATTCTCCAAAGGTGGCTTTGCTCCATGGCAGCCTGCAAGATCCTGTTCAATGCTCAGGCCTGGCTGTTTGGCCCAAGGTAGTCTGGATTATCAGTGTGAGGCCCGAGAGTCATCATTCCCAGGAAATGCAGAGCTTCCCTGTGGGCTTTCTCTGAACCTCCCTCCTGCCAATTTGCACAGCTGAGGGATCCCAGAGCCTCTGCCCTCCCTGGGAGGCCTTGGGATCCCCACTCTCATGCATACCAACACCTCCTTACCTATACGCCCTGCCAGCCATTTGCTGTGGTGGGACAGCCCCTGTCACCTGCTCACTATCACCATAGCTAGGGCCCCTGGGGTCTGTGTTTCTACTGTGGAGCTGTGAGGCTGTGCTGTGGGCAGCCTGGCTAGTTCTCTGGCAGGGAGAAGTGTACCATGGGCAAGGTGAGGGGTCAGCCTCTGTTAGCCCTATAGCATTCTCTGGAAGTAGTCAATTTCTGTGAACTCTTGAGGGCCTGCAACAACCATGGCTGAGTCCAGACTAACCCCTGGGCAGCCACTACCCTTGCCAGTCATGTTTCACGGGAGCCTGATCACTTTTAACAGACTCTCCTGTTGTCTCAGTTGCTTGTAGTAAATGTTGCTCTGCAGCATTGATGCTAGGGCAGTGCCAGCCAGAAACCTGTGCAATGCTCAGATCTGGCTCTTTGGCCCAAGGTAGTCTGGATTATCAGACTGGGTTTATTTTTCTTGGCATTGCAATCTGGCTTTCTCGTTCTCTTTCAAACACACATTTGCATGGCATTCCCTTCCATACTGAGCATATTCCATTAACAGTCTTGGGATTCCACCTTCCCTTTGCAATATGGACGTTTTTGCATCAGTTAGCATTAGCTGTTAGTGAAACTGGCACTGCATCTGCAGACATTGCCAGACCACAGCCCAGTTCATCTTCAGAGGTTTACCTTTTCCACACTGGAGGCAACTTCCCTTGCTCCTCCCCTCCTTCTCAAGATAAATTCCCCAAAGTTTAGACCCAGCACTTTCTGCCGACTCTCATGGTTTTTGTTGCGGTATGAATGCCCTCTTAGATGGCACAGAGAGGGGTTGGAGATTTACAGCCCTTTGTATTATGACTGCATTTGAGCTGCTATACCCAGCAGCAGACCTCTTCCTTTTGATGATGGGTCAATTCTGGGTTGCTCTATTGGCGTCTTCATCAGACTGTAAGCTCCATGTAGGTAGGGGCTTTGCCTGACTTGTTCACCCTCGTGAACCCAGACAGTGGCCCAGAGCCTGGCACATAGTGAGCACTCAATAAACATTTATCTAATGTACAAATAAATAGAATGTTCTTTCAAGCTGAGTGGCTGACTACGTATGACAAGTTCCCTCCATATTAATTCTTAAGAGCTTTTTTTTTTTTGAGACTGTCTCACTCTGTCACCCAGGCTGGAGTGCAGAGGCACAATCTTGGCTCACTGCAACCTCCACTTCCCAGCCTCAAGTGATTCTCCTGCCTTAGCCTCCCAAGTATCTGGAACTATAGGTGCATGCTACCATGCCCAATTGATTTTTGTATTTTTAGTAGAGATGTGGTTTTACCATGTTGGCCAGGCTGGTCTCAAACTCCTGGCCTCAAGTAATCTACCCGCATTAGCTCCCAAAGTGCTGGGATTATAGACATGAAACACCATGCCTGGCCAACGTTTGATAGCTCTTGAATGATCAATCTCAGAAATAAAATTTGCATCCAAACTAACTCCAAGCAAGAGTTAAACATCGCAGGGCCAGAGAGCCACAGGCTCACTGCTCATGGAGTCACATGTACTGACCTCAGGACATCCTTGGCAAACAGCGCAGCGCACAGCCCCGGCCAGGCTAGCTTGTTAGGGCTTATTAGGCCAACAGCCACAGTCCCTTACAGCCTGGGTTCCAGAGGTGTCTGAGATGACTGGGACTGCCGCTATGTCACGGCTGGCCTGTCTCCCTCCACACACAGGGCTGTAAATGTGATGTGCGGCACCTGCTGTGTGGTGTCAGGAGCTTCTCATTTCTTGGAAGTTTTGCTGAAAGGTAGGTGAAGCTTTAGAGGGATCTCATTTAAAAATCAAGTTTCTGCTTCACAAAGAAACAGAAGAACTATCATCCACTAAAGCATTTCTGCATGATCATGAAGAAGGTTATTCGGCTGGGGTGGCAGCCTCCGGAGCAGAGGTTCAAGGGCTAGATGTTAGATTGCATAGGGACTGCCCAAAGGCCTTGTTGGGGAGAATACTGTGGAAAACATAGAGGCAGAGGAGTCTCTGGCTCTAACCACTTCCACACCAGGGCTCTGTCACCCCCTTTCCAGGAGATGGGCCCACAAGTAGAACAGGCTTAACATTCATCCAAGTCAAATATAACCAGGACAAGGAGTGGCTGGGGTTGAATCGGAGAATGTCCCCTTAAGGCATTAGTGACTTTGAAAGCTGTGTGTGCTATTCCAGAGGTCACTTATCCCCACACCTCTCCCCTTCGCTGCCACAGCATAACCATGAAGCACTTTGGTGGCATTTTAAGCTCCTTGGTTTCTGTGAGAAACTCAAGTAGTAGTCATGGCAAATATTTACAAAGGGCTTATTCTGCACCAGGAACCAACCTGACGGTGAAAGTCTTAATATTATGGTCCCAATTTTGCAGATGAGGAAACTGAGGCTTACAGAGGTGAAGTAATTTGCCCAAGATCATCAGGCCAGTTGGTAGTCAAGCTGAGATTCAAACCCGGGCAGTCTGACTCCAGCCTGTGAGTCCCTCTCCATCTGCCTGCTGTGTTCAAGGGTGGTATGACCAGCAGGGTCAACTTTACCTGGGGTTCCACATCAGCCTTTCTCCCTTGCACTTGGTGTTAGGTCCTGGGTCACAAATATTGTCCTACTGGATCCTTATAGGGAGGGTAGAGTGTCCCCCTCTTCTCTAATTTTTTGGAGTTTTTATTCAATTTATTTTGTTTAAACAGATACGAGACACATTAGCCACACTGCTATGCATTTCCCAAAGATCACAGGAAAAAAGCTTATGGCATTAAGATAGTATTTCATTTTATAACAGCTTTATTGTGATATAATTTACATGCCATAAAACTCATCCATTTTATGTACAAGTCAATGATTTTTGGTCTATTTACAGAATGATCTAAAATTAGTTGGTCACTAACAATCTAATTTTAGAACATTTTCATCACCCACAATGGAAACTTCATGCCAATATACAGGCACCCCCATGCCCACCCCAGCCATAGGCAATCCCTAGCTCACTTTTTTTCACTGTTCTCCTGCCTCTTCGGGGCATGTGTCGCATGGACTCGTACGTGATGCAGCACTTTGTTTCTGACTTTCTCTACCGGGTGCAGTATTCCTGAGGTTCCTCCATGTTGTCACGTGTATTTGGGTTGCTGGATCATATTCCATCACACGTGCCACATTTTGTGCATCCATTGATCGGATGATGAACATCTTGGTTACTTCTACTTTTTGGCTATTGTATTACCCTCTTTAGATGGAAAAAGAACTGCATCCTAGAGCAGTCATATGGCCTTGGTATGGACATCATCAGTGGAGCCTCGCTGGCCCAGGGCTGGTGGCTTCTCCTTGGCTCACTGATCGAAACCGACACCTATTTACTCCTTTTGTGTGCCCAGCACTGGGCTTAGCCCTGGGAGCCCTGCAGCAAGTCAGATGCACATGGTCCATGCCTTCATGGATTGTCACGCTAGTGGAGGGAGGCAGGCAGCAAGTGAGCAGATAAAGGTCGGTGAGTGTTAGGTAGTGATGAGTGCTGGGAAGGAAATCAAATAAGATAATGTGGAGACATGTAGTAAGAACTTTAAACTTTTTCTGCTTTTTCATTTTATTTAAACTTCCCTCAGTTTCTCCCCAGCATTAGAAATTTCTATTTTACTTAAAGAATTATCCAAATAAATTTCACATTATATGGAAAATGTTCAAAGATTTGAGAGGTGAGAAATCATTTTTATCTGTTTGCGTTAGGGACTGAGACATTCCTGTGGATGGGGTGGCTTCTCTCCATACTTTGTGGGGTCCCCGCTTCCCTCTGCCACCTCTCCTGCCTAATAAGGCACCCTCCTTTCCATTCAGCAATCCAGGTCAATGCAGAGGCCTCAGTAGCCCCAAGCTGAAACTGCATTTGTGTATGTGAGAAAATTACCCCAGTTATCTGGCCATGTAGAAAGCTACAGTTTTGCTCTTCATGAAAAATTAAAATCTTGTCCTGATCCGATGGACGGAAAAGGATGAGGCAACTTGGAGCAACTCAACTATTGTTGATCAGGCAGGTGATAAACTACACATTTTCTTGTCTCAGGGGATCAATGGAGAATCTTAGAGAGAAACTCACAGAAGAAATTAAGATTAAATTTGCAAGCCTGTAATATGGGGAATGCATTCTAACAACTGCAGCAAAATGAGGCTCTCTCCTGAAAATGTATTATTTATCCCCGCCTGTTACCACAGTTACGGATGCTCCTTCCTGTGGTCTGAACCCGAGTGGGTTATGGAAGCAGTCCAGAGACAGAAGCCTTGCTCACCAATACAGTTAGAATTTCAGATGAGCAGTCAAGATATTTTTAGCCTGTTTGTGTGTACAGTCACACCATAAATCGTGACGATGAAGGTAGCCAAGTGAGCCTGAACCCAAATGGGGCCTCAATGTGGGCTTTATGCAGCATACATTTTATTAAGAGAAAAAAAATCAGGGAATTGGTTATGTGGCTCATTCCCACACATTTTTCATTAGTAATATCTTGGAAGAACATCAAAAGTGGTTTTTGGTTCAATGGGGACCTTCAGCAGAAGAACACAATTTGCTTCCTAATGAAGCTCACTCACACAACGATGTGTACCACAGTGAAAATCGGGAAGAGATACTTGTGTGGCCAACATTAATGATTGGCATCTACCTCAGATGTCATCACTGTCAAATCCACACTGGCCAGACACTGAGAACTTTCTGGTAATTGAAGCATAAAGTGACCTAAAGTGTCCCCAACAAGAGATATGCCTCAGTGCCTAAGACAGAGTTATTAAGTATTTGGGCAAATTTCTGTCTGAATTCTCTTGAAAATTGGCACTTCTCAGGAAAAGAAAAAAAAAACTTTTTTTGTTTTTGCAGAGTTTTGAAGATAAAGTTTGAAGAAGATGCTTTCAAAAAAGTTGCCGCTCAAACCAATTAATATTTCAGCAGGTTGTTGTCTAAGAAAAGAGACAAAACATTAAAGGGTCATTTCCTCCCTGTGCCTCCTTGAGAAGTACTGTGAGTCCTTTAAGAGTGGTGTTTTGGGAATCACACAGCACAGTTTGATTTGCAACTCTCGTGGCCTTGGGCAAGCCGCGTGTGCTCTCCAGCCTCAGTTTTTTTATTTGTAAATTGGGAACATAGTGATACCCTCTCTCCTCAGGTTTGCTAGGAGGATTAAATGAGCTGTATGAAAATCATTGAACATTGAACACAGATTAGCAGGCATAAGTAAATGCCCAACATAATGGTAGTCCATTGGAGAGACCTAAAAAGAATGGAGCTTGTTAGAATATCGGAGCAAATGAGAGAGAAAATGGCTGAACTGCTTACTGGTTATCTGTGAGAAATTTGACTCCTTTCCTTTAGAAATCAGAGTAGTATTTGTATAAGCCAACTGAGCTATCTGCAGATTTGAAGAATATATTTTAAGCTTTTTCTTTATTTTTTTTCTTTTTCCTTTCTTTCTAGATTTTTTTCTCACTAATAATTATTGAATCATTTAAACAGATATTATAAACCAAATTTTAAACATAAGTAGTGGGTAAACTTCTTCATGTCAGTGGTATTAGTTTTCTTCCTCCTTAAGCAAAATGCTGATGGCAGAATAAGGCTGCGGGGGCATAAAAGTCAATAAGAAAATGATTTACTGAGAACACACTGTGTGCCAGACCCAGCCCCACCCCCAGATGTTGGGACACTTTGCCTAAGAGGCCAAGGTCAAGGCCAAGGTCATGGGTATAACCTTTAGATGGGTCAGTTAGGTTCATTCTGATTGGCTTGATCTTCAGGTGAAGAAGGAGCCCATGACCACAGCTCTAGGGCCTGGTATCCCTGGCCCAGGCAAAGCTTGGTTCCCAACATCAACTAGCCACTTCCCAAGTTCATACTGTGCGGCACAAGTGAGACCTTACAAATTGCCTTCCAGTTATAGTTAGGTGTGTGTGTGTGTGTGTGTTTGTGTGTAATACATATAAAGATATATATATAAGATGGCTCATTAATATATATTATATTATTTATGTATTTTATATTTATATATATAATCTGTATTTCCTCTAGATAAAGAATAAGTAATAAGTAATAAGTAAAGATGGGTCATGTAATATATATATAAAATATGTAAATATATAAGATATATAAAGATATATATTATATGTAAAGATATATATATATATATATATATATATATATAAAAAGATGGCTCAATGAGTGTCCCACTGACCCGGGGTCAGTGAGGTCTGCTCTGAGGTCTGCAGAGAAAGGACAAGCTCTGACTCTTGAATAGGGGAATTGTAGTGGATAAAGAGGACTCAGAAGGACATGGCGGATGTGGATAGAGATTTCTTCTCTATTGTGAGAGAATGGACATATGCCATTGAAGATAGTAAATTTGACATCTGTGCACTTTTTTTCTGTGTGAGTTTACCAAGGAGATCAGTGGCTAGGCTATAAAAATTGCACAGAATCATTTTCTCCACAACAAATTCTCTCTAACTAGCTTTCCCATCACACAAGAATATTTACATCTGCTTAAAATGCTGGGAGGAACAAACTTTGTTCTCGGTGTTAAATTTTCCTGAGAGCTATGAAAGCATTGGTATAACAATGTGCTGCTAAACTGAGGGCCTTGACCAGTGGTCATGTAAAGCCCATGTCAGCCATGCATCCAAACCAAAATGCAATAAGGTATACACGAGACAAGGTGGCTGAAGGGCTGTAAGCACATTGCCCAAGATGTAGCACTCACTGGCCACCGATTCCTTCATCTTCTTGTAACTGAGCTTAATGGAATTTGCCTCAAGCCGAATGACAGAGCTTCAAAACATTTGGAGACTGATTCCATTTGGTTTATCTGCTCAGCAAGCCTCTTGTCTGGAGTGATGATCTCATTTTTGCCCCACCAGCCTCTGTCTTCACACCTTCCTGCCGACCTCAGCACCTTCCTTTGCCTCTGCTGCTTTCTTTTTCTCTCATTCTCCTTCTTTCCTGAACTTTGCCCCTGCCATGCACCCCTCACCCACCTTACCCTCCTGCTGCCTTCTCAGAGAGCCCCACAAGGTGTACCTATTCGCCCAGACTCCTCTGGAGGGTGGACATTAAAAGCCAGTTCCACCACTCAGAGCTCCTAGAAGGCAGGAACTATCACACATGCGTGAGAGCAGGGTAGCAGAGGTGGCTCACAAACGCAGGTTCGCTCGAAGGCAAATTGTTGAAGGTGGGGGGAGGGCTGATTATACAGACCACTCCAAATTCAATCTCCCAGTTTATGTTATCACTGGAGCCTGTGATGGAAGCACCGCCCGATAATTCAGACTTGCCTATTACTTATTCTTTATCTAGAGGAAATAAAGAGAAACAATTACCTTGGTGTGACATTCTGCCATCTCTACAAAGCCACCTGCACCTGAAACTTTGCCAGCAGCAGAAATAATGAGTTAAATGCTAAATATTTCATAGAGAAGAGAGTAGCAGGGCTATTGAAAATAAATTCAAAAGACCTTCATGTATTCTGGTCATATATCCCTCGCATAAAACTTCTCCAGAGATAAAATAGTTTTCTGACAGGAGGGTGGTGGCAGGGGTTGGGGGAGGCACAGTACAGGGAACAGGGAAGGCAGGCCTGGAAAACTCACGAGCCTCCCCGTTCCCACCACTGGACCGCCGCCTTTGTGAAAGCATCTTTGAAATGATTGAGGCTGAACTATTACTGCAGAGCCCTTTTCAATGATGAATTTTAAATTATAAATGACATTTTGTTGTGTGCCCTTCTCTCCCACCTGTTGGTAGTTAACTGGGAAAATTGATGCAGTTGTTGTCAGGACAGAACAAATTCTTAGGAACAGAAGCCTGGAGGTTAGTTTTAGTTCTTAACTGAAACATGTGATAGACATCCAGCTCCCCTGCTTTCCAGACTTAAATGCCTGCCAGGGCCCAGTCCTGGGGCCAGCCTGGGATGCACAGGGGCTCACAGCCTGCCTGTGACATACAAGCTGTGGCATTCCTTTTCATTCCCTTCCCACTGAGGACAGCCTATGGAACCTAATATTAGGATGACTAAGGGGCCATGGGATGACTTGGGTTTCCCAGGGGACCCTGTGAGGCCGAGTTCCCCCATGGGTGTTGGGAGCACTGGGAGGAAGTGAGTGCCATCAATTAAAATCACAGGCCTCATTTATGAGATAATTATCAGTCAAAACTGCAAAGCAGTTGCTGTTTGTTTACTGCCTTTAAAGGAAACTGCTAAGACAGAGGAAAGATAATTTAAGAGTAATCGTTGGCGCGCCAGCCCTTTCCGCTGACCCTGGTGTTCAGAGTTTTCTCTCATTGCATCAACCATTTTTGGCAATTAGATGTGCTTTCCTTATTAATGCCGGGGTAGGGAAGCAGAAAATGAAGGCTCTTCATCGCAAATAGCTGCTTAATGTTGCAGTGCCTGCCTGTAAGTCATGAAAGCCATGGAGTTTTGCCCATCCTTGAGCACAGAATGCCTTTAATGACAGCTACAGAATAGAATTATTAACAGAAATGAGCAAATCCTGGCATTTTCCACTGGCCTGTGCATTTCTCAGTGCACTGATGGAGCTAGGGATGCTCCTTCACGGGGGCTGAAGATGAAAATGTCCAGCCAGAGCCTGCATTCTGGAAGGTGCTGTGCTCTCTAGCTGGGTGCTAGTTCTCAGCAAGAGCCTGGCCCCATCTCCTGTTTGTTCATTCTTGGGCAGCATGAATGGAGGATATAGTGAGAGAGGATGATGCAGTGGTCGAAAACTGGGACATGGAATGATTGTGTGAGCATCCCAATTACCTGGTTATTAGGCACCACCTGTATGCAAGATGCCACTCTAGATGCTGCACTCCTCATGTCTCAGCTGCCTCTGAAGATTAGCCTAGGGTGGAAAGAAAATACAGGAGAAGGAGTTGAGGTAAGATTTAGAATCTGTTTTCCTTACTGTGGGGTACATCATGCCATCCCTGTGGCAAGATGACATGGTTTGGCTATATTCCCACCCAAAATCTCATCTTGAATTGTAATTTGAATTGTGATCACCATGTGTCTGGGGAGGGACCTCATGGGGAGTGATTAGATTATGGGGCAGTTCCCCCATGCTGTTCTCATGATAGTGAATGAGTTCTAACAAGATCTGGTGGTTTTATAAGGAGCTTTCCCCTCTTCACTCTGCATTCATTCTCTCTCCTGCTGTCCTGGGAAGAAGTGCCTTCTGCCATGTTTGTAAGTTTCCTGAGGCTTCCTTAGCCATGTGGAACTGTGAGTCAATTAAACCTCTTTCCTCTGTAAATTACCCAGACTTGGGTATTTCTTTGTAGCAGTGTGAGAAGAGACTAATACACAAGATTTCTCTAGAGATTCTGTCTCTGTTATTACACCTTTCTTAGAGATTCCAAATGTGGAAGACTCCTCTATTCAAGCACATGTAGGTAATGCATTGATCTGGAGGCAGAGGACTGGCCTAATAACCTCTTGACCCCCTAACCACTTGCCTAATAACCTCTTGACCCTCTAACCACTTGGACAGCCATCACCACACGCTGCCTTTGTGGCACTGCAGTGTGTAGTGATGGCTGCCCACGTGGTTAGGGGGTCAAGCATGACTGGTAGGTGCTGATCTCAGACTATAGGAGGGTCACATTGCATGCAGCTAGGAACCAGTTCATCCAATCACGACCAAAGGGCCAAGCATTGTACCCTGTTTCTAACACTGCAGACTGGGCGGTGTGGAGTCAAACTGCCAAGCAGCTGACATGTTTTGACATGTCACCTCTACAAAGCACACCATTGATTTTTTTCTTCTTTTTAAATCAGAGTCTCTCCAATAGCATCTGAAAACTATAGAAACAGAGCACTAGATTAGAGCACAATGGACAGGCAAGTTTATCTTCTCTAGAGAAGAAATCGACAGCTGCCCCTACTGGGAGGAAAAGTGTCTAAAGAAACAGGGAGGGGAAGGCATGTCAGACTAGAACTAGATGATAAGCCCTGCAGAAGTCACAATAGCATTTGCTGAGAAAGCAAGGTCATGGGCAGGAGCTCCCCTTCCATGGCTTGTGAGTGTGAGTCCAGAAGAGGTGAACAGTACAGAGTCAGGGCACAGCGGGGCTGAGAGTACAGGCACCAAGGTCATTGCCCTCCAGTCCCTGCTGTGCACTGAGGGACCTTCGGAAAATCACATCCCTGTTCAAACCCTGGTGTATTCATTTTTCAAGGCTGGGGTTGGGCTTGATGACCAAGGTGTCCCTGCCGTGTCAGCATTTGGATGTTCTCCCATCATTTGTCTGTAAGCTGATTCTGAAAGTTGAAGACAAATAAATCACATTTACGTTAGTATCACTATGAGATGCCGTTGTTGGAGAGTCAAATCACATCCTAGTATTTCATTTAGCTCTCTGTGCATCCAGCATACCAATTCTGTGCCATTCAGTGAAGACTCTTTTCTAGTATCAGGCTGAAATAAATTCTCCTTTCTCACCCTCCATCAATTGCCTTCCATATATCCTCACATTTTCTAAGCATTCACTCATACAATCTCTTTTATCATCAATTGTCTTTTTTTTCCCTGAAGTCCTCTATTCTGGGGCCTCTTTTTCTTATTCTAATCTAGAATGTTCTTTTTGCTTGCACTCTCCTTCCCACCATATCCTGAATTTCCTTTCTTGACTTGCATTTTCTTTTTGCTGGGGTATACCCTTAGGTTATTTCCCAAGAAGGTGTGTACAGGAGTTCCGCTTTCTATTACTCACCTATTTGAAAATGTGTTCATTCTGTATTTGTACGTAATTGATGGATTGGCTGTATATAGAAATCCAGGTTGAAAATTTTTCTTCTAATAGTCAAGGTAGTATAACTGCTGTAATAACCCCCAAATATCAGTGGTTTAATAGAGTTTATTACATACAGCACAGCCGGCTCATTCCCCTGTTGGAATGCAGGGGTTCTCTGCTCTGCACAATAATTCTGAAACCTGATTCCTTCTATAGTGTGGGTTCCAAGATCACTATGGACAAGGATGAGAGGGAGATTGTGAAAGAACATAGAAAAGGCCCACCAGCTCTTAACTGACCCAGCCCAGAGGTGATATATCATTCTACTCACACCCTGTATGTGACAACTAGTAGAATGGCCCCATCTAGAGCGAGGAGGATGAAAAGCATAGTGTAACTATGTATCCAGGTGACAAAAACCACACCATCATACTTTAAAGGCACCATCTTTAAGCAAGCAGTTTCGCTGGTAAACAGACCAATGCTAGACTGATTCTTATTCCTTGTGGGTGACCTTTTTAATCTATCCGGAAGCTATTAGGATTATCCCTGTCTTAGTTCACCATGGCTACTATAACAAAATAGCTTAGCCTGGGTAGCTGATAAACAACAGAAATTTAAAGTTTTGGAGGCTGAGAAGTCTAAGATCAAAGTGTTGGCTGAGTCAGAGTCTGGTGAGGGCTCACTTTCTGGCTCATAAATGACACCTTCCAGCTGTGTCCTCACATGGCAGAAGAGGCAGAGGCCTCTCTGGGGTCTCTTTTATAAGGACACCAATGCCATCCATGAGAATCCCACTCTCATGACCTGATCCCCTCCCCCAGGCCCCACATCCTAATACCATCACCTTGGGGGTTAAGATTTCAACATATGAGTTTAGGGGACACACTCATCGGGACCAGAACAATCCCTTCATGTCTTTTAAGATTCATGGGAGTAGAAGCTGATTCACTGACTTATCTCCAGTTTCTATGCCTAGCACAAAACAGGGCGAGGATCAGGGTGAGGTGATTGAGGCACTTGCCTCCAACACAAAGACGCAGTAGTTCAATAATATTTTAATGCACTATTTTACAAAATCAAAATAATGCAAAAAATCCATAACAAACAAAATAACATTAAAGTCCTTGGTGTTATAAAATTTTGCAATGATGTGTCTGACTTTGTGTTTCCTTCTGTGAGCCCTTTGGCCTAAAGACATATATCCTCCCTCAAATAGAAGCAATTTTAATTTTCTCAAGCAATTTCCTCTACTCAGGTTTCTGTCTTTCTAGAAATCTTAATTGGATATGAGACCTCCCGTATCAATATTTTCTGTCACTTTTCTCTCAAAGTTTCTGTTCTTTGTATTTTATTCTATATTCTGGAAAATCCTCTTGGCTTAATCATCTGGTCTGAGTATTGAACTTTTTGTTTCAAGATTCATGCTTTTATTTATTTTTTATTTAATTTGATTTAATTCAATTTATTTATTTTTTTTGAGATGGAGTTTCACTCTTGTTGCCCAGGCTGGAGTGCAGTGGTGCAATCTTGGCTCACTACAACCTCCGCCTCCCAGGTTAAAGTGATTCTCCTGCCTCAGCCTCCCAAGTAGGTGGGATTACAGGTACCCATCACTACTTTTGGCTAATTTTTGTATTTTTAGTAGAGGTGGGGTTTCACCATGTTGGCCAGGCTGGTCTCAAACTCCTGACCTCAGGTGATCTGCCCGCCTCGGCTTCCCAAAGTGTAGGGATTACAGGTGTGAGCCACTGTGCCCAGCCTTAGACTCAGGCTTTTAATTTTCAAGCACACTTTCTTACTTTCTGATTCCTAGAAGTGGCATCTTGTTGAAACCCTCTGAGGACACTAGTTTGCAGTGTTTGGTTTTCTTTTGGAATTCTGCTTTTACTTTTAGTTTTCTTCTGTCACATGGATTATCTCTGGGCTTGGGTTTTATTTTTAGTCATCTCTGTTTGTTCACCTGCTTGTTTCAGCTCATCCGTGGTCCTGCCCCGTGTGTTTTCTGTGGCGGATCTGGCAATTCTTCGTTGTCCACTCCAAAACGGGAGTAAGGCTGGCACGAGGATTGACTGGAAGCTCTTGTTCCAGGGCAGGGCCTGTCAGCTGGCAGTTTCCACTTTAGGACAAGCAGGCTGGGAGCTAGATGTCACGTGGGCCGCCCCTACGCAATGCCCTTCCAGAGTAAGGAAGGTGCCAACACCCACAGGAACCACCGTGGTTCTCTTCAGGCTGTGGGTTCCATTTCTTTAGGCAGAAAATTCTTTTTTCTTATTTCTGCGTAAGAGAGATTTCCACTTATGGATCTTCAGTTTTTCCCCACCCTTATCTTGACTGTGCCTCTGAGGGAGGTGTTATCTGGAGGTGGGCTCCCTGTACGGCGGCTGCCTCTTCTGCATATGTTCTGGGCTGTGGGCTGTGGGCTGAGGTGTCCTCTGCCCTGTGCACCACTGAATGTTCTGGAAATGTATTTGAATCCCTTGCTCACTGGGGGTGCCTCTTCCACTGTCTTTATTGTTGTGACTTACTCTTTTAAAGACATTGTAATTGAGTCTCAGCAGGAGAAAGACATGCACGTACCTACCCTGCCATTTTGAACCCTCCCCTTTTGTTTTTAAAATGTTTGAAACCTCTGACTTTCTAATATTAGCACATGGCATCCCAGTTTAACATGCCCAGAGCAAAGCTGTTATATCCCCTCTGCCAGGCCCAACACTGTCTGCATCTCCTCCAGCCATGCTGGCTGCAGGAACAGCACCAGAATTCACCCACTCGCTTAAATTGGAAAACTGGTCATCTGTCATTCATCCCTTTCCCATATCCACATCTCAGTGCAGCTCTGGTTATGGGCTCTTGGACTGTTCTCTTCTCCTTGGGCAGATCTTGCCAGTAGAGTTCCTGGTTCCATTGCATCCCTGGCTGATGCAGCCCACATGCTTCAGAACTGGCAGCATTGGCTCTTCCAGCACACAGAGGAGAGTCCATCACCTTGATTTCCATTCCATCTCTTTGCAATCAAGTCCTGAGGGGTCTTTCTAACCTTACCTTCCTCTGCTTTCCTCTGGCTCCTGCCCTCTGGCCACGTGAGACCAGCAGTCCCCTCTCAGACACACCTTCTTCCTTCACATATCTGTGCATTTGTTCAGCTTGAGATGCACCGACTTCTATTAGGTCAGTGTAAAAGTAATTGCGGTTTTGGCAACTAAAAGTAATTATATCTGCCTTTCAAATACTGCCCCTCCTTTAGGGCCCAGATTCAATGCCATTTTCTCAAGAAGGTTTCCTGATTCCTGCACTTGCAGGGAATCTCTCACCCCTCTCCACCCTCTCAGCTCTTCCCTTGTATTTCTTACTGTACAGCATATAGGTCATTCTGCCCTGTACATGCGTGTTGGTTGAGTAGCTGTTTCCTGCACTAAGCTGGAAGGTCCTGGAGGTAAGCCTGGTCATAGCTGGCCTGCCTGTCTTGGCAGACATTGCAGCACAGGAACAGCTGGGAGAGTGTGCCCAGTGCTGCCACACTAAGAGTCTCAGGTTAGGGACCTGGACCTTAGGCTGGGGTGTGGCTTGCTGAGCAGCTGATCTGCGGCCTGAATGGTGGTGCTGCTGATATAATGCTGATATGGTTAGAGGGAGAAAAGGCAGCGGCTCCATGGCTTGGGCTCCTCTGTCTTAGCAGGCAGGTGTAGTAAATCTCTTAGTGAAACTTGAGTCGGCCTTCATAAGAAAACAGAGGAAGAGGCGAGGCACGGTGGCTCACATCTGTAATCCCAGCACTTTGGGAGGCCGAGGCAGGCAGATCATGAGGTCAAGAGATCAAGACCATCCTGGCCAACATGGTGAAACCTGTCTCTACTAAAAATACAAAAATTAGTTGGGCATGGTGGCGCATGCCTGTAATCCCAGCTACTTGGGAGGCTGAGACAAAAGAATCACTAGAACCAGGAAGTTGGAGGTTGCAGTGAGCCAAGATCGTGCCACTGCATTCCAGCCTGGCGACAGAGTGAGACTCTGTCTCAAAAAAGAAAAGAAGAGACAGGACCACCGTCACCTTCTTCCATTCTTAACTCACCCTGATATGGCTGATCACCTGTCTCGGAAGTGAGCCAGAATACATACAGCCACGGACCACAGGCAGCTTTAGTTTCCACCCATCTTAGACTGGGACCCAGAGTCTGGTTCTCCATCAATGAGATGGAGTCATCTGCAAACCAGGAGGGTAATGCCCTGGGGCAGGGACACCCACAGGGCACGAAGACAAGGTCCATGGAGCCCTTGTTGGTGTCCTGTGGTGGATGGGCAAGCCTCCCCTGCCTGCCTCCCTCAGCCTTCCCCGTGGTGGGAAGTAACTATTTCTTATTTTCATCTTTCCCAGCAAGAGGAGCCACAAACAGGCTACAGAGTGAGGCACCTGGTGCCTGGTACACCTTCTTCCCTTGCTGAGAGGCCCCCGCCTGTGACAGGACAGGCAAATTGCTCCATAAATTATGAACCTGGAAGGAATCTGCCAGGCACCTCCTGTGTGGGGTTGAGGTTGTTCCCTATGAGTGCCCCATTCTGAAGGCAATTACTCTAATTGCTTTTGTTATTTCAGAAAACAAATTAAACCACCCGAGTGTTTCAAGGTAGAAAAACGTCTGCAATGTATAAGAAACGTTTAGAAGTGTTTAGCTCACAGCCAGCAATGTCTGAGCAAACAGCCAAAAAGCAGTCACCAGGGAGCGCGGGCTGCTCAGGAGGTCGGGCCTTTATGAGGGGAGCTGCATGCTCCATCAGGGGTGGGGGGGTTTAAGCCTCTATTCCTGGCTTCTCTGAGGGAACTCCCGCCCTTCTCTCCTCCTCGCCTGCAAGACCTGTGGATTCTGTCTCCTGCCCATCCCCTCTGTCACAGCCTTGACTCAGGCCCGCCCTCCGTGGCCCAGGCTGGCCCTGGGAGGAGGACAGCCCTCGCTGAGCTCACTGTCCTCCTCCAAGCTGCCCTCGTCTGGGTCGGTTGTGGTAGGGGCTGCCTAAAACACAAGTAACACAATCGGATCCTAATTTGCCACTTCTTAACAGCTTTATGGCTTCCTGTAAGCTAGGAGACAACATATCACACAACCCTTGGCATCAGGGAGGAGAGAGCTAGCTTCCTGCTGCAGGTCCAGCCTGCCTCTCACAGGCCGTGGGAAACCTGGCTTGTCACGCCTTCACTCTGTCATGCCGCTGAGCCCCCATCCCAGGGAATGCTGTGGTGCACACACACACTCACACACTCATATACTCATTCTCACACTCACACACACTCCTCATATACTCACACACTCATGCTCAACTCAGAAACACATACTCATATACTCATTCTCACACATATACACACTCATACTCATTCTCACACTCACATATACACACATATACTCATTCTCACACTCATACACACACTCATATACTCACACACACACTCATGCTCAACTCAGAAACACACTCATACTCATTCTCACACTCACATATACACACACACTCATATATTCATTCTCATGCTCACATATACACACACTCATACACACTCATATACTCACACACACTCATGTTCAACTCAGAAACACACATATACTCACACACACTCATATACTCACACATTCACACACATACACACTGACACATACTGTCACACATACACATACACCTACTCCAACACGCATACACTCACACATACACACTCTCACAAACACATTCACACTCATACACTCACACACACACTCACATTCTCACACTCACTTATACTCTCACACACACTCGCTCACACTGATGCACACACACTCACACTGTGACCCTGGCTGCTCCTTATTCCTTAGGCCAGGCATCCTTCCCTGTGAAGCCTTCCCCAGCCATGGTGGGAAGCGTCAGAAACTCCCTTCTTTGGGTGCGTGCTGGTCTTAGTTAGGACTTAATCTTACTTTCATACTGTCTCACATCCATTTGTCTCTCTGTTGTCCTTGCCAGATTGTGAGCAGCCAGAGAGAGTCAGGGCCTTGCCCTGTTCACTTTATACTCCTGTCATATGGCAAAGGGTCTGTTACTCAGAGGGAATTCAATAAATGTTGACTGGATAAGTGGTAACTGGGTGGAGGGATGAACTTTGAATGAATTAGTAACCCTGAGTATTGGTCAATGTTCTTGTCATACTTCAACTCCACTCAAAATAAGAACCCCGGGGGAAGAGAGGGAGAGAGAGATTGATTGACTCACTGGGGACTCTGTCCCCACACTGCCCCTTCCTGTCCCATGTGGGGAGCAGGATGTGGTGAGAAACTTGCTCAAGAAGTGGGTAACCACTTTGAGGGCGGAGGCCATGTCCCATTTCCTTCCACTCAGAACAGAGTGAGAGCACAGATTATTCCTTCCCCCTGCCCCACTGCAGGAAAATGTGCAAATCCCAACTTCATCTCTCCCTTAAGCACTGGAAGCTCGTTGGCTTAGGGGTTAGAGGTCTGGTCGCTAGGACAAGCTAGCCACCCCGCTCTGTGTCTCCATGGAAAGATCTGAAAAATTGAGACACTCATTTGTTGAAAGTTTTCCTTGATTTTGTGTTGAAAAATAGAGGCGGATACAGCCAGGAAGTACGTTCTCTTCTCGGGACTTACATGGTTTCTATAACACGAGACACGGATTACCTGCCTCAGAATCACTGGGGGAGTTTCTTAAAATTCAGCTTCCTGGGCCCTACCCCAGTCCTGCTGAATCAGAATCTCTAGGGTGTGTGTGAGAGGGAGTGTGCATGTGTGTGTGTGAGAGAGTGAGTGAGTATATGAGTGTATGTGTGTGTGTGAGTGTGTGTGTAAGTGGGATCTAGGAATAGCTGTTTCAAACTGGCTCCCCTGGGGACTGTTACCAACATGAGGGTAGACACTCACTGCCAGAGAAAGTCCCATGGTAGCTAGAGAAGAGTTTAAGATGACAGCAACTTGAACTGTTGTGCATCCGCTCTCCTCTCAGAGCCCAGACCTGGCCTCTTGGAAACCCATTCAATGGGTTCAACAGCCTCTGCACCCCATTCCGGGCTTCCTTGGCCCCTGCTCTTTGATCTACTTTTCCTGCATCTGAAGAAATACCCCTGCTCCCACATCATCAAAATGATGCTGGGCCTTCCACCGTGGATAAAATCACTTGTAAATACGGTATCCCTGATAGAGTTGGTTTCAGTCCTTACGTTGCATGCTGCTTTGTCAGGGTCCTCATGAAGACTTTCTTCCTCGCACCTTAGACAGACCACACTGTCCCTCCATTCAGGCTCACACAGTCACTGTCACCCAGGCCCACCTGCAGCTGTGCTGCCACTCATCAGGGTCTGAGAGGACCTGCTCCCTTGCCAGGACAGTGAGCACTGGCCCAATCCCACTGTGCTCCTCCATGTGTGTGGGGAGTGATCTTCCCACCCCCTGCCCAGAGCAGGCACTGGTTCTGGGTCGCCCACCCAGGACTAGAACCCAGGGCTAGTCGGCCTCTCCTCTGAATCACCCACTGCTCCCACCATGGGCTGGGATCAGCGCCCTGCTTGGGGCTTCGTGGAATATGTGGCATGGGACCTGGCCTCAGGAAGCTTATTCTCTATTTTGGGGAAAAGTAACAGGGTAATACAAGACAGCATGGAGTCCTGTTCATATTTCTGTGGCACAGTGTTACGGATGAGAGGAGCTTGTAGGAGACTCATGTGGGTTAGATCAGGTGGGAAAGACCTTGAAAGGCCGTAAGAGCTTGAGACTGACTTTGAAGGGTGAGTAGGAAATAGAATGGGTGCTCCCATTGGAAGGAACACCAGGCAAAGGAAGGAGTGAGCATGGCATGGGCAGAGGCCGCGGGAGGCCAATGTGGCAGCACCTTTCAGGAACTAGCAAAGATGGCAGGCCAGACTGCTCTGTGTGCAAACTACCATGTCACATGAATGAGTGATACCCTTCACTGAGAGCAAATGAGGAGAGAGAGAAAAAATAACAAAGTGACTGCATGCATGTATCAATTAATAAATGAATGTGTCCAGCACCTGAAGGCAGGTTGGAAAACAGGAAGGACCAGCAAAGGTAGGTGGGGGCTGGGAAGGCAAGCACTGACTTCTTGAGGAGGTTTTGTA
This sequence comes from Sapajus apella, assembly GCF_009761245.1. Classification (NCBI taxonomy): domain Eukaryota; kingdom Metazoa; phylum Chordata; class Mammalia; order Primates; family Cebidae; genus Sapajus; species Sapajus apella. The sequence goes on from NW_022436941.1 coordinate 7,357,321, forward strand.
GATGTGGTTGAGTAGAGACTCTTCCTATTAGGGCAGGTCACAGAAGGGTCAAACTTAAATTACTAGGCAACTCTGCTATAGTTTGTATGAAATGCTTAAAAAATATGAAAACAGCCTCTTCTTTTGCATAACCTTTGAAAATTTCCCCCATCGAATTCTGCAGCTGGGTGAGCAACTCCCTGGCTTGACTCTGTGTGGCCTCCTGGTCCGGGGGCCACATTTTCCCCACGCGCCTCACAGCAGCTTTGTCCCTCCTTTATGGCTGACCTGCGCCTCTCCCTCCATGTGGGGAGGGTAGGAGAATGAGCTCAGTGCTGAAAGCTGCTAGTTTGGGAAGGGCAGGGAGAGTCACTTGTGCCACAGGAATCAAATGAACGTTTCCCCACGACACCGGTCCCTCTGATGAAACTAGTGAAGCTTTTCCTTTTGTGAAAGAGAGAGAGAAATATCCCTTGAACAATGGAACATTTTAAACCTGGGCTATGGTTTTGTTTGGGGTATTTGGTGGTGGGGAATGAGACTGTCTTTCTCATTATTAAACCACCAAAACCTGCATATGGACTCAGCAATGAAGAGTGATTTTGTTATTGGGAAAATGTGGCACCCTTCAAGTTAGTAACTTGGGCTGTAGTGGGTACCTCCGCTGCTACACCTGGCCTGGTAGATTTGTGCTCAGGTAGAGCAGAGGCAGGGCTGGGCTACAGATGTCTTGTGCAAGACGGGGAGGGGCAGCTCACTAACACTGCTTAGTGTAAGTGTCGTCTCAGGGGCAGAGCTTCTAGGCGGAAAATCTGGGGACACCTTGAGAGCTGAGATGGTTGATCCATCATAGCTGTGATGTGTCAGTGAGTACACAGTCCAGGTTCAGGGACTGTCACCTTACAAGGTGATTGAGACTGAATTCGAAACAACCAAATCAGTACTGACATGGAAGAATAGTTTGGCAAGAAAGCTTGGAACTGCCCTGCACCAAATTGGTAATGCCAGTAAAGAAGTCAGTCCTTGGCCAGGAGCAGTGGCTGATGCCTGTAATCCCAGCACTTTGGGAGGCTGACGCGCACAGTTCACAAGGTCAGGAGATTGAGACCATCCTGGCCAACATGGTAAAACGCTGTCTCTACTAAAAATACAAAAATTAGCTGGGCATGGTGGCACATGCTTGTAGTCCCAGCTACTCGGGAGGCTGAGGCAGGAGAATTGCTTGAACCTGGGAGGCGGAGGTTGCAGTGAGCCGAGATGATGCCACTGCACTCCAGCCCAGGCGACAGTGTAAGATTCCGTCTCAAAAAAAAAAAAAAAGAAACCAGTCCTTGGCTTCTCCAACCTCCATCTAACTTTGCTGGTCCTTCCTATTCTCCAGCCTGCCTCCAGGTACTCAGCACCTTCATTTATCAATTGCTTCATTCATTCAGTCACTTGTATTCATTCTCTCTCCTCATTTGCTCTCAGGAGAGGCTATCAGCCATCTATGCCAGGATATATTAAAGTCAAACTCCTTGGCACAGGATATTGTACTTTAATCGTGATAGCTGTATGAAAAACTCAGTCCCCTGATTATGTAAGAAATTTGTCCTAGGAGGTTGAGAAGCCAGAACTAGATGAGGGAGAAGAGGATGCTTTGTGGAAGAGCCATTTCCCTTTCCTTGCTGTCTGGGTTTGCACCCCAGGGAAGAAACACAAAGCAAAGGTACTGGGGAAAATGGATGGCCAGTGGGGAAGAGAAATTGCTCTAACACTTGTTAAAATGGCAAGGAAGATTTTCATTCAAGACCACTGCAGTAGGGGTTAAGGTCCTTGCAGTAGGGGAGAGATTGAACTCAAGTCCAAATACAATAAGGACAGGTAGGGGTGTATGGCCAGTGGAGTAAGGGAGAGGATGGAAAATTACCAAGAGGGCTTGGTTTGGTGGAGGGAGTGGGGAACTTGATTAGACATCTAGGTGGAGGCAGAGATGCTTGGTTGGATATCAAGAGTGGAGGATCCTGGATAAATTGGCTTCTCAGGAGTCTTTGCTAAAACTGGGCACAGTAGACCAGCGATTAGGCCCTGCAAATCAGAGAGCTCAAAAAAGCCTGAGTAACATTTGTTCAAGTCTCTGTCACCAGGTACTCACAGGACAGGGAGTGTCTGTGAGGCCTAACACACAGTCACTAAGGATGCTGGCGTGGCCTTGGGCCTGCAGTGATCGCTTGCTGGTGCTTCATGCATGGTAAAGACGGTGCGATCCCTGAGACCTAGAAGAGACCTCCTGCCTTGCACGGCATTCCTCAGCCAGGTTTTGGAAGGAAGATGAAGCCAGACTCTGGTTGCTTGCAAGCTCCAGGAGCACAAACTCTCCCATCTCTGAGATCTCAAGGCTTAGCCCAGAGGCAGCTCAGAAACTGGGTGTGCTGTCAGTTCAGTTGCTCTCCAGGTTACAGAAAGCCCCACTCAAACTGGCTCAAACAGAAGGAAAGTTATTTTCACACATTGCTAAGCCCATGAATAGGGCAGGCCCCAGGCTCAGAACCATCAGCAATATTAAGCACCGGCTTCATTCCACTCTGCCATCCTTCATGGGCCAGCTCAGCCTTCCAGCTGGACCCTGCAGAGTCATCCACAGACTCACATCCAAGGAAAATGACTATCTCTTCAGAATCTTTCTCAGCACTCCTTACATTTCACTGGCTGGGTAGTCTACCTGCCCCTTCCCGAACTAATCATCATGGAAGTGGGATTTCAGGAGTGTCTGGTTAGTCATTTGGAGTGAAGTGGAGGCTCCAGAGTCAATCCTTGTGTCCTCCACATGTACTACTTTGAGTCCACTTGAGTTGAATGAAATTCTGGCCCCAGAGTTGAGTGCTAAAGGGCTGAAAGATAATTAAGGTGTTTCCTATATCTTGGAGTGAGAGAAGGAGTGTGCATGTGCCCTGGCACCAAAGGGACACACAGCTTGGCATATTTCCTAGGTATTCTCCAGAGTGTGGGGAGATGGAGTGCCAAGCTCCCAGGTCCTGTCCATCAAGGGCTATGAGTGCCAATCCTGCTCATGAGCACCTGGCCTGCTTTCTCTTTGAGAAGACATCATCTGGGGTACCGGAGGGGACATGGGGGGATGTCACAGAAGCAGATGTCATGGCTCTCTTGCCCCAGTGAGGATGTGGTTTTGAGATCTGTGTCTGCCTTTCTCTCCCTACTGCCCCTTTTTGGACAGTGTCTATGATGGCCTCAGGAGAAGGTCAGATGGTTTTTGAAAGCAGATGGCCCCCACTTGCTGCCTGAGACCATTGTTTACTTCTTATATCATGGCCATCAGCAGGGGCTGTGCTTGGCAGGACTCTTCCTGTAAACCTGCATAGGCCTAGAGCTTGCCTCATCCTTGCTGAGAGCCAGGAGGTTCTGAGGCATGGTTGTGAGAATGTGTACTTATTTTCTTATTTAAACATCCTAGGTCTTGGTCTTTTATTTTTAAATGTGTTGGGGGAGTAAGGTTCTCAAATGAAGACAATTTATGAGATTTATTACACAGGCTGATCAAATGGCATGATAAATCATATAAATGGTATAAAATGCTTTGATATGAATAGCATAATAGTGAATAAGAATTAAGCATCCAACCCGTCTCGAAGGTCACTGGCAGTGAAAAATATGTTATTGGGATCCCCAGATAGGTCCAGTCAGTCAGCAACAGGGCCTAGCCTATAACTTCCATAGAATTTCTTTGATAATTTGGAGGGTTTTTTGTTTGTTTGTTTGTTTCTTTGTTTAGGGGGGAAAATCAAATTTACATTCATCCCAGGATGTTTCAAGGACAGATTTACAGCAACAAACATTGGTAACTAAAACTGGGAGATTGCACTGTGGAGTTAGGATACAGAACATGAAAATTTTTAAAGCTCTAGTAAACTACTTAGAAATTTAATGAAGTCCTTTGCAAGAGGCCAGAATGCTGACAATGTGACACTCACCCTGTTGTGCTTGAAGAACCACTTCTGGAGGTAATCAGTCTGTTATGACAGGGGAGGTTGGATGGAGGCCCCAACATCGAGTCATGGATTGAAACTCACGCTAGCTAGGGTGTTTTCCCTTCAGATTGGAAATTTTTAAGATCAGAGCCACATTGACAGATGGAATTTGAGTAAGTGATTTGTGTAAGCGGTCCACAGCTCCCAAGAGGGTTTTGCTCCCGGCAGTTTAGCATTAGGCAGTCACTTAGACCTTTGAAAACAAAAATACATTTTTTTTTCACAGAAGTATTCTCCTGAATGTGATTTGACTTCTGGACTGGTGTCCAAAACTTTATTTAACCTTTAATGTAGGTGAAAACTACTCTGTACCTATAATTAATATTATGGAACCCAGTGTTACAAGAAAAATAGTAGCACTGAAGAAGAAATTGTTCCTTTTTTCCTCTTGGTTGGTGTAACCTGAAGGAAACAGGTTTAAACTGAAAGAGGGTGAGAAGCTAACCTCACATGCAAGAGATGGGGTGGGGGGGTGTTGAGCCAGAGCTGAGTTCAAACCCTTATTTATCAAACAAGAAAACTGAGGCTGGGCACGGTGGCTCACGCCTGTAATCCCAGCACTTTGGGAGGCTGAGGCGAGCAGATCACAAGGTCAAGAGATGGAGACCCTCTTGGTCAACGTGGTGAAACCCCATCTCTACTGAAAATACAAAAATTAGCTGGGCGTGGTGGCATGTGCCTGTAGTCCCAGCTACTCGGGTGGCTGAGGCAGGAGAATCGCTTAAACCTGGCAGGCAGAGGTTGTGGTGAGCCTTGCATTCAAGCTTGGGCAAAAAGAGTGAAACTCCGTCTCAAAAAAAAAGAAAAGAAAACAGACTCGGAGAGGTGGTGCGGTATTTGGCCTGAAGTCACATAGGCAACAGTGTGACTAGCACTCAGGCCTGCCCTGACCTAGTGAAATACTCCCTGTAGAAAGTTTCCAAAGCAACAATCAGATCCTCCAGGTAGCGCTGGGCCCCACTGGAAGTTGATTTTTTCCAGTTTCACTATAAAACATGTCCTGTTCCTTCTTAAAATGGAGATCAGGCTTATGATTATTAGGCTTCTGTAGGAATAGAGCCCTGGAGCTAACAGACAGAAAGAAAAGAAATGTGTGTTCATGCAAGAAACAACGATAAGGCAAAACTAACCGAGCTGGAGACTGCAAAAGACCAGGAGCAGAAAATGCGTGGTCCTGGCGGGGAGCTGGACTCCAAAATCAGATGGTGAAGAGACACCTGCACACTAGGTGGCGCTGTCATCCCCATGTGGCTTGGTTGCTGCCCTTCTTGGAAAGAGTGTTGGGGCAGGTGTTACCGGTGGAGGGTGTCCAGGTTTTCCGTTTCTTGAACAAAGAATTGGACAAAACGCTCAAACAAAGCAAGGAAAGAATGAAGCAACTAAAGAAGAGATTATACTCCACAGTGTGGGAGTGGCCCGAGCATAGGGGCTCAAGGGCCCCGGTACAGAATGTGTGGGGGCTTAAATACCCTCTAGAGGATTCCATTGGTTACTTGGTGTATGCCCTGTTTAAATGAAGAGGATGAAATAAAGTTACAAAATCATTTACTTGTCATACACCCTATGGGGAGGATATTTCTTGTCATAGCTGAAGTGCGAATCAGCCTTATGTGTTTCCTGCCTCCAGACCCTATTCTAAGGGAGGACCCAGGGGCAGGGGGAGAGTGTGGCATGATTCCTTATCTAGGGAAAGGGGAGGGGAAGATGGCGAGATGCACAGCTCACTAGTCCAGTGTGGATAAGCCAGAGCTCATCAAAGGGAACCCAAGAACTCAAAGCGACAGCATTCCACTTCCCGAAGCCTAAGCGGGCACTCATGGTCTCCCAGGCTCTGCCCTGAGGGGCGGGCTTGGCCCCCACAGCCTCTTTTCTCTCCTGTGTGACCCATTGCCTCAGCCTACACACTGCTTGAGAACAAGGACGGTCTGTTTTGTTTTGCTTTGTTGTTCATTCTCCACAGTCTCTTCTGCAGATGTTTGAGAATATCTGCTGATTGAATTTTGAATTTTCAAAATTTAAGGTAGATTTTTGAGAGCAAAACAATTTTTTAAAAACCAACGTTATTTAATATTGACACTTGAAGTTCTAGATAAATGTTCTTTTAAAAGAATTTAAAAATCTAATCCTCGTCATATTTAATTGTTCTAAATACTGAGTGGCTCTTGGTATAGTATTAATCCTGCATGCAGACTCTGCATGGGCTGTTGCTGATGGGGGCTTCCCTCCCCACTGCTTTGGAGGAATGGCTGCCCTGGGCCCTAGGGTGGTGGGAAAGGGGAAAGCACTCTGTGGGGATCGTTGGTGGGTTTGCTTTGCTCTTTGCTTTCAGCCTCAGAATAAACATATGTGCCCTCTGCTTCAGCCTCTAAGGCCCAAGGAAATGGACCTTAGAATCCCTGCAGTTTCTGAAAGACTGCTGGCTGAAAACTTCCCAAGAGCCTTCAGCCCCACACATGCTCCCCTGCTCCCAGAGGCAGGTGGGGTCTGTTCGAGGTTGGGGAAGTGACACCACACCCCCCTTAGAGGCAGAGGTCTGAGCTGTCCATCAGCACCAGCCTGACTTTCAAAGGCCATGGGAGCTGGGGTGTCCAATGTCCCCTGCGCCTCCCCTCCACCCCCTTCTACAACGAGCATGTGCCCCCCTACAACCTGCGGCTCCAGAGCTCCTGGAGGATGTGATGGGAACTTCACAGGAGGCTGTCCAAGCCAACACTTGTTGAAACAATTAAAAGGTTGCAGGTTTTACAGCCCTGAATCCTTCCCTCCTCCACTCCCTCCTTGTGCTTGGTGATAATACTCCCACAGTCATCAGTGATGCCAGTGCTTGTGCCTGTGAGGCCCTGGTGACTGGAAAACAGTTCCCCATCATCTGGAGGCATTCCCATGAGGCCAGACCGTCCCCAGTCCACAGATGGGACACAGGCCCAGGGAGGACATGTGGCTTGTCAGATGCAGAAGCACAGGGATTTCAACCCCAGGCACCTCTCTGGAGTTCCCATTAAGGAAGCCTATTCTCTCCTCATGAAATACATGGGATGAGATGCTGCCTTGGCCAATGCCAGCCAAACCTACCTTCAATTTGGGATGAACACAGAGAATGGAGGGAAGGAGACTCATTACCCAAGGAGGTGGGGTGACAGCATCCCTGTTTCTTCCTGGGTGTACACGGCTGGGATTGTAAAACCCAAGGCAGATATTTCAAGGCTGCCATTACCATTTTCTTAAGGACAAAATCATTCTTTTTTATTAATACATAAATAACTTTTTTCTTGAGCAGACCCAAAGAAATGAAACGCAGATGGTGATAATGTTGAAAATGTTTACCTATTTCCTCTCTAAGGACATCAGATTAGCCTTTTCTGTGGGTGGAATATGTAATCTGCTGGAAGACAATATCATCCTTTTGATCTTAAAATACATTTTTCATATCTTTGCTGCAAAAGCTGATTATTATCGTGACATTTTTAAACAATGACTGTTCGCTGCGCAGAATGGGAAGGGAAAGTTGAGCTGAACGTATAGATAGATGGATGCTTGTTGGAAGCCAGGCTGTGGGAATGAATTTTCCCATGTTTCTTCCTCCCAGTGACATTGGCATTAACCCCTTCCTCCTGGACTCGGTCTTGTGCACTAATTGGAATCTGATGCTCAGCTGTAGGAATTGGCTGTTCCTGGCTTGCATGCAGAGACCATTGATTAATGGCTTCATCCACTCCTTCCAAGGTGAATGTGTCCCCTGTTCTTCTGCAAGTTAAAGAATCCTTGATTAAATGGTAGAAGCAGATTGAATGGGGAAATGTATGGGGAAGGGCTTTGTTACCCCGAGTGGAGCAATGCAGACTTGAGATGCTGATGACTTCTTTGTAGATGGAGCCTATTGGTGCAAACGACACAGGCAGCTGAATGGCATTTGATTGGCCCTGCTGCCTTGGCTGGCTAACATGGAAACTGACAATTCTAAGAGGCTCCTCTGCACTGCTCACTCGCCTGCCTTCAGGGCTTCACAGCATTTTAAAATAAAGGCATTGGATAAAGGAGAAAGCAGCAGAAGTGGAAAGGACACAGATCTCAAACGTTTGTTTCAAACAAAACTCCAGAGTTTTGTTTGTGTGGGGAAAGGGGTGAGTGATGCATACCAGGTACCACCCACCTGTGTGCTCCAGGAGGCCCATGATGTCCTGCCCAGTTGCTAAATCTACAAAATGTCAGGCCAGGTAGCAGCAGGTTGAAAGGCTAGAAGCAACCAGCAAGGGAAAGGTTAACGTGCCCATGCTGTTTGCAGCTCCATAGCATGTGGCATCTTGCACAACCAGGTTATCTTGCAACCGAGTTAAAATTCCTCTGCAGCCATTGGGAGGAAATAGATAAATCATGAATGAATTTGAAATTATATTTCCTTCTCTTAGCTTTCTTTTTTCTTCTTTTTTTTTCTTTCTCTATCTCCCCACTCAGGGAACAATGTTACAGAAAATTATAGGTTGTAAATTCCACCCAGTGCATTTAGCTCCATCCTTGCTGAGGGTCAGTGGAATGGAATCTCACCAGTCATATTTCATGAGGTCTTTCAGCAAGTTCCTGCACTGTATAGTGATCTGAAGGGCAAAAAATCAGAAAGTCAGCAGGGCGCAAATGGAACCAGAGGTATGGAGAGCACAGGTTTCCTGGGGCATCCTCCGGGAGCAGCCAGGCTGTGTGTGCTCGCTGGCTCTTCTCAATTCAGCACCGCTCATGTCCCAGATATCTGGGGGCTTGTTCCTATGCTGGGGAAAAACCACAGTGAAGAAAAGAGCAGGCTTATCTGGTGTGTTACTTGTGCTTCAGGGTGTTTTTTAATTTTTTTTTAAGTAGAATTTTGTATGATGTTGTGCCTTGACCATTGACAAGTCTTTAGAAGAAAACGAAAGAAAGAAAGCTTTATACTACTGGGTCCAAAGTATGAAGTATGAAGGTCCAAACCCAAAGTACCAGTGACCTCCAAGGTCTATTGGTCTGAGCAGGGAAACCCTGTGTCTGGGTTTCGAAGGCAGTGTAGGCAGGAGGCAGAGAATCAGCTGGTTGTCCCCCTCCCTGAGCTGGACTAATGTGTAAACTACACTGAGGAAAGGAGAGGGTGACCATCCAAAAGCAGGGCTCACTAGTCAAGTGTGTAACCCAGAGCACATCAAAGCTAAAGCAAGACGTAGAAGCGAAAGCTCTTCACTTCACAAGGCCTACGCTGGCGTCCAGCCTGAGCAAGGCCCACTCGTCCTCTCACAGCCAGTGGGCTTCGTCCCCACCCACCAGGAGGTTTGGGCTAGGGTATGTGTATGTGCAGGTGTGAGTCAGTGAATGACGTGCTGTAGAAATCAGAGATACAGAAGGACCCTGATGAGCTCCTCCAAGGGTTCCTGGGAACCTAATAAACCAGGACATTATGTCCAAAAGGCTGATCCACATGGCTGAGGCTCTTTACAGGAAATACCTGCATTGCCAACATTGCTGCCCCCAGAACACCCTTTCCTGCCTACACAGCAAGTAGAACTTGCTGATGGCAAGACACCAGGAGGGCTGGGGCCCTAGAAGTATTCCACAACTGTCAGCCCTCCAGGAGCCTTTCTATGGGTTCAGAGGGAGCACGCACATGAACTTCTGGGTGCTAGCCCAGGCTGGAGGCATTCCCTTCCTGGTAAGGGAGCAGGAGGCCAGCACAGGTTTCTGGAAGTCCTTGTCCTTAGGCTGTGGTGGAGTGTGGGCACAAGGCCAGGAGCCTTATTCGTAATTCCGCGTTACCAACCCTTTGCCTTTTGACTCGTTTACTTCTCTTCTAAGACCTTAAGTATCATTTTGCTCTTGAAGCCTCCTTGAATCTGTTCTTGAGCTGACATACAACTTCCCTTGGGATTTTCCGTCCTTTGTCTCCCTCTAGACATTTCTCTTTTGCAGGCCTCCTTCAAAGACCCTCTCCTGTCAGCTCCAGCTGGCTAAGTCTGCATTCCTAGGTTTTCTCACAGGTATTTGAAAACACATTCAGTATACGTTAAGAAATGTAATCAGAGAGGTACATATACATATATGCTTCAAAAACAAATTTCTTTCATCTTTTGCTGTGTTATTGGTAGCAGTTGCAATGTTTTGCCTTCGCCCAGAGGTCGCTATGCTGGAAATGCTCTCATTCCTTCTTTTGGGCTGAGCATTCCCTTGCCCATTATTTTCTTGGGAAATAAAAATACCTCTCAAGATAATATGCCTGGCATTTTCATAGAATGAGTTCATCTTTTTTCTATAGCAGGAAAGCTAGGAAGTGCCAAGAAGAGGAGCCTGGGTAGGTGAAGGAATTAAGAGGAGGAAATCTAAACATAGGGAGATGACTGGATGAGCCATGCGGACCTCTCTGTCTCCGCTCTTCCCCACTCAACTGCAGACTTCTCAAGGCAGGGCCATGTCTCCCTCATCTCTCTACCCTCTTCCTTTGGTATGGAGCCTGGCATTCATGACTTCATTTAACCAACCCACATTGAGCAAGGCCTACTCTGTACCAGGCACTGTGCTGGGGGTGGGGCACCAAGTCAATAAGACAAGGTCCTGCCCTCAAGGCGACCTCAGTTTGTGAAGGAGATTGTCAACAGAGAAAACTATAAAATGAAATGCCATGAGGAGACCCTTGGGATAGGAGAGAGTGCTTGGGGAGCCCACACATCTTGGGGTCTCAGAAATTGCAGGCCCAGTCTGGTGGCTGAGGGACTACCCCCAACAAAAAAGAAAAAGAGCCTTCAAGCCCCAGAGGGTGACTGGCAAACTTTGTGTGTTATTCAGAACAAATTCTAGGTCAACAGAATGTGGATGGTGGCTTATCACAGAGCGGGGCAGCCATCATGACTTGCACTCGGCTGACTCATGAATTCCCTTCAGATGTTCCCAGCTAACGTGGGATTCCACAGTGAGAGAAATGCTGCCTTTCAGGGCAGAAATATTTTACTTTCCTGACAAATAGTTTATATGTCCAGGCAGCCATCTGCCATCTCTGTGAGCTTATGAGCTCCAGTGACTGCTGCTGAAGGCTCAGATTCAGGATTGATGCTGAAGTTGTGTGTGGAGGAAGGGGTATTGCTGGTGAAAACCCGCCATTCAGAAAAATTTAAAATCCAGCACCCTTCCAGCTGAAGCTTGTCCAGGATTTCCTTGCCAAGTTTCATTTTTAAAAGCTCTGCAACTTTACTCAGATGTACGTATTTTTGCTTTGTAATCAGATTTCCACCAAACTGATATATCATTAAACCTTTGTTTTTACAATACATGCTTTATTGCAAAACCAATTTTAACAAAGTATTGCAGATGCAATGTAATTTTTATGTCCTAGTTGTGGTTTTTTTTTTTTTTCTTTTTTGGTTGCTAGGGTACCAAACACTTTTGAGAAAGTAGCTTGATAGTATCTATAATATGGTGGTTTTCTGGATAAGAGATTGCATTATCCCCATGTAATATATTTGGGCAGACTGTATCCATCATGCCTCGGCTAGATAAATAAATTAAAACTCGCTGATTGAGGAGGAAATGTGATATTTATATTGCTGAGAATGGTTTATGCTTCTCTTCTGACAGCTGCTGTGTTGATGGGATGCCTCATCCCAAACCAACTTAGTCGCTTCCACTTCTTAGGAAAGATAAATGCTGTTACCCTTTTCAGGACTGTGAAAACACTGCCTTGGGGGCTGGACGACCACTGTTCCTCCAAAGCCTCCATCCCCTCAACATGGCCCCCTCTTCCTGATTAGTCATGAGATGACCTAAGAGTCCTTACTGGGCATTAATTGTGTGCTGGATGTGGTGGCCCTTCATGGGGATCAGCACCTTTGCTTGGGTTGTGCTCTGGCTCCCAGCCACAGACTCACTGGGAGGTTTCTGAGAAGGTGGCTTGTTCTTTCTCTTCCGTTTCCTTCTCCAAGTTGACAGCTTTGAGTGGGGCAAGAATCAGGGCTGGTCCCAGAGTCTAAGCTCAGGCAGGTATTTGTCCCCAGCTCCTTGGCCTGGGTCCAGAAGGGACTTGCCTTGAGATAGCCCAAGATAAGACAGCACAGTCCCCTATGTGAGGCACCTTTGCCCAGGTGCAGCGAAGCGCTACTCCCAGGGACAGGTTCCATTGCCTGGGGGTGGGAGCATCCACTCAGAAGTCCTTCTAGTCTGAATACAAGATCTTGGAAAAGCTACTGTGCAGTCTCTGTACACTCAGATACTATATGAAGGCCACGGGGATGATGGTGATGATGATGAGCTACAGATTTCAAGAGAAGGTGGCATGAATGGGGCCCTTCAGGAAGGAGAAAGAATTCTGTGCTCTGTTCCCGCCTTCTCACTGTCTGTGTTGTCATGGAATATAGAAGAGTGGCATAGAAGATACAGTATGGCACACTGAGGGGAGGCCTCGGCTTGGATCTGGAGTCATTCATCTGTTCATTCATTCATCCATCCGTTCATTCATTCTTGAGCCTGTATGTGCACAGGCATTGTCCCAGGCACTGATACTGATTTCAGGTTTACAATGCACTGTTTGTGTAACTGCCAACAAATCACTGCTGTGCCTCAGTTGCTTCATAGAGTTGTTGGTAGGACTGTGACTAAACAGGATACTGCACAGAGTGCACCTGCAATAAAGAACTGTCACCATCCTCTCTTTTAGATGTGGTCTGAGGACAGCAGAGCTGTACCATGTGTGGTCTCTCTGGGGTCCCTGAAAGAACATCCACTGGGGCTGCCCAAGCATAGCTCCTGCTTTCCTGGCTTCAAATCCTAGCTCTGCTACTCACAGCCTGAGAGATCTTGGACTAATTGCTTACCCTCTTTGAGCCTCAGTTTCCTCATCTACACAGTACATCTAATAAGAGCACTTACCTCATAAGGAAGTTGTGAGGATTAAATGAGTTAATACATGTATACCTCTCAGTGCCTGGCACTTAATCAAGCACTAGATGTTAGCTGTAGATGGTGGTGTTTCCAGAGGAATTTCCATTTAAATGAGAAGTGCCTATGGAAATTGCCTGCACAGAAATCTCTTAGCTCAGGAAAATTTCTCTGGCTGCAGAGCCCGCTAAGTATTCCTGCATTGTTTTCCTCTCATTGCTCAGTGAAACAAAAATACCTTTGTTGCCTTTTAAAAATTCAGTTGTTTGGTTTGGTACTTGAGAGATATGAGCAAAGGATGATACAACAAGAATAGTCTGTATCTTCTTAGACATGCTTCTCCCCAGGTAATCAGATAGGCAAGAGTGACACTCTGCCGTGCAGCTGGAGTTTTTGTTCCAACGTGAGTGAGGCCAGGCCGCCAGCTTCTCCTTTTCCTGGCAGGCTCTGGTCTGTAAGGGTCATGGCCTTTGGCTCCTGCAGCCATTGTCCTGGCCACAGGTCTTGGCCCCATTGGTTTTGCACACATGGCTTGCACGCTCTCCCCCAGGAAGTGGTCACCCAGGTGTGTGTTGGAGCTTCCAGGAAGACTTGTATGAGGCTGGCCTGGCCCCTGGAACTTGGATGTGTTGTTAGGGACCTTGTTTGACCTTCACCACCACCACCTCATACTCTTCTGCAAGGTTAGGAGGGCTCCATCCTCTGTGCCCCAACAGCCTGCTGTGCGGAAATCCACAGAAGCCCCAGATACTCTGCAGATCTCTCTTCCCAGCCAGGTGTGGGCTCCTGGGGGAAGAGGAACCATGTCTTTTATGTCTGCGTCCATAGTACCTGACAGGGAAGCATTATGAGGCAGGCAACAGCAGGACAGGTGGCTCCCTCTGGCTGTGGCCGCCTTGGTGCTTGTAGCTCATGGGCAATCTCTATGTCCTCTTCCCTTGGTGGAGAGGTACGGCAAAGCCATTGCCAGACAAACAGAAATATTCAATTCTTCTACCCAACTTGAGCAATTCTACTTCCTTCTCAATTGCCCCGGGGGAGTTGGAGAATTTCCTGTCCCCACTCTAGGCCTCAGTTTCTCCTCTGTGAGATGAGGCTGCTCTGTTACCAACAGTGTTCCCCAGACCCTGGCCCAGCCCAAGTGTAGACAGAGGCTGGTGGCTCTGCTCCACACGTGTTTTTGCTGTGTTTCTGTCCTGTTGGCCTCTTCCTGCTGTTAACATTCTCAAACTTTCCTTTCGTATACAGCAGGTCCTCAGGGGGCTTCCTGATTGGAAGAGAAACATTGATCCTCGGCCAATACAGGTGGAATGAATCAGTGCGTGCAGACTCTGCCTGCCTAAATCAATTCCACCTGCCCTCTAGGGACTTTGCCAAAACTGGGAAAAATCTTTCTTCTCTGAGTTACTTAGGCCCAGACCTGATTCCTGTCCTTTCCTTTTCCTCTCCCTCCATTCGTCTTCCTCTCCCTGCTCCTCTTCTTTCCTCCCCGCCATCGTGCCTTATCCTCCCTCTTTCCCTCTCTCCTTCCACTCACCCCATCGCCCTTCCAGGGGGAAGAGTCTGGCCACCTGGGAACACCTGAGGTCTGGGTCTTGTCCAGCATGCGCTAAGTGCTGGCATCTCCTGGCTCTCCTGCAGCCATGGCCTCCCCTCCTCTGTGAATGCTCCAGCTCCCTGATGGATCTGATCTGAAAAGGTGCTGGTAAACGCTGCATCAAGTCAGCTGTTTGTGGTACCAAGATGACAGGTGTGATGTTTTCCTGGGGATGCTGAACTGGGAAAAGTACCATCTCCTGTCGTAATGGAGCTAATGGCGTTCCGCTCAGGACAACTGCACTTACATCTGGTGTTAAACCACCGTTATTTAAACTTTATGATGCGAGAGGATGCCAGCTCATCCACTTGCAGCATATAAATTATGTCGATTGCTCATGCACTTTTTTTAACCCTGATTCTCCTGAATTATGAAAGATGGACAAGACTAGTGATGGTTCTCAGAGCTCCCCTGGGCCCTGTGAGCTGTGCGTACTCATTGTATGAGGAGATGGGTAAAAGAAAGCAACAGGGCCAGAGCCCAGAGCCTCCCCCAACCATTAAGGCACAGTCCTGGCTGAGCCTCCCAGCTCCTGAGGGGCCCATCGCTCTGGGCTCAGTAGGTTCACCCTCAGGTGACCTCCTCTGCCTCCTTCTCTTGGGGAGATCTATAGTGCATGTCATAAAGAGAATGGATCCTGCAGCTGGTCTGCCTGTAAAAGTCTCCCCCAGTAGAAATCAGCTTGCTTGTTGTAGGTTTGCATCCTGGGCTTTTGTTTTCCTTGGGCATGGAAATGGAGGAAAGGCTAGTATTCGTGTTTGGGGAGGAAACTAGATAAAGCTTTTAGCAAAAAGAATTCTTTAAAAGCCAGCTGGTAAGTGGCTATACCAAAACCACTTGTGCAGTGGCTGCCAAGCACAGAAGACCTTTCACATTTCTGAAGCAAACTTGACCTAAACCCAGAAAGAGAAGCCTGGATTGTAACTTCTGCTAGACAACTGACCACAACATGTCCCCAGTGAAGGCCTAGTGGGACCCCAAGAGCAGAGGGCCTGGGGATCAATCTATAGGTTCCTTTCACTCAGGATGAAATCCAATTTGCCCTCCGCTTTATTTTTTTTTAATTTCCTGCATTTGCCAATACTGAAAAGACCTACAGGGAAAATGAATTTCACAGTGACGTTGGGGGAAGGGAGATGAAGAGCACACACTCAGCAGGGAAAATCCGCCATCTCAGAAAAAGTCTGGGAACTGCTACAATGGACCTTGAAACGCTGGAGGGACCCAGCCCTCACCCCTCACCTCAGATCCCACTTGGTTGGATGCTTGAGGAAGGCTCTCCCTGGAATCCACCCTTTCAGGCACTGTTTTCCAGGTTTTCCCCCTGTGGAGATCACTCCTGATGGCTTCATCAGGTCCCAAGCCCTGGGCTGTCTCCAGGCCCCATCCCCAGCCACAGCTCCTGCCTTGCAGAGGCCCGCATGTGTTGGACTATTTGGCCATAGTTTCTCTTGGCCTTGCTAGCTTTTCAGCTGATAGTGTCATGCCAACCTCCCTCCCCTGACCCCAAAGGGTTCTGTGTGGTGCCTGATTCCATGGAACTCCCCATGCTGGGGTTGAGGTGCCCCCCAAACAAGGCACCAGTCCCAGTGTTCTGAAGAGGGGCATCGGGGTCATCTCAATGTTAGCAGTCCACCTGGCAGGCAGGTTCAAGGTGAGGCAGGGCAAGGCCACCCTATCCCCCAGGCCTACTGTGTGCACAGACGCAGAGGCACGGGTACATGGGTCGGATCATTCTGCAGAGTATTCAGTGCTTGTTTGGGGGCGTCTCCAGTACATCAGAGAAGTGGGACCGTTTTCAGAGATGCCCCCTTTCCTTTCAACCCCTGTCTGTATATACTATGTAAATATGCCCGAAGGCTACCACTACAATGGAAATGTTACCTGAGAGTTGTGAGAATTACCACCCAGTATAAATTAGTCAACCGCCATTAAACATCTGGGTGAGAATTAGTCAGCTGATTACCTGAACACTGGTGGCAGCTGTGGCTTAAAAATAGAACTAGATTTGGGGACCTGAATTTAAAAGCCCATCTTATCACCACTGGGTGTCAAACTTCGTGTGTTTAAAAAGCATCTGAGGAGTTTGTGCAAACGGTGGAAAATCCTGATTTCCCCACCCTGGGGATTCTGAAGGCAAGCTGTCTGATCTAGGGAGCTGTCAGTGATCTCTCAACCTCAGTCTTTTGTCTGGAGAGTGGGGATGTTAGCGTGTTCCCAATGATGTCATGGTGAGGGCAGTGACAGTGAGGTGAGCTCCTACAGAGGCAAGCGCCCACTGAATTCGCGTTTACTTTGGGAATTCACGTTCATTTTGTTGTTACCGCCTCTTAACTTCTGTGTGCCCCCGACTGCAACCCCCGTCCGGGAGCAGGGAGTACCTAACACGCTGTGCTCTGAGAGAACGCATCGAAAACCCAAGTGCGGCACCTAGAGGGGGTGGTTCCGAAGCGCCATCCACACACCTGTGCTCTGGGCTGTGCCCCTGGCAGCATGCGGGGGCCGGGGTTTCTCTCCTTCAGACAGGGTGGGTGCTGGGCCTGGTGATCTCCTCGGCCACTGAGGAAGGTCGCTGGGCCTGTGGAAAATAGAGGTGCAGGGGGAGGTCTAGAAGCCATGACTCTGACTAGAGTGAACGGAAGCCATGGGCAGGACAGCCCCGGGGAGGGAAGCAGCATATGGTTTCAGCAGGGGCAAATTAGCGGAGTGTTACCTTCCTGCTACTTTATGATCACTGTTTACTGATAGTGCTTAATTTAAAGTGTGTTCTCAGCATTTCAAGTGTGAGCAAAGACTAAACCATGGCTACATTCATGCTAAATGTGAAACATGGTGTACTCACACATGCAAACAAAGAGGAGAAATAACAATTTCCTCCTTGAAGTTACCTGAAATTAAAAAATCTTACCATCTGTTCCAAGAAAGAAAAAAAAAAAAGGAAAGTTCTGCTGAAAAATTAGGAAATTTCCATCAGAACGGTGGGATTTTGTAGCTCGCACTAAAATGACATCTTAGAAAATTGAAATCCTGAGCGGGGCGTGGGGGCTCACGCCTGTAATCCCAACACTTTGGGAGGCCAAGGCAGGCAGATCACTTGAGGTGACGAGTTCAAGACCAGTCTAGCCAACATAGAGAAACCTAAAAATGCAAAAATGCAAAAATTAGTTGAGTCTGGCGGTGGGTGCCTGTAGTCCCAGCTACTTGGGAGGCTGAGGCAGGAGAATCACTTGAACCCGGGAGGCAGAGGTTGCAGTGAGCTGAGATCACACCACTGCACTTCAGCCTGGGCAACAGAGTGAGACTCAGCTTTGAATAATAAAAAGAAAAGAAAACAATGAAATTATACTCCCACATATGTGGTTGTTCATCATGTGTTTCTGTGAGCTTTATGAAATTTAAACCCCAGGAACCTGACTCAGCATCTTATGAAGCGGGTT
This sequence comes from Sapajus apella, assembly GCF_009761245.1. NCBI lineage: Eukaryota > Metazoa > Chordata > Mammalia > Primates > Cebidae > Sapajus > Sapajus apella. Next base: position 7,375,233 of record NW_022436941.1, read on the forward strand.
GTTCTTTCTGCTCTGCCAGCCAGGTGCTTCTCAAATGCAGAGGATTTGGGAATTTCTGGGAGATGCATTAGGTACTGTTCTGATTCCTCAGATAAAAGTTTTATCTCTGGAAAAGGCAGAATAGTACAGTGGTTTAAGGCGCAGGCTTGGGCACCAGATGATCTGGGCTGGACACATTGCCCTGTAGAGGCGTGAACACATGGTGTCTGCACTCTGTGTATGGTTCCCCGGCTGTCACATGGGCTGGTGGTGACACTTACCTCACCAAGAGGCTTGACCCAGGGCCTGGCACACACTGCCTCTGCTGCTGCCCTGAGCACACATTACAGTACACGGGTGGCTTCAGAGCATTGGCAGGGGAGCCCAGAATGAACAGTCTCCCTGGTCCTGAATTGCTGAAAGATGTACTTTGTAAGAGCTGTATTTTCTCTCCAGCCTACAGGGGCCACTTGGTCTTTGTGGTCCGAATATCCTAGACATGTGCTCTCTTCCTCTGCCTCCAGAATCCCCTCAGCTGCCAGCCCAGTCATGAGTTGGTCAGAGTGCCTGAGACTGAGGTCCACAGAGGGGACAGGATGAGTGGAGCCACACCGCTAGGGAGGACTAGGGAGAGGCCTTGAACCTGGATCTGCCATCAGAGAAGGGAGCAGCAGTGTGCAGATACCCCCTGTTAAGGACCTGTGCTGAAACAGAAACCTTTGCAGAGGACTTTGGGGGTGCTGGGCTGTGGGTAGACAGCTGCCTGAAAGAGGACCAGCTCCTGATTCCCACCTGTGGAAGGCCCCAGGAGGGAGGAGCCCCGATGTGTTTCAGGCAGACTCTCCTGACAGGTGGGGAAGGAACCACTCGAAAGAGTAGAGAACAGTTGGAGGAGTCGGGGGAATGCCAGTGTCAGCAGAAGGGAGCCCCACAGTATGGAGCTAGCCTGCCTGTGGATGAGAGCTTAAGGGCCTGTGGTGGTGGTGGTGCTGCTGGTTGAGACAGTCTCACTCTGTTGCCCAGGCTGGAGTACACTGGTGCAATCTTGGCTCACTGCAGTCTCCTCCTCCTGGGTTCAAGTCATTCTCCTGCCTCAGCCTCCCAAGTAGCTGGAACTACAGGTGCCTGCCAGTAGGCCCAGCTAATTTTTGTATTTTTAGTCGAGACAGAGTTTCGCCATGTTGGCCAGGCTGGTCTCCAACTCCTGATCTCAAGTGACCTGCCTTCTTCTGCCTTCCGAAATGCTGGGATTACAGAGGTGAGCCACCACACCCAGCCCAAGAGCCTGAGGGTTTTGGTGGGGCTCAAATAGCTCTGGGTGCCCCCGAATAGGGTTGGGTTGGGAGAAGTCTCCCCAGATGAAATGAAGGTCATGACTGCCATCATTTTCATACCCTACAATCAATCACTTGGGGAAATGGCTAGCCCTTGAGTTTATAAACCACATATAAACTTGTAGTATCCATTAAAAAGAACTGCCGGGGGACACATGGTTTGCCTGGAATGGCACCCAGGCTGCCATCTGCTCCCATATGTAAATTATCTGTGTTTTATAACCTTTCATGGAAGTTGTTTAAAGAAGATTGTCTTTTTTTTTTTTCTGCTTTAAAACTCAAGTATAAATTCAAAACTCAGTTAAGTAATCCCCAAGGATTCCTCTCTGTTAAATATTGCCGCAGCTCTGACAGGCAAATACACAGGCCTGAGGCCCGGGAGGGCCTGCACACTTTCAGGGAAGAAAGCCCCCGATTAAAGCCCATCCTAGCATACTCCCAGCTACCCATCCCAGTCTGCTCCCAGCTTGGTGTCTTAGAGAGTCCCAGGTGGGGTCAACTGGCTGCCAGAAGTGACACTTCGTCCCCAGGTTCCATAAGGATCCTTGGGAGTCCTTGGACAGGGGACCTGGGTGAGACAGCATACCCCAGCTTTGCAGCCAGGTGTCAGGGCAGGCAGCGCTGATGGGTGGCAGCTGGCCCACAGGTGGCGCAGTCAAGGCCAGACCCACACTTCACCGCCTGTGCTGCGCTGTGGTAGTGATCTGAGGAGCACTCGTGCAGCCAGGTCAGCCCCTCGCCTGGAAATCCCCACAGATGGACCCTCCCCAGAAAGCCTTTCTTAGCTGGAAGCTGCCCCTCTGCTTCTCTTATTTTTGAAAGTATATAGTACCTGCCGTGCCAAAAGAAGGCAGACTTGCTCTTTCGCTTGAATGTGAAAGCTAACTGGGAGCAGAAGCAGGTCTGGATTGCTGGGTCTTTAGTCCATGTCCTTCAAGAGGTGCCATGTGCTAGGCGCAAGGCCTAATTTTTTTCACACGTGCTGGCTACAAGGTGTGTGTTTCCATCAGGGCCCAGCTTGGAGTCTGCTTCTTCCACTGTTCCACGGGCCATGCACCAAGGTCAGTGGTGGCAGTAGGAGACAGCGGGGGTTAAATAGGGACTAGGGGCAATCTGGTGTCTCGCCCACCCACCTCGGCCCCAGAAGTGGAAGCTGCAAGGAGAGAAGCCATGGACTTAGAGGAATGGGCGAGGGCTGCTTGAGACCTCAGGTGCGTTCATCTCATCCCCTGTGCCGTGGGGCCTACAGTTAATAAGGGCCATGCATTTGGGGAAAGAGTGAGTCACCCCAAGGACAGCCCCACCCAGGGCCCTGCAGAAGCCCTTACTTCACCTTCATCCCTGCCCAGTCCCTGAGAGTCCACAGGCTATAGCTGGCCCCAGAGAGGGAAAGCCAGGGCCCAGCAGCTCCAGGCCTCTGATTCAAGGCTGGCCAGGTCCTGGAGAGAGCAGCACTTGGGACAGATGTTGGTCTAGCAAGAGAGAGAAAATAAAAAGACCTAACAGACCTTTTGACCACCCTGCATGGAACGGAGGGAACTGAGTCTGAGCACAATGTGTCTGGGCAAGGGAGGGAACAGAGGGCCAGTATTGTCCCCAAAGAGGGCTGGGCACTGCCAGGCAGGGTGACTGCAGGTGAGGAGGGTGCTGGAGCTCCAGGACTGGCCTTCACTGGTGGTGGGTCCTGGAGAAGCCAGGTGGCCCAACTGTGCTCTGCACTACTAACCATCATGAAATCATGTATGGTCTGGAGGGCAGATCCTCCCATCAGGACTGTGGGCAAGAAGATGCCTACCTATCTGTCTTTATGTTTTGTTTTTTTTTCTTCCTTCATTTCAGTTGTTTAGTCATTTAACAAACATTGGTTCAGTGCCTGCCATGAGCCAGACACTATAAGAACTGGAAATACAACAGTCAGCCCCAGTCCAGATGTGGCCCCTACCTTCCATGTGCCATGGTTGGTGAGCAAGTACAACCCAGCACAAGTGCCCAGGAGGAAAAAAAGGGGTGTGTAGGAGCATACAGGGGGAACTCCAAGCCCTAAAATGGAGATATAGGAAGGGTGCCTTGAATGAAGTGATGTCTTAAACTGAAAGCCCCCCAGGGTCTAAAGCAAGAGAGTGAGGGGGAGTATTCTGAACTGAGAGAATTGTGTATGTGAAGGCTCAGGCCAGACAGAGCCCCATATGGGGTAGAGGTTTCTGCGGACAGTAAAGTGTGGCTGGAATACGGTGCAAGGGGCAGAGATGGAATGGGGCCTCCTATGAGGCTGGAGGGACCCTACGGGCGGTAATTGACCTACTAGTGAGTAAGTCTGTACCTTCCTCAGAATATCGGGCTGAACCCACAGAGGGCTGGCCTGAGAGTTGTTGGATTTCTTGACTAAGAGGAGTCACAGCCCTGCTAAAGCACCCCAGGTCCAGGCACGCCCAGGCCCAGATCGGAGATCATCAGCTGAAAAGCAGCCATGTTCGGTAGAAGCCCGGTATTTCCCCTTCTCCAGCGGGACAGGCGTGAAGGGTTAAGTATTTGCCCTGGTTTTAAGAAACAGATATTCTAGCAGAAGGGGCTAGGCTCCTCCCAATACCACAAATGAGTTGCCCCAACACTAGAAAGTGTTAGAATTTCAGTTCAAGCTTAGATGTTTAGAACATTTGAGTTTTTGCTTTCCCAGATGGGAATCCTTAAATGTTGCAATTTTTTCTTTAAGGCAAATTAGAGGAATCGAGCTCCCCTTATCACTTTCATGCACCTGGAAAAAAATCTCAGATAGGAATGATTGGATATTTTTGGACCTTGAGTGAATTTAAATTCCTCATTTAGACTCCACCACCCATGTTTGATTTCTAATTAAAATGTGACACTTACCTTGTGAACACAAGGTGCCACACAGAAGACACTCTGCAAAGGAGGTTGAGGATGAGAAGAAATAAAGGTGGTTCATATGGAACAAGAATGATATTTCTGCAGGTGTGTTTAAAGGTGACAATTATCTGATAAACAGAAGCTTCCAAAGTATTCTTTAAAAATCACTGGATTTGACTTACTGTACTTTGTTCACATTTAATAAGATATACAGGATACCTGTTGTTGCTTTGAAGAAGGTGTGGTGTGTGTACTTGGGCACGATGAAAATGAAATAGGCAGGTCACATATAAAGTCTGGGGACGCCAATGGCGTGGGGTCCGTTGTAGAATATGGGCTTCGCCTCTGAGTGGTTTTTGTTTTGCTGACTCTGGAAGTCTGATTGAGCCTCTATGACTCAGAAGAGAGGATATGAAATTTAGGGGTCCTGTGACTCAGGGGATCATACCACAGATGCCTCTATGTTTTAATTCTCACTTCCACCAGGGTTCGAGATTATGTGCCACAGCATGAGCATTTTTTAAAAACTAAATAAAAGCATGACACCATGCTATATTATATTGGTTTTGCTGAACATGCTTTTATTGACTCTGGTCAAAAACGGATGAGGATTTTTTTTCCTTAATCTTGATGAATAGTAGATAAAAAGCATCAACATCACATCTCAAGAAAAGCTGCAGAAGAGGAGCCTCAATAAAAATGGATCTGACTCCATGCAAGCATAGCTCTATTTAGCATTTTTCATTCTGATGACTTAATGGCCAGATATCACAACCATACAGTTAGCAACAAAGAGAAGTTATTGGGAGCTGAAAGGGTTGCCCGTGTCATCAATTTTCAGTCCTGTTGGCTCTTCTTGTAACCAAATAGAAAGAGATTGATAGCTAGGATCTCGTTATCCCAAGGCGTGGACATGGAGGGTTTATCCTTAGCCAAATTAGCCATTGGAAGGTGATTGCCACCTCAGATCATCAGTTGAGACCTTTGCATGGAGACACATCCTCACTCCTCCTGGAGGATGCTGCCTGGCCCTCCCTCTGACCTGCATGTCTGGAGAACTTACTGAGCTCAAATCTACAGAATGGGATTTCTCCATGTGACAGAGAAGAGGTAGGTCCCTGTTCCTGCCAGCCCAGCTTCTCACCATCATGGGTACAATGCCAGCAACTCACTGGTTGATTGGCAGCATGGCCACCCATACCCATTCAGAGGCATGAAAAGAGCTCCACCAGTGAATATTCACCTGTCCCAGGCCCTGCCAGCCTGGACTAAAATCCATGCAAGAGAGAAGGTAGACTTGCCAGGTGGACAATAATTTACTGTGTGAAGCTGCCACTTGTGGGGCAGTGTCAGCCGACCCTGCTGCACTGGAGCACGCCTATGTGAGGGAGTGGGCTTTGGTGGCAGCATTGCTGGAATGGGGAAATCTGAGTTCTCTGGTCTTGACCTTGCCACCAGCCATCTTAGGGCCTCATGTAAGTGACTCAATTTCCCTAGACAGTTTCCAGGGTCTGGTAGCCCTATCTATCATCTGCTTGCCTAGGCCTCCAAGCAGGTGTCCTTCCCTTGTCCTGCGCTCCGTGTTGGTGAATTATCCACTTGCATTCCTCTGTCACTGGGTTTGCATATCTGCACTAAATGTTTCTTGGCCACTGTAGCAGATGCTGGCAATGCTCTCACTGTTTCTTACACACTGAAGGCATCTGCTGCAACTCTCTGCCTCTCCTCAGGGTGTGTTCAGGATGCAGGGACATGTCTGGTCAGTACACAGGGCAGGCCAGGAGTGCTGGGAGTTCATGTCTCCAGGAGCAGCCTTCAACCAATGATGATCAAGAGTTGCTGGATAAGTGCCAGCTCTGCACCCCTCAGGTGCAGGAGTGGGGGGCCCTGCCCCATCTCCCAGAGATACCTTCCCGGCAGGTTTAATCCCAGCTGCCCACAGTGATAACTCGCTTATTAATGTGCCCTGTCCTGCCTTCTCTCTCTCTCTTCTTTCATTTCCCCATCTCCCTACTAGTGCTTCCTAGGATCACTTCCCAATATGTTTGCATTCAAGTCCTACTCAGGTCTGATTTCAGAGGAACCACATCAAGACAGGCACCAACTGCCCCAAGCCAGGCCCTGTGCTGTGCAGGCCCTGACTCCAGAGTGTTTTCTTCCTTTTTCTGACTATCTTCAGGAGCAGGGCTGGCCCCGACACAGACGCAGGAGGCCAAGTCCAGGAGGGAGTAGTCAACTCTATCTGGGCCTCTAGGACACATTCCTCCTCTATGTGGTGCTGAGGTGGGCCCAGTGGCGGTGCGGAGAAGTGATGGGTGAGGGCTGTAGGCGTGGTTCTCATGTCCTGTCTGAAACCTCTCTTCTACACTGTGTCTTGGCTAGGCCCCTTGCAGCCTTCACTGTCTTCTCTCCCCACTCCTCGGACCTTCCCAGGCCTCTCAGAGGTTGTGTTCTCCCGGTGGAATGACTCGGGCCACTACCCTGTGCCTTCAGGGAGGTGACCCAGCTCCGTGGAAAACTATTAGCACTCCTTGGCACATTCATCCTGGGGAGGCAATAAGCTAAGTCCAGTACTGAACTGCTTCCCCCACGAAGTTGAATTTAAAGCCTCAGCTCAAGACTGACATTGCCATGAGCAGCTTGGTTGGCCAGCCAGATGTAGGGGCTCAGTGCAGCGCCACATTAGGCTGGCTGATGAGAGCTCCCCATGGGCCTGTGGAGCAGAAGCTGACAGATGCTGAGCCTTCTACAAAGAGCCTTGAAGTCCAAACCCTTGCCAAAAACAGGCTTGGTATCTTAGGAGCACCCAGTCTGCCCACAGCCACCCAAATGATGGGTCTTGTTCCTGTACCCTATCTTGCCCACTGAGGCCCTCTCCCTCCACAGCACCCAGAAGTTATTCAGTGAATGGGTGTAGCCTGGGGTTCCAGAGCTCCTGTACTACCCGCCCAGATGGACCTGCCATTCTTCCATAGCCAGGGCCTGTGGTCCAAGGTGGCTCTTCCTTTCCCTCCTCCCCACCCGCAGGTCTACAGCATGACTGACAGGTCTTCTATGCTTACAACTAACACAGATCAACGTCTGACCCCTCCCTGGGTGTCTATGCCCTCAATAAAACAATGCCTACTACTGAGGAAGTGAATTCCTAATGAAGGCATTTCTAGCACTGTTGGTAACAGGCATGGGGAAATGGGTCGGGGTGAGCTAACTACATGAAAACCTTGTACCTGCCCCCTTCCGCAGAACCTTCCGATGGAGCAGCCTACTCTACCCACGTGCACTGGAGCCTGCACACCATCAGGCACAGACATCTTTGGAGAGTGACCCTCTCTTGCCCTCATAGATATTAGTGCCAGAGCTTGTAGCACCTCTCATTCTACATTCTGTTTCAGAGGCAGGAAGAGATCCGCCCCAAGAGGGAATGGACTCTCCCAGTGACCCCTACAAGCTGGCGCTTGAGGATCTCTGAGGCAGGAGAGATGAAGGCAAGGTGTTCTCTTAAGTTAGCTAGCAACTTGGTCATCCCGAGCTGTTTCTTTTTAGTGGTAGAAAGGAGAGCCAGCCTCCTGACAACAACAGTATGAAAATTTTAACGTATCAATCCCAGTCTCGCCCAGAGGTCTCAAATAGCTTTTGTCCTGATTGAAGATAGAAACTCAAATTTACTCTAAGAATAACCAAATATTGGCAAGTCAGGGCTTGGTCATGTCAAAAGGCTTCTAAAAAGAATGTCTAATTTAAAGTCAAAAAATAATAGATTTAAAGGTCTCATAGAGTTCTAGAAACCGAAAAAGGAGGATGTGGCTGGATACTCTTGTTCTATTCCCATTGTCCACCCTGTCTACCCCACTCCACCCCACCCCACCCCACCCTCAGGTGGCCCAAACTGCTTAGGTGATGGCAAAGGCTTGGAGAAAATGCCATCAGCCCATCACTTCATCCCAGGCTACTGGGGAACACACTTGGCCATTTCCCTGTCCAAGTTTCCTTCTAGACAGTGTTACAATAAGTAGAATAAGAGAGAGACAATGTGACTTCACGAGTACATCTTATTTATCTACAGTGACTTCCACCAAATTGGGCAGGAGGAATAAAAGACGTGTGAGGCTCCAGAAGATCTTGAGCATCCACGCTCATCCCAGCCCTTTTTTATATAATGTAAATTGTTTCTCACAGAACCCCATTCTTAGCCTGCAGCCAGATAACTCCCTAACTCCTCCTCAGACCTTCCCCAAAGGCAGAGCTAACTAGACCAGTTCTGCTCATCCTTGAAATCAAATTTATAACTTGCATGTGGGTTTTCCTCATTATAATGTCATTTCCATGAGGTGTGAGCCCCATTGTCAGGATGATGAATTTGAAGTCAGCCTTCACTGAAATCTTTACTTAGTCAAACTCCCACTGTGTTCCTCACTCATCCCACACTTGTGATCATGTGAATGTAAAGGTTCTGCAGTTTCCACCAGATCCACCTCCTTCTTCTACACCCTGTGTCTATTTCTCTACATCTTAGCGACATGTACATGTGTCCCTGAATTCAGGGACTTCATATATTCTTTTCTATTAAAAACCCCTAATATAATTCCTACCACCAATATCATATATTCTCCTTCCAATCAATACCATCCACTCCATGGACATATCCTGGAAAGGGTTTTGAAATGCACACACCAAAAAACGCTACTCGTATCCTGGAAGAAAAAAATTAAATCAATTTATGACAACTTGCCTGTAAGCACTGAATGCCAGAAGATAATGGAGCAGTATTTGGAGCGTTTCAAGGACAAAAGATTATGATGCAAGAAGTTGTCCTCTGCCTTGATGTTGTTCATATTGAAGGCAAAAGAAAGGCATTCTCATATATGCAAGAGTTCAGATATATACCATCTTCCTGCTTTTTCTTATTTAAAAAAGAAGGTACTCATACTCTACCTAATTGATAAATGAATCAAAATAAACAGGAAGAGAAATTGTATAATAAAAGAATGAGTCATGAAATTCCAAATGAGTCAATTATAGAATTAAGTATACCCTGTATATAATTAGAGTAATATAATTCAATAGCTATAAATTCCAGCCAAAGAAAACTTGACCCACAAAGCTGACAATAATAATAAAAGGAAAAGGATGAAGTGAGAAAGCATCAATAACATAAATAATAAAAAAATTATAAAAAGAAAATAAAAAGAACAACTTCTCAATGATAATGCAAAGAATCCAAATTGACTGGAAAAAAAAAAAAAAAAAAAAAAAAAAAAAAAAACATTTACTGGCCGGGTACTGTGGCTCATGCCTGTAATCCCAGCACTTTGTGTGGCCAAGGTGGGTGGATCTCCTGAGGTCAGGAGTTCAAGACCAGCCTGGCCAACATTTCGAAACCCTGTCTCTACTAAAAATACAAAAAATTAGCCAGGCGTGGTGGGAGGTGCCTGTAATCCCAGCTACTTGGGAGGCTGGGGCAAGAGAATTACTTGAACCCAGGAGGCGGAAGTTGCAGTGAGCCAAGATTGCGCCTACTGCACTCTACCCTAAATAACAGGGTGAGACTCCATCTCAAAAAAAAAAAGGAAAAAAAAGCCATTTACTATATACGGTTTGCATTAAATGTTGGCTACTAAATATTCTTCAAGCTCAAATCTTAGAGAGTAAATGAGCAGTCTTCTCTTCTGATTCCATAATCCCTCCTCAACCATGCCCAAAGGTTGAAACAGTGCCCAAGTGCTGTGACTCTCACAGCTCCTACTTAGACCTCTGCTCTGATTTCCAGGCTAATATGTCCAACTGCCTACTTGGCAAAGGCACTTGAGTGCCTCACCAGCAACTAAAACTCATAATGTCCGAATCTAAACTCATGGTCTTTCCCTATCACTAACCCTCCTGCCAGAAAAACAAACAAACAGCAACCAGATAAAGCAGCGTTCTCCAGCCAGTGCTGCCATCTCACTAAATGGTACCACCATTCATCCGTTTTCATAAGCCAAAGATCTGTGAGCCATCTTTGTCACCTCTTTCTCCTGTAGCAACTCAATCCAATCCATCATTAATCTGTTTTGGCTCTCTATATTATACACGCCCCAAATCCATTCGCTTCTCTTTCTCTTCACTACCACCATGCTGATTCAAAATACAGTTCTTTCTCAACGAGACTCTCATAATCGCATCCTAACCAGTCTCCCTGTATTCTTTCTTACTCCCCTGGAATCTGTTTTCCACCCAAATACTAGAGTGATTTCTTTTCAAAATGCAATTGGTGATTATGCCAATCAGTGGTGTGCTGATACATTTTTAACAACTGGCTCTCTGTGGGAAAAGTCCTGATTTTTAGCATTTTCCAATTTCCATGGTGTCAGTACTACCACCATGGATGATTTCAGTTGACCAGTCCAATGATGTCATGGAACACAGAATTAGGAAGAGATATGAATCATCTGCCCTTATATAAATAGTAGTCTCCAGCATATCATTGCTTGTAAAACTTCTCCTTAAAACCCTTTGATAACTTATCATTGTTTCTAGAATAAAACCTCAAATTTTCAGCAGGATCCAAAGGATGCTGTATGGTCTGACCCTATTAGCCTTTCTAGCCTCAGCTCACACCGTGTTCTCCTGGTTCTCCATTTCTAACCCCATAAACCGACAACCCACTCCTTCCTGCCCCAGGTCATCCTCCATCTGGAGCGCTCCCTGTGCTCCCCCTTACCCAGTTTAGTTAACAAACATATCTTTTGGAGTGGAGCCCAAATGTCCCCTCCTTAGGAAAGTCTTTCCTGAGCCAGTTCCACCAAACTAAATTGTCATTCCGTTGTACACTTTTGTAGCACTCAGCTCTTGATGCCATATACCATAAAACACAGTCCACCACTGTAGTTTTACATATACTTATGAAACCATTGACATATGTCTGTCTTTTATACTATACTTATTTCTGAGGGTAAGCACTGTATTTATTGTGATTAACACTGTATTCTCTGGTGCCTAACACTTGATATGCAGGAGATATTCAATACATTTCTGATGAATGAGAGAATGAAAAGACACACATTAAAGCCAAATGGCACAAGGAGATTAAAGGGAAAAGAGTGGCCAAAGTATCATTAGTCAAAAACAAAAAATGAAAGCAAGGGTCGCAGTTGAGAGGGAAAATGGAATTCAAGGCAGCAAACACTAAATGAGAAAAACGGAGGTCATTATTTGGTGATAAAATCCATAAAGAAGATGCTGTGGTCATGGAGCTTTATGTACCAAATAACACAATATCAGTGATTACTGTTAGGAATAAAAGAGAAAATAGGACCACAATCATAGTGTGAGAATTTAACATAACAGTAGAACTGAACAGAAAGGCCAGAAACAAAGCTTAGAACACAGTGCTCACCTAATGCAGCGTTTTAAAACTGTGAGGAAAGGATCAGTCATTTTCAAATGGTGCTGGGCCAGATGATCAAGTATTTGTTTTAAAAAGGTGACCCCATTTACAGTTGGATATGATGGCTCTTCTAAAGCACTTGTCCCAAAACACTCTCACAGGACATTAATAATCATGACAAGAAAAGGATTCTGGAGACAAATACATCTGCAAAACACCATGTTAAGCAAAGTTAAGCAGACATTTTTATTGCATGACTTGTAACAATCTTTGATGCTACTGTGCAGGCTACAGTTCCAAGAGGGAACTGTAGCATGTGCTGTTTCCAGAATTACTCCAGTATTTTATGAGACTGGTATTTCATGTTCTGCAGAAATCACTTGAGAAATGGTGGCTTAAAAAGTTAAATGAAACACATAAAATCATAAAAGACCTCCAATAAATATGAACAGATATTTTTGTGCTTTTACTAAGGTGAGTGAGCCTTTCCTAAACCAAATAAAAAAGGAAGGTACAATTAGAGACATGATTGCTATATTTGATGACATAAAATCTTTAAGCTTCTATACATCCTCAGGCAAATGAAAAACTGGGGAAAAATATTTGGAGTTATGAATGACTTTATAAAGAGCTCTTAGTAATCAATAAAAAAGATGACCATCCACATAAAAAAGTTTGAGAAGAACATGAACAAAGGGTACACATAGAGATATTTATATCCATCCACCAAATACACATCATTATTAAATATTACATTCTGAATCTTCCTAATAATCAAAATAAGGCAAATTAAAACAGTAACATAATAAATTCTTTGGCTACGGAATTGGCCATTTTAATAAAAGTCAGTTTTAGCAAGAGTAGAGTGAAATGAGAACTCTCAAATACAGCCAATGAAAATATAAAATGCCACCAACTTTGTGGCCAGTAATTTGGCAGTACTTATTTATCAAATCTCTTTTAAAAAATGCTTTTGATTCAGTAATTCCACTTCAGGCAATTTATCACAAGGAAAAAAGTCAGAGATTGCCTAAAGATTTATGTTCAGGCACATAGTTCAGGCATATAGTTCAGGGCAACTGTAGCCTTGTCCGACAAAGCAGACGTTTTGGAAGCAGCCCAAATGTCAAGCAGTGATTGGTTACAGGAAGTATGGTGTGCCCATATGATGAGATATTATTCAGTCATTAAAAATTATGACTTGTGGAAATAGTCACAAAAAGAATGTTAAGTTTAAAAGCATGATAGAAAACTAGTTCTGGATTCCAGTTTTATAAAGTACATGTGTATTTATGTAACTAAAAAAGACTAAGGTGAAATATACTAAAATGTGGAGTTATTCTCACTGAAAAACATTCCATTTATTTTATAACATTCCCCCACAGCTCCCATCTAATCCATCAAACCAAGTCTTATCAACTGTACTTCCAAAACACACCTTGAGTCTTGTCTACTCCTCTCATCGCCACTACTGTGCCCTAGTCAAAGCCACCATCATCTTTCATGTTGAGAAACTTGGAAGCCTCCCATTGTCTCCCTCCCTCACCTTTTGCTCCGTTAGAGACCAATCTCCATGCAATAGCCAGAGTAATCTGTTTTCAATGTAAATCAGATTGTATTACCTCCTGCTCAAAACCCTCCAGGGCTTTCCTGTCACATTTTGAAAGAAAGCCTACGCTTTTCCCTTTGCCATGGCTCAGAGACCCCTGAAATCTCCCACTGCTGCCTCGCTGTGTGACCTCATCTCCTGCCACCCTCCCTTCCTGCCTTGCTTCAGCCTTTCTGGCCTCTCCTCTTGGCCCAGACACCTGCATTGGCTTTGACATCAGCTCTTCCTTCTGCCTGTGATGCTTCCCCACCAGCTCTCTACAGAGCTGACTCCTCCTCAGGTCTCAGCTTAAATCCACCTCCTCCGAGATGCCTCCCGATCACCTAGAGTTACCACCCTGACTTTATCTATCAAATCAACATATTTTAATTGTCTGCACTCATGACAGTCTGATTTTTTTTTCTTAATTGATTTCTTTCTGTTTGTCTAAGCTTCGCCTACAAGAATATAAACTCCATTGCAGGCTGCTATATTCACTTCAAACACTGCCTGGCATTTAGTAGGCAATAAATGCTTGCCAAATGAATTAAATAGAAATCAAACCAAAAACATTTCATTGAAACTGAAAAAGGTAAATCATGCCAAACAGCTTGACTTACTAACAATGCTCAAAAAATTAAATGCTCCAGAAAATTTCCAGGCTTGAAGGGGTGCCCTACCTTTGTGTGGGTGCCCTGTTGCCAGTTAGAGGGTAATCCCTCCCCTGTCTAACCCACCAGACCAGAAAATGACACTAATATGGACAGGCAGGTGGAATAGATTTGCACAGTGTCCCCTACTTCAGAAACAAATAGGACTATTAAGCTTTTGCAGGTCTCTGGGGAACTTGTCCAGGTTTTGGTGAATTCCAATGAGCTCCAGTTTTAAACATGCAAGATTTCAGCTCTGGCTTTTAGTTCACTGAAAAAGAGAACAGCTTAGATTTTCTTTGCCTTACAACTCCAGAAATTTCTCTTTCCCTCTTTGACAGCCCGAGGAGTCAGGGGCAGACAGCATAGAGGAGTCAGATGCCTTTTAATGAGATAGAACCCAAGAAGCCTTCTGCATTCTCTTTGTAAGCCATTCCTTAGGACTACTGAAAATATCTGGGCCACGACCACACATAGCAAGGCACAGAACCATATGAAAAATTGCCAGATTTATTGCCTGTGGCTTGGGGTGTACTGCAAGGATCTCTAAAGATGGATATTTGTTATGTTGCTGTGGATAAATTTGAATCAAGTGTAATCCAACGCTGCTGTGTGAAAATCAGTCAGTTACCAAGTGAGTGGGCCTTGGCAGCCACCCACCCAGCATCCCATCTTCCATAGGTTTCCAGTTAACACTGGAATATAAGATTTGTAAGGGGAAGATTTCTGCCTATTTGATTTACCACTGAATCCCTGATGCCTAGAATAGCACATGCATATAGCAGATGCCCAATAAATAATTGTTGAATAAGTTAAAGGAGAAGTAATATTTTCCCCATTTACTGAGCACTCACTGTGTGCCTCACCTGGCTAGCAACTCAATCTCTTAACCCACACACCACCCCACCAGGTGGGTTTGGCAGAGAGGAACCTGAGAAATTAGGTGCTACAAATCTCTCAGGTAGTGCATGTCCATTTGAAAGTTTATTTCGTTTGTAGGATATTGTCTAATGTTCACGGCATTGGGTAGATATTGTGGGAGAGGCAGAAATGTCATTGGGAAGAGAACTTCTCTCTATTAGCTAAGGTTTAGAGAGGCAGTGTGACATACAAAAAGACCATTGGCCCTGGACTTGTCACACTGGATTCCAAATTTACCTCCTTCACTAACCTGTGTGAACATCAACAAATCACAACCTCTCTGAGCCTCAGTTTTCTAATCTATTTTTAAAAAGATAACAAAACCAGTCTTGCCCAGCTTGAATGGGGATATTGTGAAGTGCAAATGACAGAACAGATGTGATTGGGTAACTGATACTTACACCCTCTGTCTTACTGAATTGTTATTTAACCCTTAACTGAGGTAGGTCCATCAGTGTTTGGCTCAGTTCATGGGGATTTGGTGTCTATCCTTGGGAACTTGGATTTTGCATATAAATGAGTTCTTCCATATAAAATGGTTCCAATGTATCTTGCACTTAATATAATGCTAGTATCACTATTATAATTATTAATGAGAAAAACCCCAAGGACTCCTTCTGGACCCGGAACACAATTTTTATCTAGACCCAGGTGGCCAATGAGTTTTGCTTTGTGTGGCATTCAGGTTATTTACTGATGTGTAACAAATTGCCCCAAAACCTAGTGGCTTAAAACAACCACTATTGTATTTTGGTTCATGATTGTGTGAATAAGGAATTAAGACAGAACTCAGCCGGGTGATTCTTCTGCTCCAGGTGGCATTGACTGGGGTTATTCAGAAGTGTCAGTAGCATTCAGCTGCTGGCTGGGCTATAATTGAGGGCCTTATCCAGTGTCACTCACATATCTCACAACTTGACAGGGTCAGCTGTAAGGCTAGGCTTAGCTGTACTCTTCTCCACCTCTTGCAGTCTTAGAGCATCTCTTCACAGTCTCTTCTGCAGGGTGGTCAGATCTCTTACATGGTGGCTCAGGGGTGTAAGAGTGAGTGTTCCAAGACATTCATGTGGAAGCTGCCAGCCTTCTCAACTTCAGAAGTCAAGTCTTGGCTGTTCCATTCTATTGTTCAAGCAAGTTACTAAGGTTACACCCAATTTGAGGGGAGAAAAATCGTACCCTACCTCTCAGAGGAAGGAGCATCAGAGAATGTGTTGCCATCTTTAATCTGCCACAGGTGCTAACACTGCTGTCTTGGTAGTGGCTGCCTGGAGTGATGTGAGAGGTAAATGCAAGGCCACACCTGGGCTCAGTGGGAAAGCGGGGGATGATTACTACTGTTTGCTGGGGGAATGGGGGCCTTGGGGCCTATATTTGTAACCTCTGACTTAGAACTTTCTCCCTCAATGTCTCTCCTGTTTTCTTCATATCAACATATATGTGCTATTTTTTCCATTGAAAGTCCATTCTGGTTGCATTTAATTATTGTCCACCAGGAAGTTTTTTACAACGCTTTATTGTTCGCCACCACTTTGCTGGAATGGAGGGGAAACTCGTATTTGTATAAAGTGTCCTTTTACTCTAAGCCTTCCCTGTGGAGCCTTTTCTGAAGACTCTGCTGACCCCTCTGTATAGTTTTGCCAAGTTAGAGTTAAGCACGGGCAACTAGGCATCTCAGTACCCAGATATGGGTGCGTTCTTCAAAAACTAGTCAGTGAATATCAGCAATGATTTGTGTCACCTCTAATTCCACCAGTGGACGCGTTGAAAAGTACATGAGGAATTTGAGGAAGGGAATGAGGGAGGGAAGAGCAAGCCAATCTGTTATTTTGGAAAGTCATCTTTTACCTTTTTGTTCTGTAGAGGAAGATTTTGGTATGAACCTGGCAAAAGTGACACAGGCAGTGCTGAGGCTTGCCTGAACAGTTTTTCCTCCACTTCTCCTGCTAGTTCATGATTGCATCTGTAACCAAACTTGTAAGATCTCTGGCTTGGCCATTCCTCTCCCAGGTCCTGCTGAGATGATAGTGATGAACTGGAGACTATATTCATTTCCATGGCAACAAACATCACTGTCCTAGAGCCACTCCTCAAACCCTTTGCAAATACCACTTTTTCATTAACCCAACCCCTGGGAGGTGTGGAAATACATGCAGAAGCAGCAAGACCTACCCCACAAGGCCACTCCAACTGGAGCAAGACTAGGCTTCAGGAGAGCGTCAAGCTCCATGTACACACGAACAGCAGGTGAAACAAAGACAATTAGCTAAATTGGTTTTTCTACAATAGTTTCTGCTGTTGTTGCAAAGTTTGCCCCTAGAGTGAAAGTCTCACTTTCAACTTACATTCCACACCCAAGCAGTTTTCTATGTAGAGTTTGAAAATTGCTTCGACAAGGAAAAACCGCACTTCACATTTCCCAACTGCTTTGTATATCTTATGGCTGTCCAATCTTTCTCAAGTACTAATTATGGGCATTTATTTACAGCTCACGTCTCAAATACTCATAGTATGTAGTGTGTGTCTATTACCAATGATTTGTCATTAATCAATAGTCAGAGATGTGAAAACAACAATGTGTGAACTCTGGCACAGATCCAATTAATCTGAAATAGGAGAGAAGGGACTTTATCCTCTAATTGAGTTATATCTTGAGGTGGAGTGAGCTGATGGATTCTGGGAGGTCACTGAGGGATGATGGCCTCATGCTGGTAATGGATGCCTCATGGGGAATGGATTCCTAAACTTACCATGCTCTGTTCTCCTTCCTGTAGACAACCCAGGGGGTCCAGAAACCCATAGTACAGTGCACCCGAGAGTCCAGAAACCCACAGTACAGGGAACTCAAGTGACCTGATAAGTCTTCAGGAGCCTGGAGATTCACAATCAAGAGGACAGGCCTACTTTCGAAGAAGGCAGGTTCTAGAGGGAGAGTGAGCTTAGAGTCAGCCCCTATTCCTGACATCTTCTCTTGGCTTGACTGTTGTTTGTTGTTGCAGCTTATCTGGTTTCTTCCCTTCGTCCCTGGGGAGGGGGAGTCATGAGCATAGATTTGGTACCAGGCAGTCCTGGGGTAGAATCCTCACTCAGCCTGTTTTTTCCCCCTAGAAAATGGAAATAGGTCATATTATTTCTACTTCCCTTGTGAGATTGTTGTGGAGATGATCATTTCCAGGGGGCACTTTGCACAGAGCTTGGTATGTAGTAAGAGCTCAGCCCACATCAGCGCCATTGCCATCGTCATCCACAGGCTCATTTGAGTTGAAGATGAAGGTGGGGGGCTTCTCAGCATTCATGGTTCCATGGGCAGTGGGCATCCTATGAGCATATCTTTGCTGATGTGGGCCAACAAGGGGCAATTCAGTTTAACCACATCCAGGACCCAGGTTAGGGCACTCTGGAGAAGAGACTTCATGCTCTATGGAAACTTTAATGTTGGGTTTCTTCCCCCGATTTATGCTATCCTTAGGATCCCACCACTAAGGCCAGGAAGATATAACTGAAATCCCTGCATGAGGATAAGAAGGCAGTCACTTGTTTCCGGAAACTACAGCTAAGACTTGAGGAAGCTGCTTGGGATGATGACATTTGCATTTCACACCATAACAGAGATGGTGCCTCTGTGTGTCATAGTTTACTCTTAACAATGAAGCACTGCATGCCTACTGCATGCTAGCCTGTGCCGGCGACTTGGGAATTAACAGAAAAACTCTTTGGAAGAGTCCTGTTAAGTTTAGTGGCCATAGGAAAAGGAGCATCTAGGATGAGAGAGCCCTCAATATCTGGAGTCGAGGCTGCTTCTGCAGAGAGTGAAGACAGGAGCCCCTATCTGCAGCACCTCTGCACCTGGGCAGTCATTTCTGCTGTGTGACCACTTGGTGCTCAGGGCCTTGGTCTCTGTAACTGCTGCCATGCTAAGCACAGCACAGGTGCCAGTTCACAGGTCTCATACCCAGGACATCTTTAGCAGATACCTCACAGTGGACAGCTGGAACCCAGAATGGTCCTGCCCCACCCTGACCCTCTGTCAATCGTGTCTTGTTGCCTCTGGACAGAGTACCCTCCACAGCCTGTTAAGCAATGCCCTGGGCAGGCCCTACCCATGGTCCAGTCAGAGGTGGCAGCAAGGTGAGCTCAGTGAGGCACCAGCTCAGGGCAGCTAGGGCAAACCAGAGAGTCAGAGACCACAGCCCAGTTGGCGCAGCAGGCCCTCCTTCTGCCATGACGTGTATGACAGATACATCATCAGTCTGGCACACCTAGGTGCTATAGATCAAGAGTCCTGCCCATTTCCATACGTTGGCTGCAACCTCTTTTATACACACACACACAGTTTTTCATAGTATAAGTGTAAGACAATGATATTTTTACAGGGATAAATTTAAATCCACTTGACATTCATTATCATGAAAGCAACTCATCTCCAACTTGGCACACCTGAGGTATTGTTATTCACACATTACTTGTGACCTCCCAAGTCACAGAAGTTGATACCTGGATATAGAGTGTGATTCTTCTCCCATTGGGGACTTCAGAAGAGTCCTTGAAATAGCTGCCTCCCCAGCTCCATCTCTCAGCCCTTGTGACTGCCCAATGTTTCCAGAAGGCTCAACCATAGAAAGCAAAGGTCCTGTGTGCACCTCCCTGGAGAAACCAAAACCCTCATGCTTCTCTAGAGCTGCAGGGCCACACGAAACCTCTGAGAAGGATGTAAACAGAAGCCTTGTCCATCCTGACTGCAGAAGTTGGAACCCTGTAGGGCTTCTCAACATGTGGTATGAGACCACAGCTTTGTAACGTAACTCAGCCAGGGTCCTGGTCAAAAAGGCACATTCCTAGACCCTGCCTCAGAACTACTGAACAGAGTCACTGGAATCTGCATTTTTACCCTTGTTGCCCCCACTACCCTCCCCCATTGTGTACACTAGTTGGAGCACTAATAAGGAGAGCCTCCTGTGTATAACATCCCCCCTCCCCCCCCACACACACACACTCATCCTTTCACTTACCAACAGTTTCCTGGGCTTGGGAGGTCTGGAGAAGGCAGTATCCCTACAGATTAGGAAAGGCAACCCCGGAAGGGGACTATTGTATCTCTACTGCCAAAAGAGTCTCCATCCTCTCAGGCTCCATCCTCTTAGGCTCCTCCATTCCTTGAGAATGGGGTTTAGTTGTGTGAGCTGATAAAACAAGGCACCCTTCTAGTTACTGAGCACCTTCTAGTGGCCCCCACTGTGCTGGATACCACACATGCGCCCTCTCTCATCCTTGGGGAAGATACTAGTTGTTATCTGTGCTCTCTGGGTGTGAGAACTGAAGCCCAGAGAAGTTATGTGACTGGTCCAAGGTGACACAGCTGATCACAGCCGAAGTGGGACTGTGACCCAGGGCTGCCTGACTCCGGAGCCTGTGTGTTCTCCAGTGGTGACGTTGCTGGGGTAGTCTTGAGGGGCCAGTGTGAGCTGGTTCATAGGAGGAAAGGGTACTGTGAGGAATGGTGGAGTATTTCTGAACCATTTTGAAACCAAACTTTGGGCATTTGAGAGGCGAAATACTGAGAACACGGCCAGACATGCTGACATTTAGGTTCTATTAGAACCTGAAATCTCAGCTTACCCCTTCCAGAACTTGTGCTGGCTTTCGGAAAGAGGAAACATTTTAGCCTGGTTTGGGTTCTGGGTTGGGTAGCAGTGGTGTTTGCTAAGTTAAGAAGGGGACTTAGCAAACTGACTGGATCAGTGCGTTGTTCAAGCACAACTGGCCGACTGTCTGCCTGGGAAGTAACAGGACGTGGCTCGTGCCTCCAGCCAGAGGCTGCTCCTCCATAGCCCCCCTCACCACCACTTCCACTACTTTTGCCTCCACTCCCCGGCCGCCCAGTGACCCACCCTGCCAGGAGGCACAAAGCTGGCATTGATCATTCACCAGCCCACGGTCTAGTTCAGTTTCCTCTGCTGCTAATTGGCCATGAGAGCCATGTTATGAGTGATCAGAATTGTTAGTCTCTTCTTAATGATCTCTGTCTGGAAACCAACTTCATGACATTCTCCAATTAGGGACTGCGGAGCCGGCAGGGCAGCGCTGTTCATCTGCCCGGGGCCCCCCATGAAGTGACATGGGCTCATTATGCAGGAGACCCAAGCCACTGGTCATGTGGGCCAGCACAGCCCCGGAGGGCCACGGAGACAGGTCTCCCCTCTCACACCCTCAGACTCCCGGCTATACTTCTTCAGTTGCTGTGTCCTCCCTTCACAGGAAAGACTTTCCTTCCATCAGGCATGAGGGGTGACACTCACTCTTCTGCTAGCACCCTCTGTGTTTTAAAAATTCCTAACTGGGAAAGATGACTTCTTTTGAGATCAGAGGCATACTCTCGGGGACGCTGGGGCAATGGGGAAGGTGAAAGCTACAGAGGAAGTCAAGACTGGTCCATTTCCACCTCCCCCTATGCAGAAGAGGAGAAGGCCATGGCCAAGAGAGGAGGGTTTTGCCCACGGGGGGGGGTCCCCAACACTTGGACAGGAAGACTAGAGCGCCCTGCATCATTCCTGTTTCCCTTCTCCTCACCCCAATTTCAAATACAGACTATTTTTCCTATGTCCGTTCCCCCATTGGACCCACACACCTGGATTTCATCTGCCACTGGGCTTATTGTGCAGTGCACAAACCACACGGCTACATATGACAGCCAGAAACTGGATCATAAGCTCTGAGGGCCAGATCCATGTCTCCCTTATTCTCTGCTGCATCCGCAGGACCTAGCACCTCACCATAGTAGGAACACTGAATTATTCAAAGAGTGAATTAATTAATTAATGCTTTAAAGTTCAAATGTAGAGTTTCAGGAGGGACACAGAAGGGCTATTCAAAGAAATGAATCTCCAACAGTGGAAACTCCGATGTCACAGAGTCTTGGGAGGTCAGCTGGGCATTAAATCTTTCCCCACAAGAGTCTGCTAATTACTTTTCCAGATTTTCTGCTGAACAGTTTGAACTCGCATTCAAAATAGCTTTCCCTTATGTCTCTTTCTTAATATCTCAGCACAACCCCTGCTGTGGGCCATTGTTAAAGCTCAGGCCTGGGGAGTTTGGCGATGCGAAGTTAACAGCTTTGCCACCTGGGGATGGCATTGTCTCTGCCAGCCTCTGGCTGACTTGCTCTGGGCCTCCTGCTGGGAGACAAGACCAGGCTGGGACATCCAAACAGCTTGAGAGCAGCTCCTGGGACAAACCTTGGGCTTAGCTGAGGTACTTTATTTTTAGGTCACTTTGAAGAAATCTTAATGTTAAAAAGATTTACAAACTAAAAACTATACAATAAAGTGTTGTCAAAAATCAGTAACAAAAACTACATCAAGTACTTACAGTGTCTGGAACATAATAAATGCATGATACGTGTGAACCCATAGATATTCATGTGAAATAGACTAACCCACAGTCTAATAGTTAGACCTAATCTGATGCAGATCAGAAATGTTGCTGTATCTTTTGTTTTGTTTTTACAGATTTTCCTTTGATTCAGTTATCTATTTTATGGGAAGGGAGGAAAGGCCTGGCATTTTCTGCACCCTGTGCACCAGGGACTATGCTAAGTGCTTTACATTTTACTACTGCATGCGCTCCGCCCTACAGGCCTCAGGGAAAGGCTTATTCTCCCATTTTCCAGATGGGAGAGTTGGACTCAAGATCTCAAGATAGTTAGACTCCAAAGCCAGCTCTCTTTCCTTTAGGTGGTATTTAGAAGTGAGCCCAGCTATGGTGACCCCATGGTCACTGTCAGCTGCCCTGTCCAGACCAGCCTTCCCTTGGCCTGAGATGAGCCATGTTGTCTCTCAGAGGACGCCACTGGGGTACCCCTGTAGGGCTTGTGTGTCACCAACCGGAAGAAGCTGTGGGACAGCACACCCAGGGAAGTCGTAGAGAACCCGGGTGCCCTGGATATTCTAAAGACCATAATCTGAGAGGCTGCTGGGAGATGCAAAGCTCACAAACGTGTCATGCCCTGTCTCGAATGTATTGAATAAAAACATCATCTTTTTTTTAATCTCTCATCTCCAAAACATTCCCCTCGAGTTGTATCTCTCTCAAGTGCTCTGTAAACTTCCCAGATCGTCAGCCAGTCCCAGGAGATGCTTCCATCAGGCTGGCGTGATCATCGTGATTCCGGCGTGGCCTCTTGTGCTGTTCACGGGTCTGGCTGGCTCCCCGCTCAGCACAACCACTCAGCAAACACTTGGATGTACACTGACTATGTACACCCTGCGGCTAGAATGCAGGGGCATCACCTGAGTCGGGGCTGCTGAGTGACTCGGGTCTGAGTTGTCCCCCGAAATCTTGGGGGCAGGTACTCCTTCCGCGCTGGCATCAGACAGAATGTGGTCTCTCCACAGGGAGCCCAACCTGGTTCCACAGAGCCCTGCTGGGCC
Organism: Sapajus apella; assembly: GCF_009761245.1. Taxonomy (NCBI): domain Eukaryota; kingdom Metazoa; phylum Chordata; class Mammalia; order Primates; family Cebidae; genus Sapajus; species Sapajus apella. The sequence goes on from NW_022436941.1 coordinate 7,398,359, forward strand.
CTGCCGGTCTGCGGGGCCCTCTGCCCTCGAGCGCGCAGCGACACCTGGTGGTGAGTTGGTGAAGCGCCGGGACCCCAGCGCTGTTTCTCAGCACCACCCTGGGCTTCAGCTCCCGCACGGAGGGACTGGTCCTGGCACGTGCACAGCCAGCCTTGAGCACACACGGAGTGCTCTGTTGTAACAAAGTTGTACTCAGTTATGTATGTCTTCTTCCTGCCCTGTGCAGGGGGCAGTCCCGTGTCCTCAGCCATGAGTCATTTGTCTGTACTCATTCTCAGAGGGGAAGAAGATGAGCTGTTTCTAACCACGTCTATGGTCACCACCTTGATCGCCTTCCTCACTGCCATCGACCACTGCTGTCACTACTACCATTGCCTCAACCACCATTAGCCATCACTGCCGCCTCAGCGTTATCACCCCCACCACCACTCAGTGACCATGGCCACCTTCACCTTCACTACTGTCACCCCATCCACTCTGCCACTCCTGTAGCAGGGCTAACTCCTCACGTAGCAGCAGAATTGGGCAGCCCTGCCCACGGAGGTTCCAGGACAGAGGCCAAGGGCCTCTTCCACAGGGAGAGCTGTGGGAGGCTCTTGGCAGGAGGGCAGGAGGAACCTGAGATAGCTAGGCAGGGAGGAGGATGTGCCTGCTCCAGCTCCTAGCTGGCAAACAGGACAGCACCAGGAACCATCTGGATGCATTTAGGACTGAAGTTTCTGCTGATGTCAATAAATCCTGGAAATGTCACAAGACCCCTTTCAGGGCTGCTGCCTCATCCAGGTGAGCAGTGCTGAGCAGTCAAAAGGAGCCAGGAGACAAGCCGCGCATTCATTTGTGCAGTCCAAGAACAAAGCCGGTGGGCCAGCGCCAACCTGTTGTGACAGAAATACCAAGGGGTCTTTTCTTTCTTTTTCCATTTCCCCCAGACAGCAACTATACAAATGAAACTTCAAAACTAGAGCTCAGCCGTTCAGAGTTCGCACAGCTCTGACCTGTTTCTTGTTCATTTAGCCTCATTCTCTCAGAAGACAGAAAGCCTCATTCATCAGAACAATCACTTCAGCCCAGAGGGATTTGGGTGTTGTTTCCAAGACATTGCAATTTGCATCCATAAAGGAAAAATGAAATAAATGTGGCAAGAGTTTTAAAGTTGTCTGAATGGCCCAATGAAACACACATTTTCAAATCAAACACACCTTTCCTAATGTAGAGATAGAACTGTCAACTTTCACCGATGACTATGCTCGATAATTGTCTCAGGGTAATTTGTGTGGGGTAACACTCTTCTCTAATTATTCTCATTCCCTAGGTGATCTCATCCAGCCCTGTGACTTTAAAATCTTCATGTCTGCATCTCCAGGGACACCTCCTTCTTGAGCTGCAGGTTCACATGGACAACTGCCCCTTGATTTTCCCCACTTAGACACTTAATAGGCATACCATTCTTGAAGTGGTTGGAACAAATCCTTTGATTTTCTTTTCCTTCTAAACCTGGTCTTGACACATTTTCCCCCTTTTAGTAAATGGTAAGCTGCATCCTCCTCGTTGTTCAGCCACAACCTACACAGTCCTTCTTATCCTCTCCTTCACTTACAGCACGTCCGCTGTCTCACAAGCCCTCTGCCCCTCCCTCAGCGCCCCCCAGGCCAGGCCCACCTCCCTTGCTCAGACTGAGGCTGCCTCCCTTCTCTTTTGCCACATTTCTGTCAGTCTATCACCCAGAAGCCAGCATGCATTTGTAAGAACATAGATCATATTGTCTCTCTCTCTGCTTAAAATCCACCAGTGGCTTGTTATCACACTTAGGACGCAGCCACAGCTCCCCACCCAGCCCAGCTGCTCTGTCCTCAACTCTAACCTGTAACCCCATCTTCACCCACGTCCTTCTCTCCTTCATCCGAATCATCCTTCTTGCTCTTACTTGAAAACAGCAAATTTACTCCCACTCCAGGGACTTTGTGCTTGGTCTGCGCTCTGATCCTCTCTGGCTTGTTCCCTCACTCTGTGCTAAAAGGCCATCTCCTCCAAGAGGCCCTCCCTGACCACTTTATCTAAATATCCCTTGTCCCTTCACTCCTCGTTTCTTTTCCTAATTTTCTTTTTCTTCATGGTACTTATCACTTCTTGCCTGTCTCCTCTACTCAAATATAAGCTCCATAAAGGCAAGGATTTTTGCCTGTTTTGTTCACTGCTATTTCTCTAGCACTTAGAATATGACCCTGCACACAGTAATACTCAATAGGTATCTGAATGAATGAGTGAGTGAGTGAGTGAATGAGTATAATGCCCACCCACAGGATCTTGCTGCCTATCTTTGTGTCCTGTGGGCTGTCATTCAAGATGGCAGGATAGGCTCACTTGTTATCCTCCCAAGAGCAGGACTGAGAGATCATTTATGAAGAGAGTACATAAGGCTTTGGAAATGGCTCCACCTCCTGGACCAGCATGCCAGTGTTACCCACAGTTAGGGCAATGGCCACCCCATGGAATGCACATCATGAGGGCAAGCAAAGAGCTCAGTGAATGGGGAAACTCGTATCCCATATGCTCCGTTGGCGGGCCTGGGATCGTGCAAGAGAAAGTGTGCAGACAGCAGACAGGGGAGTCCCCCAACAGTGACTGTAGCCAGGACTGGCCACATCATTTGTAGGATCCACTGCAAAAGGAAAATATAGAGCCCCAGCCAAGGATTTCCTTTGGGCCCACTGCCCAACCCTCTACAGACAGACAACATCTTGCAATCCCTGTACCAGGATGTGTTCAAAACCTGACTTGAAGGTGAACAAGAGGCCCACTGTATGCACCATGATGCTGTCAGCCTGGGCAGCGACAGCCATCCCCTTGCCCTGCCCCGAGATACCATTGCCCCACCCACAGCTACACCCAGGCCTCTGCCAGTGGTAGAGGGCAACAACAGAATGCTGCCTCCCCCAGGATGACCAGGTCACTGTTCAAGGTTGAAGGCAGCAGCAGGGGTGAGTGGGGGAGGCCACCCAGGGCATAGCGGTGGGATGCAGGCAGCAAAGAGCCATCCTAGAAAGCCGAGGAGGAGGCGAGAGTCAGAGCTGCACATGAGCTGAGGCTCCAAGCCCTGGCACATTCTCCTTCTCTTACAGAACATAAATTCAAAGAGAATCAGCAAGAATTTCAAGACAAGGACTCTAGCAGTAAGCTTCAAGCTTGAGGCCTTTCTGAGTGTGGAACCCTGTATTACTCTATCAGCCACACACCTGTAAGCCAGTCCTGGCTGCAGCCACAAACAGAGGGCCCACCAGCCTGGATCTGTGACCCTCTCCTGCATTAGAAGCAACGTGACCAACTCTAGACCACACCTGGCTCCTGTTGTCTTCTTGCTCCTGCTGCTGAGGCGGCACCGTTGTTTGAGGTCAGGGAATTTGCACAGAAGCCCCATCATCTTCAGAGCCTAGAGTGGACCAGAGCCTCTGCCAGCCAACCTGCACAGGTGTGAAGCCCTAGATTGCTGTTAAGATTTGGGAGAAATAAAAGATTTCTTAAATTTCCACTTGCGATTATTTAATCATAATTGTGGTTTGAACAAAAGATAAAACCTGAATATGAATTATTTTTAAATTGAGATATCATTTACATACAATTAAATACGTAGATTTTTATCAGTGATGTTCAGCAAATGTATATACCATCACTCAATCAAGATAGAAAACATTGCTATCAACCTAGAAAATGATCTTTCTGGTCAACGCTTCCATTCACAGAGGCAAGCGCTTTTCTGATTTCCAGCATCATAGATTAGTTTTAGCTGTTTTTGAACTTTAGGTAAGTGGAACCATGCAGTAAGAAAAATTTCTGGCTTCTTTGACTCAAACTCAACATAACATTGAGTTTTATCCATGTAGTTGGGAAAACCTATTGTTCGTTCCTGTCATTGCTAAGTAGTATTTCACTGTCTGACTATATCACGGTTAGCTTGGTGATTCCTGTTAATGTACATTAGGTTTGTTTCCATTTGGGAACTACTATGAATAAAGCTTCTACAAATATTTTTGTATGTGTCCTTTTTAAGCACAGTCTCTCATTTCTGTTAGGTATATACCTATGGGTGCCAAATGAGCACATAAAAGATGCTTAAGATCATTGGTCATAGGAAATACAGATGGAAACCACGGTGATATACTACTGCACATTGAGTGATATACCACTACATTTAAACAGGTTAAAATTTAAAAGACTGACCATAGCCAGTGTTGGCAAGGATCTGAGGGAACCAGAACATTCATAATCTGCTGATGAGAATGTAAAATGGTACAACCACTTTGGAAGACAGTTTGGCAGTTTCTTTAAAAAGTAAACATACATCTACCATATGATCCAGCCATTCTCTTACCTACTTACCTAAAAGAAATTAAAGCATATGTCCATAAAAACATTTGTACATAGATGTTCATAGCAGCCTTATATGAAATTGTAAAATAACAGAATCAACCCAAATGTCCATTAACCATTGAACGAATAGACAAACTGTTGTATATCCATGTAGTAGAATGCTACTCAGCAATAAAGAGGAGTGTGAACTGTTGGCACACAGCAAACTTTAATGAACCCAAGACCTATGCATGTATTCTATAACATGAATGAATCTCTAAATGATTATGCTGAGTAAATCAAGCCACACAAACCAAGAGCATCTATTATGTGATCCCATTTATACAAAAGTATAGGAAATGCAAAATGTCTGATGACAAAAGCCAGATCAGATTTGGGTTGGAGGGACAGGGAGGAGGAAAGGGAGGGTTACAAAGCAGCGTGAGGAATCTTGGGTGATGTGTTTGTTGTCTTGGCTGTGATACGGTTTCATGGGTGGTTTTTTTTGAGATGGAGTTTCACTCTTGTTGCCCAGGCTGGAGTGCAGTGTTGCAATAGCGGCTCACCACAACCTCTACCTCCCAGGTTCAAGCGATTCTCCTGCCTCAGCCTCCTGAGTAGCTGGGATTACAGGCATGCGCCACCACACCTGGCTAATTTTGTATTTTTAGTAGAGACAGGGGTTCTCCATGTTGGTCAGGCTGGTCTCGAACTCCCAACCTCAGGTGATCTGCCTGCCTCGGCCTCCCAAAGTGCTGGGATTACAAGTGTGAGCCACTGCGCCCAGACACTTGTGAATTTTTTTCAAGAAGTCTGGTGATATTATGAAGGAGAGTGTGTCAAATCTATAGATAAATTTAGGAATAATCTACATCTTAGCTATACTGAGTCTTCTAATCCGTGAGCATATTGACGTGTTTCACGAATTGTGCTTTTTACAGAATTTTTCATTTTATCTAATTTGTCGTGTTTATTGGTGTAAAGTTTCTAATATCACCTAATAATTTCTAATGTCTGTAATATCTATAGAAATATTCCTTCTTTCACTCCTGATACTGGTAATTTATAATTTCTATCTTTTTTCTCCTTGATCAGACGTGCTAAAAGTTATACATTCATAATTTTTTTAAAGAACCAAATTTTAGCTTTGCTGATTTTTCTTTATTATTCATTTTCTAGTTTAGTGGTGTTGTTTCCTTACTTTTTTGTGCTTCCTTTTGGTACACTCTCTCCTTTTTCCTTATTCTTGAGATGGAAAGTTAGTTCACTATCTACTGACTCCCATTGTTTCTGATCAGAAATGAAATGACTTTTTTTTTTAAGATGCAGTCTCATTCTGTCAGTCAGGCTGGAGTGCAGTGGCACGATCTCAGCTCACTGCAACCTCCGCCTCCCAGGTTCAAGAGATTCTCCTGCCTTAGCCACCCTAGTACCTGGTACTACAGGTGTGCACCACCAGACACAGATAATTTTTGTGTCTGGTGGTGCAAAATAAATAAATAGTAAATAAATAATTAAAAAATAAAATAAAAAAATAGTAGAGTCGGTGGTTTCACTGTGTTGGGCAGGCTGGTCTCAAACTCTTGACCTCAAGTGATCCGCCTGCCTCAGCCTCCCAAAGTGCTGAGATTACAGGCATCAGCCACTGCACCCAGCTGAAACCTCATTCTGATTGTTACCCTGAAGACAATGTGTCTTTTATTCTTCTGGCTGCTTCTTATGCTTTCTTGTTATCTTTGGTTTTCAGTGGTTAAATGATAATTTGCCTTTGTGATTTCCTTTGTATCTATTTTGCTTGAGGTTTCCTTGCCTTGGATATTGGGTTTTCTTTCTTTAGTTTTGTAAAATTTTAGCCAATATATTTTCAAATATTCCTTCTGCCCTATTCATTGTTTCCTCTCCTTCTGAAATTCCAATTATATGTGTGTTGGTCCTATTCTTATTGTCTCACAGTTCTTTAATGATCTGTTTAATTTGTTTTTCATTCTTTTTCTCTCTGTGCTTTAGTATGGGCCTTTTTTATTATTGACCTGTGTTTGAATTTATTGATCCCATTTTCTGCTATTTCCAGTCAGCTCTTGATCTTATCAAAGCCCATTAATCCTTTATTTCAGATACTGTATATATCAGTCCTACTAAAGGCCTGTTCTTCTCTGGAATATGATTGGCTTAGACATATATTCCTTCATTACTGCACCATGGCTTTTAAAAAGATATGAACTTTAGTTTATTTGGCATTTTTTGTTACAATGAGAACAACAATCTTTTTCAAACTTCTGTATTCTAGTTAGAAATAGAATTCTGTGTATGCAATTTTGGATGCCCTATTTTCTTCCAGTATGTTCGATATTATTAGAAAATTGCAAGTACACAGAACTTCCCCATATTCTTCACCCAAAGACCCCATTCAAGTTTGCCAGCTGCCCTAAAATGTCGTCGATAGAAAGAAAATTCAAACCAGAGCATTTGCTGCACTTAGCTTTCATCTGTCCTCAGCCCACTTTAATTCAGAACAGTGCTTGAGTCTTTCCTTGATCTTTACGTCCTTAATGGTTTTTACAATTACAGGCCACTTATTTCCACTGGGGTTTGTCTGACGTTTCTTCATGAACTTTTGGGAAGAATATTAGTGAAATTATGCCCAGCTCTTCTCCCCGCATATCATCAAGTAGGAATTGGGGTCAACTGGTGACACCACTGGTAATGTTAACTTTGATCACTTGAGTAAAGTGGTGTCTGCCAGCTGTCTCTCCTGTAAACATGTCCTGTTTTCCTTTAAAAGTAATAAGATGTATAAAAGTAATAAATGTTTTCTGATTAGATACTTTGAGACTATGTAAATATCTGCTTGTTTCTCTTTCACCCGCTAGTATTAGCATGTCTCAATGGCTTGTACTAGAATTAACTTGTGCTATGATTGCCAAATGAAAACGTTCTAGTTCCATCATTTCTTCTACGTTTACAAGTTGAAATGTATTGTAAAGAATTTCTCTTGTCCCCATTTAGGTGTTCACTTTTTAAAAATCAGTGTGGACTCTGGATTCCACCGAATGAACAGAAAGCTATCGCCCATTACTGTCCTTACTGATTTTCATGTTTAAAATGTCCCAGACTCTGCCAGTAGGAGCTGCTTCCAACTGCCTTCTATGTCCTTTTTGGTCCATTTCATGATTCTTTAAGTGATTCCTTACTTTCTGGTACAACAAGATGTTCCAGGCTATTCTTACTCTTTCCCTGCCCCTTCCCTGGAATAAACCATTTTTTCAAAGAGCCTTAGTTCTTTTTAGTGGTGAGCTATATTTAGAAGCAAAGATGTGAGTGTTAAATGTGCTCCTTGCTATTGGGGTTTTGCTGCTTGTAGATTCTCTCAGAAAGCGGGGATAAGGACCTGTAGTATACACAGACATGCACACATGTTTTTTGAGCTATAAACCATGAGTTCACTTCAATATCTCCAGTGCCAGTCCAACCACAGAGTCCATTCTAGCGTTCCCTCTTCTCATATTTGTAATTCTCTTCTTCCATGAGAAACCCAGTTCCCATTATCCTCAATATGTTTATTTACTGTTAGATTCTCCTGCATATAAAATAATCTCATGCCCCCGCAAAGCTGCCACACCACTCAGCCACCTTCCTGCCCCTGAGCTCAGCTTGCCACCACCCACCTCGCCACCACCCACCTCAGCTGCCCACCAGAGACCGATGAGACCACCCTCTAAACTTGGTCCCTTTCCTTGTGATGGCTCTGACCTCCACCTGGCCACCACCATGCTCTGCCATCCTCCTCTTTATTACGACTTTTTGAAGATGACATTGTTAGAATCTCCTCTCCTTGGAATAAAAAAAGGCAAAAGTCATTCTTATGTGTTCAGAGTTGAAATCTAAGTATATTATCAAGAATCAAAGATAATATTGTTTTAGCTAATATTTTGATTTTTAAGATTGTCTAATTTTGCCATGTAAGTAAGATTGAGCCGATACTTAGAATGACTTTTGTCCAAGCTATAGGTGGAAATATGTCAACGATGGTGGAGGGTAAAGCCCTCACTTTCGGATGCTACCGTCTCAGGAGAGCAGGACCAGTCAAACAGGCTTGTCCTGACCAATGCAGATGAACGATCAGATGACATTATAGGTTGAGACCCACACTATGGTGGGCCTGCCTAAAGCAAGGCATTGCCTGCTCAGAAGTACTTCAAACTCAACTCAGTCTTTTGATTTCTTTATCAGAAGTGGCTCAAAAGGAGCTAGTCACTGACCTTGTATTTGTAGCCAGCCACATCTACATATTGAAGAAGGAAAGTGCTCATGCTAAGGGCTTCTACGTTGGGTGTGGAGATGGAAGAGAGGTGTATAGGTTATTGGTAACAAATGTGTCCATTTCTTTTTTCTCCATTGTACCCCATTAATAGACTTCTCTTTATTGTTTAAAATACTGGTGGTAGGAGAGTTTAAACTTGCTTTTAACATGCAGGTGGGCTCAGGAAAATGAAAATCGGCTGTCTGGCAATAACCCAGGCTCCTGGGGTTCTTCTGCAACAGGAACTGTTTTTGTCTCTTCTCTGAAGGGCCAAATGGTGCTGTGCTGAAAATAATTCCCCAGTATTTACCTCAAAGTGTTTTTTTAATTGTCGGATTTTTTTTTTTTTTTTTTGAGACAGAGTCTTGCTCTGTCTCCCAGGCTGGGATGCAATCATGATCTCAGCTCACTGCAACCTCCACCTTCTGGTTTCAAGCGATTCTCCTGCCTCAGCCTCCCGAGCAGCCGGGATTACAGGGCCCACTACCATGCCCAGCTAATTTTTGTATTTTTAGTAGAAATGGGGTTTCACCATGTTGGCCAGGCTGGTCTCAAACTCCTGACCTCAGGTGATCTGTCCGCCTCAGCCTCCCAAAGTGCTGGGATTACAGGCATGAGCCACCACACCCAGCCTGATTCTGTTTTTAAAAGTTATAATCTGACTTCTGCCTCTGGCAATATGGTAGATAAATATTTTTTTAAATCTGTTTAAACACTGATGTGCTAGTGAGAAAATAAGAACTATCTAGAGGCTAAAAATACAAGTGAAATTGGGAATCTAGAGAGGTAAGATTGCAGTGAGACTGACTGTACCTTGGGGGCTTTTGCCAAACTAGGTGTACTTTGGTTTTGGTTTACATACCCTCCATGACTCAGGGTACCAAGGACAAATCCCAGGGTCTTTACAAGGTGGGCATATGTGGAATGTTCCCACTCCCAATCCCATATATATACATACCTGGGCCTCTCAAGGAATATATCTGCAGTGTAAGGGTGAACAAGAAAGAAAGAAACCACCCAGTCCCAAGGACTGGCAAGAAAATGTTCTTGTCTCAAATCTTGGCACTGAGCACAGAGAGAGAAATTTCCTTGATAATTTATAACCATAGGCTTATCTTCACAAAGAATTGTAGCTCATACGTAAACTACCTGAGTAGTGTGAAAATCTCAAACATAAAATTTAATTTAACCGAGAACGGGGGAGTCCTTGGGTGCCTGGCACAATCAAGGAGAGCCTATATCCAAACTATATCTCAAAAAATGTGACAGGTTAATTTCTGGAAAATGTGAGCTCTTTTAAAAAAAAATATCAAAACACTAAGAGGATAGTGCCATGTAAGAACCAACATAATCTATGAATAGAAAAATGACACAGAATATAAAATATGTTTAATATTTTTAAAAAGTTAAAAAATGATTGAAAATCAAGGGATTACACAAATGACCAATTGTCTTTATGAATGACTAAAAAGAGCTTTTATCAAAATTCAAAACTCAGTGGAAGAGTAGGTTAGAAATAGCTGAAGAGGCAATTTAAGAGCTGGAAGATGGATTTGAAAAAATTATACAGAATGCAACATAGAAAAACCAAATATAGGAAATGTGAAAGAGACTTAAATAGAATGAAAACTTGTAGCATATGTCTAATTAGAATACTTAGGAAAGAAGGAGAGAAATAATGGAATAGAGGTACCATTTAACAGAAGTGGGTAAGAATGTCCAAGAATTGATGAAAGACACAAATCCTTACTTTCAGGAAACCTGATGAATTATAAGCAGAACAAATGCAAAGAAATTTGTGTGTTTGCATCACAGAGAAACTGCAGAAAGCCAGAGAAAATGTTAAAATTATCCAAACATCAAAAATGGATTACCTACAAGGGAATGAAAAGGCTTATCAGGTAACATCTCAACAAAGCCAGAGGGTAGGGGAACAAAATGTTTATCAAGTTGAAAGAAAAAAAAATACATGAACGTAAGAATAATTACACAGCATAAATAGCTCTTTAAAATTAGGATAAAATAGACATTTTGGATGAACATAACAAAGAGAATTTGAGGTATAAGAAGAAATTATGAGGCATAAAAATAGACTCAATATTGTCATATAGTTAGGTCAGAAATGGAGTGACTGGAATTCATTTGTTCTAGGTTCTTCATGGGGAGGGTTAAAGTATTGATTATAGACTTTGGCTTAATTATACATTTTAAATTTTGAAATAAAGAGTAGAAGAGTAAAAGAATAGTTTTTATGTGAGTAGAAGAAGAAAATCAGGGTGAAGTATCTGATTCAAAATAAGGAAACAGAAGAGAGAAAGGGCCACAGAAAAAGGCAAATAAACAATCTAATAGAAACTAAGTAAATGACATGTTTATGTGAGGGAACTATAAGGAAAATGAATGAATTACCAGTATATGCAGACATGGGTGTAACTAAATATAGTGTGAGAGCAAAAGAAGGAAGTCTCAGATGAGTACATAGAGTATGATTCATTTATATAAAGTTCAAAAACATATAAAACAACATACTGCATAGAAATACAAAGGTGAGATAAAGCAAAAGAATGATAAACACAAAATTCAGGCTAATGGCTATCTCTGAATGGGAATGAGGGAATAGAACTAGAGAGGGACAAACGGGAAAATTCCAAATGAAAGGCACTGTTCTTTTTCTTTAAATAAATGGATTTGTCCATGTTCGTTGTATGATAATGCTTATACCATCTACAGAGTGGATAAGTGTTCTTTTCTGTCTACTTATTACTTAATAGAAATAATTTAAACACTTATAGTTATTTGAATTTGATTTTTTATGTGGTATGAAATAAGTTTCCAATGTTGTTTCATTCTAAGTGGATAGCAGGTTACCCCAGCACCGTCTGTCAGATAGCTATCATTTTCCCATTGGAACGGCAACTCTTGTTATACATCTAATTTTCATATACATTGGGATATATTTCAGGATGCTGTTTTCTATTTTACTGCCCAATCTGCAGTCATTGATTTGTCTATTCCTAGGTCGATCTCATATTGATTTTATCACAGCAGCTTTCTGGCCTGAATGTTCCAGTATCTGGAAAGGCACATCCCCCTGCACTGTTCTTTCTCTTATTTTCCTTGGTTATCTGGGGCATTTATTACTTCAGGTGAACTTTTTAAGATCATTTAATCCAGGTCCAAAATGATTGCATTAAATTTGTATATTTATGAGAATGTCTTCCTACCCACAAATAAGAAATGTTCCAATCTTATTTTATGACCTTCAATAGAGTTTTATAGTCTTTTTTCATATAGGTCCTGTGGCTTTCTTGTCAAATTTGTTTATTAATATTTTATGGTTTTTACCATTATTATGAGTAGATGGTTTTTTCCCTTTTTCACTTCTAATTATTTATTGCTACTGTTGAAAGGAATGATTAATTTTGGCATGTTTATCATCTGTCCAACTAGTTCATCATAATTCTCTTATAATTTTAATATTTTTTCACTGGAGTCACTTGAATTTCTAAGTATACAAAAACATAATCAGCAAAAGGAGATTATTGTTAGCTGTCTTTCTTTTCCAAATGTTAATGATTATTTCATTTTCTTTTCTTATTATACTTCCTTTATGAATAAGAATGGTGATAACAAATACCCTGTCTGGCTCCTGATTTTAATTGGAAACACTTAGTGATAGGCTGTTTAAGGAGTTTTCTTCTATTTCTTTGTCCTTAAAGTTTTAGATGAAATTATCACTGTATTTTAAGACTGTATTTATATTTTCACTGTAGGTTTTAAGAAATATCTTCTGCTTGACCTTGGAAGACTGGAGTCTTAATACTGACCATTCTCTCCTTAAATTTTCCTGATTTTCTTAACCTTGGAAGACTTGAGGACTTAATAGTGACCCTTATCTCCTTACATTCCCTCCTTCAATTCTCCTGATTTTCTTGTTGGCTCAAAAATCATAGTTTCCTCAAAGACTGTCTTTGTGCTGCACTTGATTCTCATGGCATTTTGGTATTTTGTTGTCACTGTTTAAGGTGTCACCCTCCCCTGCAGTAGCGTAATTCTGGTCATTCTTTCAGGGACTGGACCTCCCAGTGTATATGGCTCTTTTCTATCGCCTGTTTGAAGGTAACACTGAAGAACCTTAAGGCAGTAGTGGTCTCACAAAAAGTACCCGATAGGGCAATCGCTGACCCTGTGAACTTCTCATAGTAGACAGGTTGTCAGGCCCCAGTGGAGACCCCTGGTCTCCACATGCTCTCCTGAACTCAGGGGTAGAGCAGACCAGCCCCCTTGCATTCAGCAAAGCCAGCCTCCCCGAACCCTCAGGCCCAACCTGCCAGAAGCTTCAGCTGCCGGTTGGCTCAGTTGAGCCAGGGGGTTGAAGTTGAGAATACATGAAATAAAATTGTCCGATATTGTTACTAAGCTTTGTCTTGATATTATCCAGTGCATGTTTTTATGGCTGATAATCCCATTGAGAGACAAGGGCAGATCCTTGGGAGGAGAAACTGAAATGCTCCTGATTAGAAAATGGTAGATTTTTGTGCTCGTATTAGACATTTTAATTGAGCCCCCATTTTTTCATTAGAAGTAGAATGAAGGAGAAGAGCATGTTATTATTGTGAGACACATCTATGACAGGTGATCCAACCAAGGCAAGGTGCAAACCGGGGCAGTCCTTATATGGCAGGTTAAAGGGCCTTGGAAGAATTTAGCTCCCCATCTGTGCCGGCAGGTCTCCAAGGATAAAGTGACAAGGAGCATCAAGGCAGCTCACAGAGTAACTCCATAGTGATTCTTGAAATAATTGGAGGCAGGCTGGGGTGCCATGGCCTTGAATCATTAGTTGGTGGAAAAGCAGGAAAGAACCCACGTAGCGGCGCATCAGCAAGATGGTGCAGACCCGTGGAGAGCAGCAACATCTGGTCCCCTCGGCTCCAAGATGGAGGGAGCCCAGAGGAGCTGAAGAAAGTGACAAAGGAGCTAAGTACCTGAAGGAAAAATGAGGGCTGGTGACAGGAAAGAAGACAGATGCGAGCTGAAGAGGCTTTGGGCAAAGAAAAGGAACTCGGGGGTAGGAATATATTTGGAGGAAGTGTTCTAAAACAAAGCCATTTTGTAAAAGAAACTCCCCCAAGGGCAGAAATCCTATTGTACTTGACATTTTTATGCAGCTTTCCTTCCCAAGGAGGTCTTCAAAATAACCCTTCAAAAGCCAGTTGAGATCACTTCACAGGACAAATAGAGGGAAAAGAAAAAGATTTGTGCAGTTTTATTATGGCCAAAAGACATCCAAGTTAAAACACGGGCCCTGATGTACATCCAAAATTCACAGATGTGGGATGATTTTTCCAGTCTCAGGGATCTCTATACATCCCTCTCATGAGGAAACTGCGACTCGTATGTGAAAGAGATATAGATCCCAGGTCACTCTTCTCCCACCGAGGGCTTTCTACATTGTCCGGTCTTTCCACTCAATCTGTGGCTGTGTCCATTTCTGTAACGCCATTGGTTGATTACTCAGCTCTCTATCCAGACAATCTTGGGTCTCAGCCGTGTCTTCATTGCATTCAGTTTTTCACCCACTGTTTCCTGCAGCCCACTCTATGCCAGACCTGGTGCTGAGCTCTGAATGTAAGAGAAGTGGAGCCTGGTCCCAGCCCTGAAACCACAGACACTGCCTGACATCCAGCCTGGAGCTCTGAGCAGCTATGAAGGCACTGCTGGGGCCCTGCCCTAGGGCCTGCTGTTCTTTCTGAGGAACCACAGGAGCAGGAACTCAGGCCAGCAGCCTGGCAGCCTGTTTTAGGTGGAGGAGGCCTGGGAAGCCTGGGGGAAAGCTCTGGAAATGGTGAGTCAGGTAGCTTCACCGTTGTCACACATAGTAGATGGGGAAATGACACACAGTGCAAAGGGCTCCCAGAACTAGGAGAAACCATAGGACTTGTCTGTAGCAGGTGAGCCTGAGAGGTTTGCAAGATAGGCTGGTGTCGGGCCCAGGTCGGGGCTGCCTTTGAAACGGAGCTCTGGTGTTTTCCTGGTGACTGCCTGACACTGCCCACTGCCCTTAGGTATTGAGTGGAGCCTGCAGTTTGTGCTGTGAGTTGGTCCCAGCCACTTTGCCCTGAGAATGTATCATTTCAGACTCCCCCAACTTGGAAGCTGGGCAGAGTTTAATAAGGGTCCAATGAAGGCCTTGATACAAGGAAAGCATTCTCTTGGGGTATTTTGAAGCATGCTATTTTGCATCTGCCTTTTTAAAAACCATCCAATACTTTTAATATAAAGATGATCACCTTTCCATGAAGGCTGGCCTCCTGAAGGCACTGGTATGCACTTGAATCAGTAAAACCAAACGGCTACTTCTTCTTTTCCAGTTCTATTTATTCAATCTGTCACCAAATCAGAGTGTCTGAATTGAGCACTTACTAAATGCCAAGCTCTCTACATGAATTATCTCATGTAATCCTCAAAGCAGTCCTGAAAGGGGCAGACCACTGTTATCCTCACTTTTATGTAGGGAAAAGCAGGTAGAACCTTGCCTGGGGTCACAGCTATCAACTGTCAAGGAGCGCAGGACTGGGTGGATGCCAAGGTTTTACTGTGTTTTTTGAGACCCAGCAGGACTACAGGGGTGCTGTGGGAAGTTCTGTTGCAGCACCCGCCCCCTCTGCCCCCCACCCCCCACCCCCGCCCCACAGTGAAGAGGGGCTACATTCTCAGCTCCCATCATAGCAGCCTGTCCTCTGCCTCCAGCCCCTTCTCCCTCTGCTCCACCAGGAGAGAGTTCATTCTGTCTCAGTAAGTCTCAGGTAGGTGGCTCAGGGCCTCATGTTCCTCCTTTTCTGGGGCCTTTTTTTGTGAGGCTGGGGGCTCTGAAGGAAGATGCCCAGGCAGAAGAAAGAGATGTGAGTCCTTGGCAGCTCCCTCAGGTGACGCTGGTTACTGTAGGGATTTTGGTGGTATTGAGAAAATTATCCAAAACTTGGGTATGAGGCAAAGGGAGGGTGGCAAGTTCTTCCTCTGGGACCTTATTTATGAGACCAGCCCAAGGATTATTTACTGATCCAGGCTAGAGGGTTACATCTTTGTTCAACTCATAATTTACCACTGATTAAAGGCCCAGACTGTGCAGCGTGACATATTAACTTGCACATTTGTTCCCAGTAAAAATGTACATAATTCTTTTGGGTGGAAAAGAGAACCCAAAAGGTTGTAATACTCTTTTTTTTAATTTTTTTGAGACAAAGTCTCGCTCTGTTGCCAGGCTGGAGTGCAGTGACATGATCTCGGCTCACTGCAACCTCCGCCTCCAGGGTTCAAGTGATTCTCCTGCCTCAGCCTCCCCCGAGTAGCTGGGACTACAGGCGCACGCCAACGTGCCCAGCTAATTTTTGTATTCTTAGTAGAGGCGGGGTTTCACGATGTTGGCCAGGATGGTCTCGATCTCTTAACCTCGTGATCTGCCCGCCTCAGCCTCCCAAAGTGCTGGGATTACAGGTGTGAGCTACCGTGCCCGGCCAAGATTGCGGTTTTCTTACCCTGCAGGTCACTCACCTACTGTATGCCTAGCCTAGGCATCTCATTCCAGTCGTCTTTCTCTAGTGCTCATATGGCTCAAGTCCTCCTCTGAACCAGCATCCCCACCGTGGGCTCTCTCATTAAGAAGGCTTTAGCACATGCTCACTTTAGATTATCATGACAGTCACATTTTTAGTTTTTGAAATTATGCTTTAGCACTTGTGTTTGGTGTTTGATCTTCATCTGTGACCAGAAATAACACCTCCAAAGCCGTGCCTAGGGACATTGGACAATATGTGGAAACATATTTGTGCTTTGGTTTGATACAAATTGGTTAGATAGAAACTCTTTGGGCAGAATTGAGAGGCCTCCTGACGGATGAAAGGTGTTCCTTCTCGTCTTGTTCCAGGCGTTTCTGACTTTGAAGTCAATTTGTCAGACCTCAGGTTAGGATCTGTAAACACTATGCATGACAGGCTGCATTGCCTTCCAGCAATGCATAACCATGTGTTTCTGTTGAGCTTTGGGACTTGGAGAATTTGGTCAAGTTTTTCAGAACTGGTCAAACTTCTGCTTTCATCAAGTACACAAGAGCCTCAATGTACAGGCTGTGCTCATCGGTTGATTTTGAGATCACCTTTGGCCACGGAGAGTACATTACATCTGTGCTGTGGTCACCTGTCCAGTTTCAGGCAAAATGGCAGGAGTAGAGACAGGGAGGTGATGAAGCTGGAAACATCACAGTGGGAGGCAGGGAGCTTAATGACCCGGTGTCGGTGCATGACAGGGAGTGGGTTTGGGCCTGTGATGTTGACAGATCCAAGCAGGGCTTCCTTCTGCAGCCCTACAAACCTCCAGCCCTTGGAGAAGTTGCTACCTAGGGCTGTAAGCTCTGTGTCCATGAGGTGTGTGAACAGCAGCCATTCTGCAGGCAGGGTTGCTGATATGTGGATGTATCCTGATGTTGGAGAAACTCACACTGTGGACATCTACATCCGCCTGGCATGAGTTCCTTGAAGCAGGGACCATATCACCAGCTGAGCAGATTATCCCAAGTTCGAGGGATTTTGAGTGAGACTGATGTAAAGCCAGTATCTACCACCTACCTGCTGTCTAACTGTAGGCAAATCACTTCTTGACTCATATTTTCTCATCTGTAAAATGGGCATATATTCATGCCACAAATATGTGCTGAGTAGGGCCTGTGTGTCCACTTTATAAAGCTTTGAGGAGGTTTAAATGAGCATCACCTGAGCTTATAGATTCTAAGAGTTTTAGCATGGCGCCTGGTGGGCATGCCTCAGTAAATAGTAGTCACTTTAAACATGGCCTTCTCTGGCTGGGTGTTAACACACACATGTCCTTAGGAGGAATCACAGATTCTCTTCCCAACCCTTGAGTGTAAATGAGGTGTCACAGGGTAGAGTTGAACCTGAAGCAGCCCCAGCACTCAGGGCATCTAAGAGTGTGGAGGCCCTCACCAAAGTGGCCTGTGGTAGGAGCTCAGAGAGGGCTGCTCTCTTCCCATCAGCAGCCCTGAAGGGTGCCAAGAGTTTTCTGGCCTCTAAGATTGTTGGAGGATAGACCTCTTTCAGCTGGGAGGGCTGAGTGGCAGGGTGGCAGGACCTCACCCCACTTTCCAGGTGAGACAGTTGGGCAAGGCGAAACTTTGCACCTTCCTCACCGCTCCCTGCAGACTGAGTTTGCCTGGTGATGTTGACATTGGAGCGGGGCTTTAGGAGCCAGGCCTCTTCTTATACCAGGCCTTGCCCTGCATGCCAGGTTCGAGGGCACCCCAGGGTGCTCCACTCTCTCCTTCCCCGGGTCTCTGCCATCTTCACCGTCAGGTCTCAGGTCTAATCTCACCTCCTCAGAGAGCCTTCCTTGACCACCAGTGTAAAGTGAGCCTGCTGCAGCACCCTGGTTATTTCCTTCCTAGCACTGAACACCGTCTACATTTGTCTTGTTTTTATGTTTGCCAGTTTACCCTCTTGTGTGTCTTCCTACACTGTGATGCTAGTGCCCTGAGGACAGGATCCTATTCTGTCTAAATCCCCAGGCACCTGGAGTTGGGACTGGTGCATAGCAGGTGCTCAGTAAATATCTGTTGGATGGATGGATAGGTGGGGACCTGGCAGGCAGGCACCCCAGAAGTGCTCCGTTGTTACCACCCACCCTATAGGGTAGACATAGGACTGGAATGGGGGGCCTCTGCCTGGTTCTCACACAAACCTGAATTCTGCAGCTGCATACCAGGCACTTGGGTGGTTTCCGCAATGAGAGAGTCAACACTGACAGGCACTCTCTGTCCCTAGAGCACCTTGGCACATGTGGGAATATAAATTGTCTTAACGTGGGAAGACTACTGGGACCGTCACCTCCAATCCCTGTATACACACCTCACATATCTGCACATGTCTACACGCACATGGCTCTTCCACAGGCAACCCTCAGCTCTAGGTCTTTAAGAAACCCAACCACGACCCCAGGTGAGGGCCGCTGCTCCCCTGTGTGTTGGTATATCAGCACATGGAGGATAAAGCTTACAAGTCCATGTGCAAGGGGCCGTATCTGCTAACAGGCAGGTACTTGGTTCCTGGACAAGTACCTCTGTGTGCAGAAGCTGGAGACAGCTGCTGTGCTGGGCCAGGGTTCGCAGCAGGTGGCAGATGAGGGTCTTGAGGTTCTTGGTGCTGTACACACTGCCTCTGGTCTTCTGCATTCATGCTCTGCTCTTTCCAGACAGTTTCGGGCTTTCCAGTGAATGGCCTCCTCAGAGCCAAGCCATCACCTCATTGAGGCTGCAGAGTGAGTTGGGGTGAGGTTGTAGAATCCAGTGCTATGTCCTTTGTGAGGAGGCCTTGACAGAACCTCTGGCTGAGATCAGAGCGGGGAGTTCCCAAGGCCCTGTCAGGAGAGATGGGGCTCTCATCAATAGTCGAGCTGGAGATAAGGTCTCAGACACAGAAAAGCTGCTTTGAGAAGAACATGCCAGCAGGCCACTGGCATCCAAGAGTGGAAGAGCTCACAGGTTTTCTCTCACTGCCATTGGGGCAATATCCCTGAGAAGGGAGCACTCGTTACTTTTTTTTGGGCCTAGGAAACGGTTACAGAGGCTGAGTCAGAGTTTGGACGCAAAATTGCCCAGCTGTCTGAGCTCTTGGTTGTGGCTGGCTGTGGGGAGACAGCGGAGGGGCGTCCTGCTGCCTGTGGATGTAGACCCACTCTCTCTGGGGCCAAGCTCAGGACTCAGCCTCCTGCTACTCTCTTCACCGGGGTCTCCACAGAGACTTTGCCTCTGTTTCTTCAAAATGGGCAATTAGTGGGTTCCATCCTATCTGCATGGGAAGGTTATTAAAACAGTGATCCCATGGTAGTACTCTGCTTCCTGGCCCTGTCTTTGGAGAGAAACAAAGGCTGATATTTTCAGAGCTGTTTTAGTTTATTCTAGCAGCTGCCAGCACTTTCAAGGCAAGGGGCTTGCCTTCCACAACCGGTCAGTGACACCACCTGTACCTATGCTCCTGCTCCCAGTTCATGGCAGTCCTGGGTCTGTGACATTCTTACTGGGAATCCTTATTCAGATCACAGAGGGAGTCTTTAGCACCAACTGGTACCAACAGACTTGCTTCTCCTACCTCCATAATGTTAACGTAACAATTCCCATTTCTGACCATGTTCAGTAAATTTAATTCATGTTGAAAAGCAGCTTATTTGGCGAGATGATCGGTTTTTAACCTGAGTAAATGGCTTTCTTGATGACTATAAATTAAGCACATTGTACTTTCCGTGCATCACGGTTGTCCTCGTAAACACTACAGGCAGCTGCCGGTAGTCTCACTTGGTTACCTTTCCCATTACTGTTTTATCGTCATCGTGGTAGGAGTGGGGAATTCATTCTGTTTTAACGACAAGGAGGAAGTGGTAACAAGGGGCTTGTGTAACGAGGAGCCCACCTCTGGGTCAGCATCTCTGTAGCTGTGGATGGGATTCCGGGCCTGCCCCCACCTGGGGCACTCTCAGCCTTCCATGGCCTACCATCAGCGGCCTTTGTGAAGGGCATATGCAGGGCTTTCATGCTACTTTTGTCTTAATTGCAAGTAATTAGAATCAAATATTTGCCGACAGCCAACTTCCATGTCAAGGAGAACCTGAGTGTTCTCGACAACTCCGGCAGCCACTCCAGACAACTCCAAGGTTGGTGCCAGTGTTTCCCTAACACTGACCCCTCAGAGTGCAGCCTGCAGAGAAGGCCACAGGAGCCCCCCACCAGCAAGCCAAGCAAACATGGGCGCCTGCTGTTCCTGTATGATGCTGGGCCTCAGACGTGCTCACTACCATCTGGACGCACAGCTTTCAAAGGAGAGGGCCGGGAAAAGTAGCTTCCTCCCCACCCCACCCCATGAGCTGGCCTTGGTTTGACTGCCTGGGCTGGGGTAGGTGGTCTCTGAAGCCCTTCCCAGCTCTGCTTCTCCAGGATTCCAGTTCTCCTTACTCCGAAGGTGCACCTCCACAGACATCCATCTTCCCTTCATACCTCCATCCTTCCACTTCCCTCCTGCCCCCTTTGGAGAAGGCAAAGGAAAACGTACCACTACAGGGTCATCACGTGTGAGACTCCACCACCCTCCCATCCAAGCCCCTAACCTGGCTTCTGAACTCAGCTCTGCAAATGTCTGCATTTCTTAAAAACTGAGTATTCTGGGGCCACACGAGGACAAAAGTCCGGCACTTGTGGGACCTCCTGAGGCCACAGCAGAGCGGGCCCTTTAGGGTAGGAGGATTCAGAGAGGGACACTTAGACTTGAGCTGGTAGCAAGCACCTCATAGAGGAAATGCCCTGAAGGGTACCTTGGAGCTGGTTTAGCCAAGGGAGAGAGCAGTGGGGGCCAGGGCATGCTCCCTGATGCAGCCTCAGAGAGACCAGGGCACAGAGACTTTGCCTCTGTTTCTTCAAAATGGGCAATTAATGGGTTCCATCCTATCTGCATGGTAAGGTTATTAAAACAGTGATCCCATGGCAGTGCTCTGCGTCCTGGCCCTGTCTTGGGAGAGAAACAAAGGCTGATATTTCCAGAGCTGTGTTAGTTTCTTCTAGTAGCCGCCAGCACTTTCTAGGGTAACTCATTTTCCAACAACCCAGGAGAATCACGCTAATCAAACATGCTGTGTGGCAAAGCGGCCATAAACACTGGAAGTGAGGGGCCTCCAGCCCAGAGCCTCCCTGCCAGGTGCCTGCCTGCCTTCCACCTCCTTCCCTCCCCGCCACCTCAACCTTGACAGGAAAGCATGCAGAGGAGCTCCTGAATGCCACTGGGCCTTCATGGTGACATGCCAACAGTTAGCGAAGTGGATAAAAGAGATTCCCGTCTGCTTAGGATCTGTACTTTTACGCTGTTCAGAGATATTTGACCTTCTAGATTATTATGATTCAAGAAAAAGTCAATACTTCTTAGCTTGCCAAGGCTGGAGGAATTTAAATGAATTATTGAATCAAGCAGTTAATCTGCCGATAACTGATTTTTTTCCATTCAAATCTATCATGATGAAAAGCAGACTTAACCAAAAACAAGAAAAAGAAGACTTTTTGCTTTTTTTTCTTTTTCTTCTTTTTTGCTTAGACATTTTAATCCCATGGGTAGGAGCTGGGGCTGAAAGGTTTGGTCATGATTACTAGGGCCGTTCTTTCTTGCTGAGCATTTTGACAGAGATTTAACTAACACTTAAAGCAACATCTTTTGAGGCCATCAAATCTGTATTCACATTTCAGTTGTCTTTTGGTGTCCCTGTGTAATTCTTAACTTTCCATCTGTACCTTCGATGACATGTGGCAATTTTCTCATTTCCAGACTCCCAGAATGCAGTGTGATGTTGGTGACGGAGGCCTGTTTGGCCTTTCACTTAAATGTGCCCTTTCCAGCTGCCCTGCCCCCTTTGGTGTGTGAGCTCTGGGTGCTGCTGCCTGAGATGACTATGGGTGTGCGTAGGGTGCAGGGGACACTCAAGCAATGTGGCAGCTGCCATTTCCAGGGGCTCAGCCTTCTTGCCTATGATTGCAACGTTATGCTTGAAAGGACTGGGCAGCGGGGAAAGGCTGCAATAGCTCCCTTGATGACATGTGTCATGGAGAACCGCATTCTCCCCCAAGGAAATAGCCAGCCTCTGGTATCCCTACCTAGGCTACCTCCACCCCCATCCTGAACAATTGGAGCATGACTTTCTTCTTATACCACACTTCCTCCCTAGACTCTGCAGTAGCTCCCTAGTGCCTACAATAGTGTACCTAAATTTATCTGCTTGGCTCTCCAAGTCTCCCAGAAATCATGCCTTGCCCACCCTCCCCAACCCCACCCTGTACAAAACTCCTTCTCACATCTAGTCTGCTACCTGAAACCTGCAAATGTCACCCACAGGGCAGCTGGGAGAATCTTGGCTCAAGCCTGCTGTATCTCCGGGAAAGCCCTCCTCTCCTTTCCAGGGCCCACTGGCACATCCCTGCCTCCATGATCTCCGCCACTCCCATTTACTTCTCCCAAACTTAGCCCCCTGGCTCCCATGCTCTTTGCCTGATTTGCATACATATCACCACCTTACAGAATGACAGAGTCAGAAAGAGGGAAAGGCCTGCCTTGTCTATCTTTGAGATCCCTGAGGTGCCTAGTACACAGCCTGGTCCAAAGTCATGACTTAGTAAAGAAAAAGAAGGAAAAGGTGTTGTGGATGGGCGTGGGCACTTTTTTAAAAAGTCATTGATTTTAATAGGCCTCTAGTTCAGGAGGCTGACTGTGAGCCTGGGAGCAGTGGTAGCAGGCTTTGTCCTTCGGTGTAAGGTGCTTCTTTGTGAGCACAGAATGGCCAGGTGTTTTCATTTTCAACTGGAAGCAGGAAAAGTCAGCTTAAGAAAGAAGCAAGAGTTTATCAAAAGCCCCCAGCTGGGTACTAGGATGGGCAGGTGTTGTATCTCAGATCAGAGTGAGTCAGCCATGAAATCCGCGCTCTGCACAGCAGGACCTCCTTCTTGGCACCAATGGCCACCTCATGGAGGGACAGGACTCCCTAGGAGACTCCAAGCCCTGAGGCCCCACCTTGAATAGCTTGACTTCACAGGCAAATGGAGCCTGTGCTCGTAAGCCACAAAGGAAGCCCTTGACCCCAGACCCTCTGAGTGTTTGCAGCTGACCCTCTGTGTTTGTGTGTCTGGCAGGGCTTCCCGGCCACAACGGGCTGCTGGCCTCCTGCGGGAAGAAGTTCTGCAGCCGAGGGAGCCGGTGCGTGCTCAGCAGGGAGACAGGGGAACCCGAATGCCAGTGCCTGGAGGCTTGCAGGCCCAGCTACCTGCCTGTGTGTGGCTCTGATGGGAGGTTTTATGAAAACCACTGCAAGCTCCACCGGGCCGCTTGCCTCCTGGGAAAGAGGATCACCGCCATCCACAGCAAGGACTGTTTCCTCAAAGGTAGGAACAGGGCCCTTGCCCTGTGGTTTTGGGTTTTGTAATGGATCTTCTAATGCCTTTTTGACAAATGACCTGGGTGCTGAGTCTACAACTTACATATGTATAGAAAATAAAGACTAAGGCTGGCGTGTAACAAAATGGCAGCAGTGGCATTCTGGTGATGCATGTTCTGTCTGTGTCCCACCTCCAGAGACCCCCATCCTTAGAGGAAGCTCCTTGTAAGTAGAATCCAGACAGGTCAAATTAAACCCTGGATGTACAGGTTCATTAGGGACCATACAACAGAGTACTACCCAGGTCTCCACATAGAATGGGCCTTTGCAAGGTTGTAACCAGAACCACGTTTACCCCTCTGCACAGAGTCCCATGAATCAGGGGGCTGTGCTGTGCATAGAATGTGGTCAGGCAGACACCAGCACAACGGCTCCCAGCATGGCAAGGACACAAACTCTGGCCCGGAACAGTTGTTCATGGGAAAGCATTTCGTGTCTTGCCTGTCCAGAACATCCCTGAGCAAGACAAGGAAGCCCCTGCATGAACATCAGAACATGCCCGTGGACCTGGGGCCAAAGGACTCATGCTTTGGGCTGGAATTGAGTCAGCAGAGAAGGGATGGTAAGAGCCATTAGGGCGGCGGCTATGGCTGTTTTATGTACAAATGTATTCTCAGCACCTAGCACAGTGCCTTGCACCAAGAAAACGTTCAATGGCTCCTAGATGCTTGAAGATACAAGAGTCAGAATGCACATTCTGTGTTGACTGAGGTGGCCCTAAATAGTACTTCCCATGACCAGTAGAAGTATTTGTTGTCTACAGATATTTGTGTACAAAGTGGGTATACATGAATTAGTAAATGCGTAGAAGACGAAAGCAGCCTGCAGGCAGATGGGAACAGTCCCACATGGCCTGAGCTGGGATTGCCCACCTGGAGTTGCATGAGGTCAGAAATGTGCTTTAGGTTGCAAAGGCAAGAGAGGAGGAGGCTTGGGCTAGAGACCTGCCAAGTGCCTGCAACACTCAGAGACAAAGGCTTGAGAGCAGGTCAAAGCTATAAGGTCCTGGACACCAAGTGAGAGGGGGCAGAGCCCCTGCCTCACCCTCACAGGCCCCCAGTGAGGATGGTGTGATGCATGACACATGTGTGTGGAGGCAAATTCACAGCTGAGGTGGTGGAGCAAAGGTGTGTTGGCCTCTGCGGCATCTACCTGTGTCACCTGCACCCACGTCACGAGCCACTCCACACAGCAGTCGTGGCAGCATGGAGCACTGGGCAGGGCAGGGCTTGGGAAAGGCACCTTTACCTGGTGATGAGAATAGTCTTGGACACCTTCACGACTGTGCGTATGATGCTAATGCCGAGGTGCTTCAGAGATCATGAGACGCATTATGGAAATGAGGCCAAAATGAGCCTAGGGAGAAATGTCCCTGGTCTGGAAGCGCTTCCCAGCCACATGCTGCCAATTCCTCTGCAACCGTGCACACTAAAACAGTTGACCAGTTGCTCCAGCTTTATTGGCTGTGTTGAGTTTTATAGGCTGATGTTCCATTCTCTGGTTTCCAATATCCTCCAAATTGCATCTTCCTAAGGTTTCTATTTCTGCATCAGAGTGTGCACAGCCTCCCTCACCATCAGTTATTCAAACAACATTTCTCGTTTCATGGGAGGGAAAAACCAGCCACCACAAAACTCACCGAGGTGAGGAGCGATAGGGACAAGCTGGCGTGGAATGAGGGGCAGGCAGCCTTGAGCAGCTCAGGGCTCGGTTCTGCTTCACACTGATTGAATTTATCCACCGAATCCTTCTGACTCATTGAGGTTTTTACAGATTGTGAGTTGCCGCCCACTCGGTGTGGCAGAACTCCTCCCTTAAGGACCACTTTTCCGTGGAGAGTGGTGCCTGAGAGCTCCACTCACGGAAAGACCAAGGATGGCATCCTGGCTCTGGTACTTCCCAGCTGTGTGGCCTTGGTTGTATCACTGCTGCTCTGGGCCTTTTTCTTGGCTGTAAAATGGGAGTGACAGCAGTACCCACCTGCTGCAGCCATGGAGAGAAGCACAGGTGGGGTGGCACAAACACCACTTAGCACAGTGCCTGGCACATTGCATGGATTTGGTGTTCATGAGACCTGCCATCAGTGTTTGTTCTAATCCAGCGTGGCCACAGGCCGAAAGCAAAGAAATGTACAAACTGAAGAATGCAGAGACAGGAACAAGGGCTCTGCCTGGAAGGTCTGGGAAGAGATTTCTGAGCCCAGATATCTTAATGGCAGGTGGAGAATGGGTGAGGAAGACATGAGCGTCAGGCTCTAATACTGTCCCAGCAATGTCCACCTAGAGCCAGGGCTTCTCTTTCTGCAGATGGTCTCTTGGTTTGGACTCTACTGGAAAGCCTTCAGTGCCTCATGCTCTGGGTCAGCTGCAGTCCTCGTAGGAGGGCAGGAGAGCTGGGCGGTCTCTCCTTCTCTAGCATTGCCATAGGGAGTGCCCAGCAAACAGGAAAGACCTGAGCACTGATGAACAGGAGCTTGATGGGTGTTATGCAGGCCAGCCCCGAGGTGGGTGCCTTGGGGTGAGCACATCACCTCCACCAGAAACACGGCTCCAGGGGAGAATGGGAGGAAACAGATGACAGAGGTTCTGTTGGGAGTCAGGGACAGAGGGTCCTGCAAGAAAGGCTATAAAGAACAAGTTCCTACAGTTCCCACCCCACCATGGCAGCAGAATATTTAATACCAGCTTGAGGTCTATGGATGACAATTTGTCATTTGTCCCAAATTTCCAGGGAGCTGTTAATACAGGAAACAAAAATACCTTGTTTTCCGTGCAAGCAAAAATTCTAAAATCATCCATCTTTCATTCTCTATTTCTATCAGACTTTACAAAAAGAAGTTATGACTTTGTTCTCTGGGACTTTATCTGCCCCCAGAATTCACTGTTAGGACAATTCTTTGTGCAGCTGGAGTGTGTGGAGCAAAAGGAAAGAGGTGATGGGTTGTGCTGGGCTAAGCCGCTGCAGTTTGGAGCTCTCCATCTGTGGCCAGAGCCCCTGATCCCCTGTCAGGGAGAAGGTTCTCCTGAGGACTGGTGGAGGACTCATAGCCCTCACCACTCTGTGAGGGAGAAGAGGCAGGATTCTAAGTCCCATTTACAAGAAAACTTCTGGTATCACATTCCAATTGCTATGGCAATGGGATTCCTTCTGAATGTAAAATAAAATATATCATTTAGGGATCATTAGCATGTACGAAAATCAACCAGACTCAAAAGGATTGCTACAGCTAGAGTTCACAGCTTTGATCCCAGATCTCCTGAGTCACAAGCAGGGTCTATCTCACTGAAAGTCAGGGGCAAAAAGAGGTGTGGGAAAGATGTATCTCTTCTTGTGGCAAAATTAGAGTCACGTTTTTCCTCAGCACCAAATCCTACCAAGAGAATGCCAAGATATCGGATGGATTTCACTGTTTAACTTCTTATGGAGTTTGTGTCTTCAAAGTTATCTTGTGACACTGCATTCCTGTTTGTGTATTGGTTGGTACTTTTCAACTCATTTTTCTTGGTTTTGAATTCACGCTTTATCTCCTATGCTGTTCAAGATGAGTCTGCCTTTGAGCAATCACTCACCAAGCCAGGGTTGTGTTATGCCAGATGATACAATGTCATAGTTGGGCAGTTTTCCAAACAAACCATGAAATTATGGAAGAAAGGGGCTGTTAGAGGTTCCGTTTTAAGGGGCCCCTTCAGCTTCTTCAGCCTGATGGTGGTTGCAGGTGGGTTTTGGTGCTTCAGAGGAGAGTTCCCAAGATAATGAAAGCCGAGGAAAGTTTTTCCATTTTTGGAAACAAGTTAAACATACTAGAAGCTCACTAAGAACTCTTTTTTTCTTACTTGTTACTAAACAGGCATAAAAACTCAATATTTTGTTGAAAGTTCGCAGAGCAGATAGAACTCGCTGCCAAAGAGCTGTTTTATTCCTTCCTGTTATTTTGTTGCTGTTGTTATTACTTTGAGTCTTGTTACTTTAGGAATTTAAATCGGGCCCCACACCTCCAGGGGCATTTCTGTACTTCCACAAGGCTTTTCTGTCCTGCCAGGGAAAGCTTCTCACAACCCCAGCTGTGTCAGCCCACCCCGGCTCTCAGCAGGAGACTCACTTCCTGGGATGTGTGAGATGCTGCTGCGGGGCTGTGATGCCGTCAGGCATTGAGAGGGGAGTTGGTGGAACTCTGCTGGAGCAGTCCCTGTAGCAAGAGGTGCTGGGGCCTGAGGAAGCATCAGGGAGGCCCAGGCTGATGGGACAATGTGGCACATGCTTGAGGGCACTGCTTTGGACGAGGCACGTGAGCTTTCTGTGCCTTGCATACCTCATCTGTACAATGGGAATAATAACAGTACTGACCTCACAGAGTGTTGAATGACAGAAGCAGCACCTGGCACGCCGTGAGCATTCTTCCCTAAGCAGTATCGACAGCACTGGGGATGGTGGCGGTGCCGTGGCAACATCAGGACTTGTTCAAGGAGTAGATGCAAGAGGCTATAAGACCCTTGCCCATTGATGTGACTGCTCCGTAATGAGCTAAGAGGTCCTCCTGTGAATGAGGGGAGAGAATATTGGCCCTCCATATTTATTTAATGAATGACTAGAATTTGACCTCCAGTCTATCAAATTTAATGATCACCTTCTCCAACTGTCTTGCTTTGTGAAAAGAGATGGAAGGAGTCACCCAAGTTCATCCAGCAGGTTAATAGAAAGAGCAAGGGGAGAATCAGTTATCTTTGATCCCCAGTCTGGACAAAGCTCCTGGAATGTACCTCTGGGCTCTCAGGAAATGACAGTGGATGCTGGGGTAAGAATTCCTCTGCCTGAGTATGAGAATGTTTAGAGAAGGTGCTGCAGGAGAGAACTTAAAGGTGAATCTTGAAGTGCCAGGGAGGGTTTGCTAGGTTGAGAGGGTGCAGAAGGCTTTCTAGGGATGCAGGCACGATGTACCTCCAGTCTAAGGGAAGAGCAAGTGATTATGGGATCCTGGGTATGGGAGAGGACATTGTTAGGGATAAAGGCAGACAAGTAGTGGATTGCAGCAAGCTGGGAAAGGCCTTGTGTGCCAGGCAGGGTAGTCTGACCTCAAGCTGACCAGGTGTCAGATAAGCTACTGCAACATTCTCATTTCCCAAAGAGGGACCCTGAAGCTCAGAGAGGGCTAGTACCTGTCCTAAGTCGCACAGGCAGAACCAAGCCTAGGGCCCAGGCTTTGCTGCTGCAGCGAGGCCTTCAAAGGCACCCATAGCTTTGGGGCTGTTTTTAGTTAGATCTCAGTAAGGCATGTTCCCAGAAGATGCACTTGCCCTATGTTTCTCCCCTGGAAGACCTCCTGGTGCAGCAGGAAGGCTCAGGAGCCAAGGGCAGTGGAAAGGGCCTCACATGCCACTGCTGGGCGGGGCCTCCCTGCTCTGCAGGTCATCAAGAAGCCACAACTTCTCCAGGGAAAGCTGGCTCAATCATCCCAAACTCATAGGGCCTCTGGACATCAGAAACCCAGACCTCTGTCTCCTTTCTAAGGAAACAGTAGGAAACTCAGGACTATCCATAAGGCCACCAGGGGAACCTGGGGTCAAAAGCAGGCAGAACCTCTGGGGGCAAGCCAACCTTCAACCTAGTCTGGCTCTGGAAGCTGGCCTCCGCTTCCTCTCCAGACGCCCTTTCCTTGCCCTTCCACTCCTGGGCATACCCACATTTCTGTCCAGTGGCCATTGTTGTTCCTCCAGTCCTTGCAAAGGGATCTCTCCATACCCAGCCCTCTTCCTGGCCTTCAACTTAGGCTCCACCGAAGAGGGTTTGGCCATTTTCCACCAAGCCACTCAGCTTCACAGACCTCTGTTGAATGCCTACCGGGTGCTAAGGCTGTGTCAGGACCTGAGGATACCAGTAGGATCAGACCGCCAGGCCTATCTTCAAGGAATTTGCAACCAAAAGAGATGCTAGACGTCTCCACTTTCTGGGTTATCCTTTGGGAGCTGCTTCAGCCAGAGATGCCTCCAAGACCTCAAGCACAAATGGGATTCTTTATGGCCTGTCTCTCATGTTAGATACCCCCTCCTCACTCTGCATATTCCGTCAGTGTCTGTGCAAACAACTAGGACTTGACTGAACTGAAAATTCACTCACAACCCCCTAGTCCAGCATCCCTGCGAGCTCAGCTGTCCCATTTATAGTATCTGCTTCTAGGATCAAGAAAAGTGACTTAAAACAAGTATGTGTGTTCTTTGGATATTTCTTCCAGATTTTATACAAGGAAATGTCTTGGTGTGAGCACCCCGCAAATGTGCAAGAATTTTATCAGTCCAGCACGTGTGGTGTGCTTCACAGAACTGCTACACTTTGAAAGAATTAATTACATTCCAGTAATTAAAAATTGCTAAGAAGTTATTGAGCTGAGAAAATCTCACAGAGCATTGATTTCACTTCTGGAAACAAGCTACAGTCTCCGAGTTCCCCACACTGTTTCCTGCTGTTTTCTGGCACCCCGTTCTTCTTTCTCCAACCCCTTCTTCTCTGCACACTCCTCAGTCCCTTTAGTTGCTGGCAGACTAGTCTCTCTCATCCTAAAGCCCAAAGGAGCAGGCTTTTGTCCCAGCATCCTCCCGGGGACCCTTTCATCTCTTCCCCCGCAGGCCGCAGAGTGTTTCCTGCACTGGCTCTCTCTACCTCTGTAACTTCCCTGTATTCTGCCCTCTAGGGTCTGCACCTAGCTCCGGTCTTGTTACCCCTGCCACTGAGTTTGCTAAGATCACCTTACCCTTCTAAGTGCCAAGAGGGCACTTTCCAGGCCTGGTCTTGCTGCATTCCACTGGCAGTGAGCTCTGTCATCCTCCCTGCAGCCAGGTTCCACTGTCTTCTGGGGACATCTGACTCTCTGTGGGCCCCTCCTTCTCTAGCAGCTGCTTCCTGGTGGGTCCCCTGTGGCTCTCTTCTCCCCATGCCTCAAAGGCCCAAACTGTCCCATGAACAAAGACCCAACAATGTCTTCATGGACCTCTCCTCACATTTCAGTCCAGCTCTCATTCTACCTGGGATGGTCCTTCCCACCATCGTCTCCTGGCTGGATGACCTCTATGGCCTCCTAGCTATTCTCTGAGCTCTGTCAGATGCTTCTTCAAATCCACTTTCCATATGGCATTTAGAGTAAGCTTTCCAAGATGGAGCTTTGACCATGATGCTCTCCTGCTCGAACCCTTCTGTCCATTTATTCAGCAAACATTCATGTACGATGAGTCAGATACTATTCGGGGATGTGGGGGCACAGTGGGGAACAAAACAGACAAGAGCCCTGTCCCCATGGCAGGTACAGTCTTGTAAGAGAAACATACAGTAAGCAACAGATGAAGTCTATGTGATGGTGACAAGTGACATGGAGCAGAATAAAGCCAGGAGGGCAGTTAGCCAGAGCCTCTGATATGAGAAGTGACATTTGGGCAAAGACCTGCAGGAGGCTGGTGGGTTAGGTAGTGAGGCATTTGAGTATCTGGGGGAAGAGTATCCCAGGCAGTGGCAATCAAAGGTTTGGCATGTTTGGGGTCTCACAAGGGAGCCAGGTTGCTGGACTAGGGTGAGTAAGCAGAGAGAAACTGAGGAAGTCGGAGGCTTGATGGGGCTGATCTCCCCATAGGACCCTGTTGATCACTGGAAGTCCAAGCTCTTTGCCACTAGGCTATATTGCCCTTCTCATTACTCCATGAGGCCCACCCAAAAGTGGCCTTGATGAGGGAGGGAGTGACATGGAGCCTCCTCCCCAGACTTCCCCACAGGAGGCTGTTTGAGGAAGGCCCTGTGTAGACAGGACAGGTGTTGGTGGCTCAGGTGCTCAGATTCATGAGCGTGAAGCCTGTGCCCAACACTCGGGAGGTTTCAGATGATCATTAGGAGTCAGATGTTTCATTACTGGAGCAAGAAGAAGTTGAGTTGAGACTCCTTTAAGGTTCTCCCCTATCGTGCCTTCAATTAAGATCAAGGCCCCCATGTAGCAGCCGCTAAATGACACCATGTATTGAATCTCTGTGCTCAAGCAGTTTATCTGATTATCTGTGTGATAGACTCAGCAGCTGTCAGACCAGCCACAACTCAAATACGTGGACTCTGTACGCCTGTCTCAAAACGTGTTATGCTCACTAGCAAGCTCGAGGACAGGACTTTCGTGCTCTTTTCTAAATGTGGATCCCTTTCAGGTTCTTCTGCTGCCTGGTGATATCAGGCATTGAAGGGGCCAGTGGCTGGGAGGACAGTGGGTGCAAGAATGAGCAGAGGCCTTGGGGCTGCACCATTCCCTCCCTCGCTCCAGCCCTTGCACTCAGCCTCTCTGCGTGCTTTTCTGGACAGGGAAGCAATGACCCAGTGTGGGCCATCTTCTTTTCTCCAAAGAGGAGGGGAGCACTTACCACTGAGTCAAATTAACTGAAATAAATGAGGGGGGTCAGGAGGCAGTGACCCAGGGGAGAGTAAATGACTGCTCATCTCCATCAACAGAGAGTATCTTCCTGGGTAAAACACTTCCCGGCAGAGCAGGCTCATTGGATGCATGAGGAACAAGACCACACCAAACAACTGAATATGAGGTCTATGGAGTTGTGTCCTTGGCCAGGAGAACCAAGGGACAGAACTACAGAAAGCTGGGCCCGAGCCCTGTACAGCATCCTGAGTCTCTGGGAACCATCCACACTTCTGACTATAGGTGAGATTGTGCCCCGTCCTGCACTGGGTGCCTTGCGAGGGCCAGATCCAGAACACACGTATTCTCCAGGTTAATGAGGGAAGACAGAGCTTCACAGTGACCGCTGGGTTTGGACATGTCCTAGAGAGTTCTTCACTCTGCTTTTCTTCTTTTTGTGTTCATTTCTGCTTTGATGCATTTTGATCACTGATTAATGAAAGTAAACGGAGTGAAAACCACTTTCAAAAAGCTCCTCTAAATGAAAGTAGCAAAATCACTTTGCTTGCAGGTAATTAAAATAGCCAGATGCTGTGAACTCCGTCCACTTATTATAAGCAGGGTGACCTGAGCTGTGCATTTCTCTTTGTAGCTGGAAAGAAGGGCTCAACCAGGGACCTAGCAGCCATCTCTCTTTTCTTTTCTTGTCTTCCCTGGGGAACTTTTGCTTTCTCTTCCACTGCTTATGTTCAGTGTACTCATGTTCCCTTCAGCTGGCTAAGGTGTGTCCAAAGGCCTGGTGTACGGTGATCCAGCGCATGCCTCTTTGAGCCCCTGCCTCCCTCGCTCGTTCTGCCTGGCCAGCGCTCTGACTCTTCCTCTGATACACCTGTTCATCTCTGTCTCTGTCTGTCTTCCTCTACCCCATTTTTGTCTCTGTTTCTCAGATGCTGTGTGTCCCATCCAGTGATCCATATTTCTATCAAAATATAATAAATCCAAAGTATTTTTATAGGGCTTTGTAGAGATATTTGCTTATACCCAGTCAATTGGAGCTTGTACAGATCCTGGTCTACATGAGTCCTCAGAGCTGAGATTTTAATCTTTTTCCCATGCAAGCTTGTCCAGTGATTTTGGGAACCCTTGATTAGAGGCATCAGAGGTTATGAAGGGCAGAACCTTTCCTGGTAGGTGGGTGATGGACAGCAAAGCGGGAGTGAGGAAGATGTCTCTTGTAAAGCTGCAAAAGGAGAAATAGACCAAGAAGGAAGTTTCAAAAGGGGACATCAGGATAGGGGCAGAGGTGGTACCAGAAAGGATCAGTGACACATTTTCCTAATTCCATAGACAGTGAGCTTGCTGTTTCTCCTTTCTACTCACGTGCAAAACTCCAGATTTTTGCATCTCTCAACTGTTTAGCCATGAATGCTGGTTACAGGGAAGTTAAGGCCTCTTGTCAGGTGCAACACGTTGCTGCAGTGACCATGGATCTAGTTGTGATTCCAGTCTGGTCAATCTCACTGGGCTGCGGTGAGAGCAAACAGAGGTGAAGCCTGAACAGACCTGCCTGAACACGGATGACAGTGAGGCTGACTTCTGCCACAGAGGAGGAAGACAGCACACACTTAAGATGCAGCAAAAGAGCATGCTTCGGGGAAAAATTATTACAAGAAACAGAAGCACATTTCAGACAGCCACTGTGTTCTACTCCCAATTCGAGAAAACATGAACTCTGAAATGAGATAAAAAATGGGATTATAAATTGGCTGAGCCACAGTCAAAAATAAAATGGAAGCTGGGGGAGGGAAGGAAAGAATACAAAGAACCTGAAATACAATTGCAGAAGTTTCCTGCTTCAAGCAGTAGAAGGAAAGATTAGCAGTACAGAAATCATAGTTGTTCTCCAATAGAGAGAACAAGCCTGAAAACTGCTCCCCAAATACACCGAAAATGAGCAGAAGGTTTAAAAAATAATGTGAGAGAGGAAGATAGAGATGTAGGACTGAGATTAAAGATTTAAGATAATAATGATTGGTTATCTTAAAGACTTCAGAGCAATTCAAATGGACATGATAAGCAAAGAGAGAGCCGGAAAAATAAGTGCCCTATGCTGAAAGATTTATCAAATAAGTCAAACTATAATTGCTAAAATTTTAGGTTTTGAAAAATATTTAAATTGATCTGAAGTGTCCAGGAAGAAGAAAAACAAAACAAGCAAACCAAAAAAACACCACCTGGTGTTGCACCGGGAGCTCTCAAGTGGTTTTAGCTGACCGGCTTTCCTAGGGGCAGCTCCTCCCCCTTCAGTTACATTTATGTCAAAGGTGTCAAACAGTGTGTTCCCCTCACACACTGTGTGGTGTGAAGGGAAAAAACATTCTGTCCTTGGACTTTTCTGCAATATTAAAAAGCAAGAAGGCAATGAAGAACATTGGTAGAGTTTTGAGGTGGTAAGACTGTGATGCAAGAATCTACACTTATCAAATGGTGATCTATGTGTGGAAACAACAGGAAGTATTTTCTGCCAGGCAAGGGTTCAAATAATACATCACCCACATACTCGGCTGGGGAAAAAAACGGGAAAGATGAACCCTTCACATTCTACAGCAAAATCAGAGAATCTGACAAAGAGGAAGCCATGGTACCGAAGGCGTAGGTGAGCACAGGGGCTCTTGAAATGAGAAGCTGTCTAAATAACTTTTTTAAATATAGTTACCAAGAATTGCAAAGGGTAGATGATGAGGTTAAGTGCACTTAATTTTCTTGATGGACTTAGGGGAATTTCAACAGATCACGCATAATTCTTGACTCAGTATGTTAAAAAGCGTACATGAGCCCAACTAGGCAATATTCCATCAGAGCCCAGAATGAACCTGATGAAGCCCCAGACAAGTGTCCCTGGTTGTTCCCAGCTGACCTGGGAGACCTTACCTCCTGCCTTCGCTGGTGTGTCTGGAGACCGTGGGAAGGATCAGCCACTAACTGACATGCTCCACCCTATGGTCAGGCCTCCCGTGCCTTCATCTTGGTAGCTAGATGAAGTGTGACTCCCCAGAAAGCATGCAGGGGCTGCAACTGAAGTGGATGAAAACTCCAGCATGTCATAGTGTGTCTTCCTTGTGTGATGATGCCTTTGCTCATGAGTGTGTGTCAGTATGCCAGTGGCATGGTCAGGACAATTGGGAAGGCCTGAACTATTGGTTCTAATGTTGCAGTCAATACACTGTGATTAATCAGTTAGAGAGAAATGCATGAGA
Source organism: Sapajus apella (assembly GCF_009761245.1). Lineage (NCBI taxonomy): Eukaryota > Metazoa > Chordata > Mammalia > Primates > Cebidae > Sapajus > Sapajus apella. The sequence continues at coordinate 7,433,649 of NW_022436941.1, forward strand.
GCCAAACTTGGTTGCCAAGAAAAGGCAAAGAAGGTAAAAGAGCTGGCCTGTTAGGAGATGGAGGTAGAAGTTCAACCTCCAAGGCAATAAAGGGCCACCATGGGACACAGCCTTGCAGAGTAGAAGAAGAAATAGCCATCAGGGTGGGGTGGATAGGATTGTGGCAAATCCACATTCTCATTCATGGAGAGTCTGCCAGGCTGCCAGCCCACTGCCAGGGGCTGTATGTGCATCATCTCATGCACTCCTCTTCCTAGTTGGTGTTTACTGAGAGGCAAAAAGAAGCCAAACAATTTTCCCAGTTACTGATCCTGTAAATGATAGTGCCGGTACTGGCACCTGCCTGTCCCATTTCACCGTGCACCAGTGGCCACTCCCACAGTTAGGAGGATATTTGTGGTGGAGGGGGGCTTGACCTGAACCTGGAAGAGTGGGTGGGTGGGACATGAATAACCAGGTACAGGGCAGGGGCAGCAGACGGAAATCCTTCATGCAGTTTTGCTGATGTTAGGGCTTCATTCCTTCCACCTCCACCACACTCGGCATTTGCAACTGATCAGACAGCAGGTACTTAAAAACCCTCTGTCCCCTAAAACTAAATGAGGAGAAGTTAGAGTTACCGCAGACATCAAGCGCTACAAGATCCAGTTGTTTTAATGAAATGAGTCACATTTGCACTCATCTTGTCTTTGAACTTGAGTGGCTGTCTCCACATGGCTATGTGATGTGATAACCCCAGTGAACACATTGCAAAGAAAGAAAGTCCCCGCCAATGCCATGTGAAACACAGGCTCCATCACACAGGAAGAAAAACGCCCATATCTCCCGGTCGCTCCTTTCTCTCTTCATTTCTGCCTGGGTTCCTTCTCGCCAGTGTCCCCACCTCTGCCCCCTGCCAAATTTCAGTGACATGAAGATCTTGTATATGTGCCAGGCTTATCTCAATAAACATTCTCCTAGCAATTTTAAAGGAACAAACTTTCCACATGGAAAAGTTTTGTGTTTTTCAGGGTAAACAATTGTATCAAGAAGACCTGAAGCAAAAGGGGAATCTATGCAAAAGGAAGACAAAGTCCACTTTGTGGTTTCTTTCTGTAAAACACACCAACAGAAACCCATATACTAATTCAGAGAAATAGTTGGCACAAAACAAGATCCACACTTGAGCGTTCCTGTCTAGAAGGCTGGGAAAGAAGGAACTCAGAGTGAAGGCACCACCAGGGTTCCTGTGGCTGTAGTTCCACAGAGACTTTGCTGGCTGTGATTATAATCACCAAACTTTGCAGCAAATGATTGTGATTTTACACATCTCACCCTTTTTACAAAACCAGAGATTACACTTTGGTTGGCCAAGGCAGATTACTTGAGGTAAGGAGTTCAAGACCAGCCTGGCCAACATGGTGAAACCCCGTCTCTACTAAAAATACAAAAATTACCAGGTGTGGTGGTGGATGCCTATAATCCCAGCTACTTGGAAGGCTGAGGCAGGAGAATCACTTGACCTGGGAGGCAGAGGGTGCAGTGAGCCAAGATCACACCATTGCACTCCAGCCTGGGTGACAAGAGTGAGACTTTGTCTCAGAAAACAAACAAACAGAGATTGGATCGGATGAGAATGGAGGGCCGGGTAACAACTAACTCAAAGAGCCTATGTTACATGCCAGGTCCAAGGCTGAGTATTCTATGTGCTTTCTGTCCTTTAATCCTACAACAGCCCTTCAGGATATAGACTGTTATCACATTACTCTTACTCGGCAGGTGAGGAAACTGAGGCTTACAGACGTTCAATGACTTCCCTAACACCACTCAACCAGTGAAGAGGAGAGCTGGAATTCTGACTGATTTGAAATGTTAAATGTTGTCTTTGCTCTGTCTGCTCTGCCACATATCTTACATGTACGATTTTTTAAAAACACACAATGATTATCGTTCAACAACTGGGCAGATTGTGCCTACACTCTCACTTGTGTTCTGAAGGAGAATTTCTGCACGTGTAGCTGGCATGTACCTGTGTCGTTAGCCATGCTTGACTCCACAAAGGAATTGCGATGGTGTTTGAAAACCTTTGTTTCTTTGTTGTCTTTGTTCCTTCTACTGTGCCACACCGTCTGTGTGTATAATGATTTCTGTGGTATAAAAAGGAAGGAGGCCTTGCAGAGAGCACGTGCACAGCCTCTCCCTTGGTCAGGATTAGCAGAAATCCAGGGACTGTGTATGGCTCATCTCAGGGCAGCCAATGGCAGAGTAGGCTCGGGACCAAGCTGCTACCTAGATTTGCTGGCAGTGGACTCAGCCTCTGTGCAGCCCAGGTTGGGTTCTAGGGGGACCAGGAGCCTGTGGGGCAGCCCGAGATGGCAATCTTGGAAAAGGAATTCAGGGTGGGTGTGATCAGGGAGAGAGCTTCTTTAGGCCGCACCACACAGGAACCCATGGGCAGTGCCAGTGTGTGCTCTAAACCTCATCCCGCCTGTTTGTCCACACTTGTTAGGACAGTAAAGTAGTGGTCCCTGTCTTCAACACTGCACAGATCAAGTTTCACTCCTGTGTTTCATGATTTGATAGAAAGATCTGTGATTTTTACATCTGGGCCATTCATGCCTTGGCAGGCTTCTGCAATTCAGCATTTCATTTCTTCAACAAACAGTGCTGAGTGCCTGCTGTGTACCAGGCCTAGCTGAGCACCTGTCAGGGGACCCAAGAGGAGTGTGAGATAGCCCCGCCCATGGGGAGCTGAGTGGGACACACACCCCCTGCCTGTTGTAAACCAGGGTGGGGAGCACCACCATGGAGTATGTCAAGTCTGTTATAGAAGAAAACAGGGAGTTCTCTGGGAGGGGGTGCCATCTGGGCTGAGTACTGAATGATGAGAAATGGGTTGAAGAAAGAGGAAGGGAGTCTTCTAGGCCAACAGTTAGGGTATGAAGCCAGTATGGGAAGCCACAAGCCAATTGGTGTTTCTCCAAATGCAGAGTTTAGCACAGAGAGAAGTCACCATGGCCTAGCCTGGAAAGGTGCTTTGGTCAAGCTGGGGTCAGACATGGACCATCAGGTTAAGGAGCATGGACTTTCTCCTGGGCGCAAGGGGAGGCAGTGTTCTGAGGTGTTAAACCATAGGCCTGGTGTTCAGAAGGATCAATTGCCCTTGGGATGTAGTGGCCCTGGAAGAAGGGGCCTAGCAGGAGGCATTGAGGGCATCCAGCAAAGCCACGCAGAGGCCTGAATCGGGTGAGTGGGCAGGCTGGAGAACCACTCAGGAAAAATACAGTCGGCAGGACCAGGCTGACTGTGAAATTAACCATCACACCCGCCCCCCGAGGATTGTTCTGCCTTCCTCCATCCTTAGCCAGTCCTTGTCTAAGCAGAAGTACAAGCCAACTCAGCGAGGCCTGAGTGAAATCCAGCCGACAGGAGCCAAGCGTCCCATTTGGCTGGGCTCTGAACAGCCCCATGGACATACTGGCCCTTTGTCAGGGTGCATCCTGTCACCACCCCATCTGGAGAGCGGGCCGCTGACTCAGAAAGGAAATGCTGCTTGGATGCCCAAGTCAGAGTGTGATGCTCCCACCCTCTGACTCAGCCCCTGTTCCTGGACTATAGATGGAGTGTCACACTCTGGGGTAATTGCACCTTCCTGTCCTGAGTTGTAACCCCCACCCCCAGCATGCAGGGCTTCCACAGGAGAGTGGGGAAGCAGGGCTTGACTCCAGAAGTCCTTACCCCTCCTCATCTGCCAGCCTTAGAGATGCTTTCTGCCAATCACACTGCTCCCAGTAAAGTCTTCTTTTCTTCTAGAGGCTTAATAGTTTAAACAATAACTGTTTGAAATTATATTTAAACACTCAAACAATGTAAGATGCAAACTTAAGGGGAGAAAGACCAAAGGGGAACATAGGCGTCGGATTTCTCAGAACAAAAGAACAGTGTACAAATGGAGGGAGAGGTGTGGCAGAGTGCAAAGGCTGCTGATTAGAAACAAGTATGCCTCCTTTCTAAGGATGCCTTTGTCTGGGAAACGCACACCTCCGCCAGCAAGCTACTGAATTCAAAGACATGGGAATCAGGGTATTTAATCAGCCGCCTTGGTGACTGGAGCACGCGGGAGCCTAGTTACTCCTGGAAATTGGTAATGAAGCCTGTGGCAGGAGACCCACCTCTTAATAAGCCAGCAGCCAATTAACAGAGCAAATGTTTGAGGGTCCCCGCTGAGTGATGGGATGTCTTGTCTTCTCCCAGGGCCCTGCGGCCCGTCAATCAGACAGGCAGGTACGTGACCTAAGTTAATTGGAGAAAAACTCCTTCCAGGAAAGTGACCACTGGCTTGTCATTCAATGGGACGGAGATCTGGCTTTGACAAATATCTTTGCCTGACCCAAGAAAGGACACAACCTTCAGAGAGGCTGTCCTCTCCCCCGGCCCTAGCACCACCACTGAGACTCTCTGGTTGGGGGTTTCTAGCTGCAGGAATCTCAGAGCCAAAGGACACAGCTGGGCATCTGAGAACCAATTTTGGCAGGAGAAGCCAAACCTCCTTCCTGAGAGGGTGGCTCTCACCACCCCTTGAAGTGGTACCTGGGCAGTACCTGCTGAGTCCACCAGGGTCTGGGCTGTGGAATGACCAGGAGGAAGTGCAGGATGTGGGCCACAGAAGGGCTGTGACGGGGACACATTTGGCACTCGGGGTAGGGCAAAATCAGGGTGGGCTGGGCTTGGCCGGCTGGGGAGGAGCTGGTCATGCTGACAGAGAGGTCATTTCAAAGTGGTCCAAGGAGTAACATGTCGGTAAAAGTCCATGTGGGCACACACAGCCTGGTCCAGCCACCTGAATATCCACCAAGCAGTCGCACACTCTGTTCTCCTCCTTCCTCTCTCTCTCTCCCTCCCTCCCTCCCTCTGTCTCTCTCTCACTCTCTCTCCCTTCCACCCTCCCTCCCTCTCTCCCTCCCTCTGTCTCTCTCTCCTTCCCTCTCTCACTCTCTCCCTCCCTCTCTCTCTTTCTCTCCCCCCTCCCTCCCTCCCTTCCTCCCTCTCTTCCTCCCTCTGTCTCTCTGCCTCTCTCTCCCTCCCACCTTCCCTCTGTCTCTCTCTCTCTCCCTCTCTCTCTCTCCTTCCTTCCCTCCCTCTCTCTCTCTCTCTCCCTCTCTCTCTCCTTCCTTCCCTCCCTCTCTCTCCCTCTCTCCCTTTCTCTCTCCTCCTCCCTCTGTCTCTCTGTCTCTCCCTCCCTTTCTCTCTCTCTCCCTCCCTCTCTCTCTTTCTCTCCCCTCTCCCTCCCTCCCTTCCTCCCTCTTTCCCTCCCTCTGTCTCTCTCTCTCCCTCTCTCTCTCCCTCCCACCCTCCCTCCCTCTCTCCCTCCCTCTGTCTCTCTCTCCCTCCCTCTCTCGCTCTCTCCCTCCCTCTCTCTTTCTCTCCCCCCTCCCTCCCTCTTTCTCTCTCCCCCTCCCTCTCTCTCTCTCTCCTTCCCTCCCTCTCTCTCTCTCTCCCTCCCTTTCTCTCTCTCTCCCTCCCTCCCTCCCTCTCTCTCTCTCCCTCTCTCCCTTTCTCTCTCTCTCCTCCTCTCTCTGTCTCTCTGTCTCTACCTCCCTCTCTCTCTCCTTCCCTCCCTCCCTCCCTCCC
>NW_022436941.1:7439358-7684460 GCF_009761245.1 Sapajus apella
TCTCTCTGTCTCTCCCTATGCCCTCTTTCTTTCCCTGTCCTCCTCCTCATCTTCTCACCTCCTATTTCACTTTCTCTTTCCATGCCCTCCCTGTGAGGCCTGACTTTAGTGTGCCCACACATATCTAAAACAAGTGGCTGAAATAATGTGTTTCTCAGTTAACTCAGAGTATGTATTGTGTGGTGCAAGCTACTAGTTTTAAGTTGAGGGAGTTGAGCCGTTTCCCTAGCAGAGTTGAGATACAGTCTGAAACAGGTGATCACGCACGCTCCCCAGCACCAGGAGATGAACTGCACCATCCGACTGTTCATGGTCCTGTGAGTGCTGACAAGCCCACATGAGCCAGCAAGTTTGTCTTTGATTGGAGAAATCCTTCTCTCCAGTTTTCCAAACAATCACAGTCTGGATTATAAGTAAATGACTAATTCAACAAATGAGTTATTTCTTAGTGTTCTTGCCTCTGGTTTAAAGTGAGAGGAGGAGGAGGAGGGAATGATGCGAACTAACAATCATCATAAGTAGGTGGAAATTATTACCCACGTTATAAAGAAATGGAGGTTTCAGAGGAGTGTTAGGTTATGCCGTAGTAACAAACAACTGCAAAACCTCAGCACCCCAGTAAAACTTTATTTCTCACTCACGCTATACATCCAACATGGGTCAGCAGGGGCTCAGCTCACAGACCCGTGCCCACATGGGCTTCTGCAATCAGCACTATAGGGAAAACCAGGCATCTGAGAACCCAGAGGATTTTGGCAGGAGACGGGTATGCTGAGCAAACCTCCTCCTTGAGAGGGTGGCTGTCCCCACCCCCTGTGCCCAGACCGGGGGTGTCTGGGCAGCCCCTGCTGAGCCCATCAGTGTCTGGGCTCTGGGATGACCAGGAGGAAGTGCAGGATAGGGAAGGGGTTGTGAAGAGGGAGTAAAACCCCAGCATAGAGCCTGGAATTGACACACATTCACTTAAACTCCCATTTCCTTGGAAAAGTAAGTCATACAGCCACAGCTAACTTGGCTAACTTTCTCCATGGAGGACAGAGGCCCTGCTTCCTCGTGTTCTTCCTCAGTCCACGGCATCCTGGCCAGCATGTTTAACTCGAGTGAGACCTGAGTGCTCATAGGAATGCTTGAACACACAACTCTGTACACAGCTGTGTCCGCATGCAAGGCTGACCTACTGGCACACTCATAGAACTGGAAGGGAAGCTACTTGGTGAAAAGGAAATCTTTTTCTTCATTTTGTGTTATGAAGTATGGCTTACAGACAGTGGTATGAAAATGTGTACATGCAGTTAAAAGAATGATCGTGAAGACAAGAGCTACGTTTTAGGAATTAGGCTGTGCTTTAGGAACACTCCCCTTCTCATGCCCCTTCCCACTCATGTCTTCCTTCCTGCCTGGAGGTGACCACTGTCCGCTCTGTGGTAATCGTCTTCTGGCTTTCTTTATAGTTATCTAAATTTACATTTATAAATGTGTCTCAACATGGTTTACTTTCTCTTGTTTTTAAACTCTGTATGAGTGGAACCATGCTGTGGGTGTTCTTTTCAGATTTATTTCTTTCACTCAGTAACTTATTTGTAAGACTCATCCATATAGCCTTACCTTGTTCTTTTCATCCCTGGATAGTCCATTATTTGACTATGCCACAATTTATTTATTCTCCTGTTGACAGCCAGCATTTGAGTTAGTTCCCATTTGGGGATATTCCAAGCAATGCACCTGGAATCATTCTCGGATATGTCTTTCTGTGCACCTGTGAAAGTGTTCCTCTAGCGGGTACAGTAGGCGCTGTGCTTCGCTCGCCTGTCTAGATATCACCATACTCTCCCAAAATTGTTGACCAGCTTTCCTTGGAAACAACAGTATGTGAGTTCCCATAATTCACACTCTTACTAACACTTGTTAGTAATGCAATGTCTAGAATAGGCAAATCTTTACAGATAGAAAGTAGATTAGTGGTTGCCAAGGGTAGGGGGTGGGTGGGTAGTGGGAGAGCAGAACATTAAAATATTTTTAATGTTTTCTAATCTGGTAGATATGTAATGATATCTCTTTGTGGTTTTAATTGATGCTTTCCTGATTACAAATGAAGCTAGGCATCATGTTATTTATTGACCATTTTGATTCCTCTTCTGTGAAGTACATGCACAGGTTTTTTACAGGTAAGTTGTTTCTTTTTTTGTATGGACTTATGGAAGTTTTTAAAATATACTCTGGATACCTATTCTTTGTTGATTATATTTATTATAAATATTATTCTACTGGTGGTTCAACTTTTCACTCTTTTTTTCTTTTTAAGGATGGAAGTTCTTAAGTTTCATAAAGTTGAGTTTAGCCACGTTTTCCTTCATGACTAACAGATTTTGTGTTTTTTAAAATAAATCTTTCCCTACTCCTGAGGCCCTACATTATTCTACATCATCGCTAACTTTACAGTTTTGCCCTTCACTTTTAGCTTTTTAAACATAACAGCTTTATTGATATAATTCACATACTATTCAATTCTCCCATTTAAAATGTAGTCATTGGTTTTTAATATATCCAGTTGTACAACCATCGCAACAATCCATTTTAAAACATTTTTACCATCCCAAAAAGAAACTCTGCATTCATTAACAGTTATCCCCCATTCTTTCAGTTCCTGCTCTCCCACTCCACACCCACCCCCTACCCTTAGCAACCACTAATCTACTTTCTATCTGTAAAGATTTGCCTATTCTAGACATTGCATATAAATGGAATGACACAGTATGTGGTATTTTGTGACCAACTTCCAAGGTTCATCCATGCCATGGCATGTATCAGTCTTCCTTTGTTTTTATTTCCAAATAAAATTCTATTACATGGATATATCAAATTTTATCCATTTATCAGTGGATGGACATTTGAGTTGCTTCTACTTTATGGCTATCATGAATAATGCTATAAATATTTGTGTACCAGTTTTGGTGTGGACATATGTTATTTTTCTTGGGTATATGCTTAGGAGTAGAATTGCTGGGTCATATGTCAATTTTATGTTCAACAGTGCAGGGATAACTGGATATCCTCATAAAAAGTCTGACAGTGGACTCCTACCTCACACCATATGCAAAAATTAACTCTAATATAAAGCTAATATTGATGTTGAGGGACTACCAGACTGTTTTCCAAAGTGGCTCTGCAATTTATATGTCCACCAGCAGTGTATAAACTTCTATTTCCACAAATCTTCACCAATACTTATTATTATTTGTCTTTTTAACTATCGTCACCTCATGGGCTTAAAATGGTATCTCATGTGCTTTTGATTTGCATTTCCTTAATGGATGATAATAATGTTGAATATCTTTTCATGTGATTATTGATCATGTATACATATCTTCTTTGGAGAAATGTCTATTCATATACTTTACCTATTTTTTAATTGAATTAGTCTGTTTAAGACAAAGTTGCAAGGGTTCTTTATATTTTTCTGGATACAAGTCCCTTGTCAGATATACACTTTGAAAATATTTTCTCCCATCCTATGGGTTTTCTTTTCACTTTTTTTATGTTATTCTAAGAAGCACAAAAGTTTTTCATTTTCATGAAGGTCAATTTACCTATGTTTTTCTTTTGTCACTTGTGCTTTGGGTGTCATATTTAACTAGGTTTTGCCTAACCCAAAGTCACAAAGTATCACTACTTTTTTTTCTAAAAGTTTTATCTGGCAGGGCAGAGTGGCTCACACCTGTAATCTCAGCACTTTGGGAGGCTAAGGCAGGTGGATCACCTAAGGTGAGAGGTTTGAGACCAGGCTGGTCAATATGGTGAAACCCCATCTCTACTAAAAAATTTAGCTGGGCTTGGTGGTGGGTGCCTGCAATGTCAGCTACTTAGAAGGCTGAGGCAGGAAAATTGCTTGAACCCGAGAGGGAGAGGTTGCAGTGAGCTGAGTTTGCACCATTGCCTCCAGCCTGGGTGATAGAATGGGACTCTGTCTCAAAAAAAAGGAGAGTTTTATTGTTTTAGCTGTTATGCTTAGGTTTTACATTACATTAAGTCTGTTTTGAGTGACTTTTTGCACATAGTGTGAGGTAGGTGTTCAGTGTCAGACTTCTGTATGAGGATATCCAGTTATCCCTGCATCATTTGCTTTAACACTATTCTTTTCTTTTGAATTGTCTTGGCACCCATGTAAAAAATCCATTGACTGTAGTTGTGAGTATTTATTTCTGGACTTTCAATTCTAGTCCTTTGATCTTATATGTCTGTCCTTATGCTGATACCAAACTGTCTTGATTACTCTAGCCTTGTAGTAAATTTTGAAGTCAGGAAGTGTGAGTCCTCCAGCTTGTTATTCTTTTGCAAGATTGTTTTGATTATGCTGAGTCCATTGAATTTTCATATGAATTTTTGTATCAGCTTCTCAAGTTCTTGAAGAAGCAAACTGGGATTTGGAATGGTATTACATCAAATGAGTAGATCAATTAGAAAGTATTGCCATCTTAACAGTATTAAGTCTTCCAGCTCATGGTAGCCTTTCTATTTATTTTGGTCTTCTTTAATTTCAACTTTTTTTATAGTTTTCAGAATATAAGTTTTGCATTTCTTTGGTTAAATTTATCAGTAAATATTTTAATTTTTGAATCTATTGCAAATGAAATTGTTTTCATGATTTCATTTTGAGAATGTTCATTGCTAAAGTATAGAAATACAATTGATTTTGTATATTGACCTTGTGCCCTGCAAATTTGCAAAACCCATTTGTTAGTTCTAGTAGTTTTTAAATTGAATGACTTAGGATGATCTATAAAAAGATAGTGTGGTTATAAGTAAAGATAGTTTTACTTCTTCCTTTCTAATGTAGATACCTTGTATTTTGTTTTCTTTCCCTGATTAGAAGCTTTAGTACAATTTCAGAAAGCAGTGATGAAGACAGACATCCTTGTCTTGTTCATTATTTAAGGGGAAAATATTAGTCATTCGCCATTAAGTAAGATATTAGTTGTGGATTTTCTATAGACAGCCTTTATGAGGTTTAGGAAGTTCACTTTGGTTTTTACTTTGTTGAGTGCTTTTATCAAACCCCTTTTTGACAAAATGCTTTTTCTGCAACTATTGTGGGTTTTTCCCTTTTTCCTGTTGGCATTGTATATTACAGTAATTGATTTTCATATGTTAAACCAATCTTACATTCCTGGGATAAATCCTGTTTGGTAGTAAGGTATAATCCCTTTTATACACTGGATTTGATATTGAGTATAATTGGATAAATATATATATTTTATAAATATATTTTATAAGTTTTTTATATATGATATGTATTTTACATATTGCTGGATATAGTTTGCCTGTATTTTGTTGAGGATTTTTTAATATCTATAATCATAATGGATATTGCTCAGTAGTTTTCTTGTGTTGCCTTGCCTGGTTTTGATATAAAGTTGATATTGGAGTCATAGAATGTGTTGGAACATACCCCCTTCTTTTTTATTTTGTGGAAGAGTTTATGAAGAATTGGTGTGAATTCTTAAGTGTTGGATAAAATTTACCAGTGAATCAATTTGGTCTTGTGCATTTCCTTGTGTGAAAATTTTAAATAATTAATTAAATCTCTTTACTTATATAGATTTTTAAATTTCTTCTTGAGTTACTTTCAGTAGTTTGATTTGTCTAATTCATCAAAGTTGTGTAAACTGTTGGCATACACTTGTTCATACTTTTCCCTTATAATCCTTTTTATTCTGTAAAGTCAGTAGTAATATCATCCCCCTTCCTATTTTTAGTAATTTGAGACTTTTTAAAAAAGTTTTGTTAGTCTAGCTAAAGGTTTTGTCAATTTTGTTGATTTTTCTTTAAGAACCAACTTTTGGGTTTGTTGAGTTACTCTATTGCTTTTCTGTTCTCTTTTCATTAATTTCCACTTTAATCTTTACTACTTACTTGCCCTGCTTGTTTTGAGTTTAGTTTGCTCCTCTTTTTCCAGTGTGTTATGGTGAAAGGTTAGGTTTTTGATTTGAGATGTTTCTTTTTTAATATGAGCATTTATATCTATAAGTTTCTCTCTAAGCACTCCTTTAGCTACATCTCATACGTTTTGTTATGTTGTGTCTTTATTTTCATTCACCTAAAGTATATTTTCCCTTGTAATTTCTTCTTTGACCCATTGGTTATGTGTGTGTGTGTGTGTGTGTGTGTGTGTGTATTGTTTAATTTCCACATAGCTGTGAATTTCCCAAATTTCATTTGGATATTGATTTTAATTTTATTCCATTGTGGTAGATGAACCATATTTTGTATGACTTCAGTTCTTTTAAATTTATTGAACTTTCTATTCTAGCTAGTATAGAGTCTATCCTGGAAAATGATCTATGTACACTTGAGAAAAAATGTACATTATGCTTTTGTTAAGTAAGGTGTTCTATAGGGGCCTAGTAGGTCTAGTTGTATTATGGTTTTGTCCAAGTCTTTCATTTTCTTGTTGATCTTTCGAGTTGTTCTAGTCATCATTAAAAGTGGGATATTAAGGCCTCCATCTATTATTCTTATCTATTTTTTCCTTTAGTTCTGTCAGCTTTTGCTGCATGTATTTTGGGGTTTGTTGTTAGGTGTACATATGTTTAAAACTATTAAATCTTTCAAATTAATTAGCCCTTTTATTATCTGTTTAACCCCTGTTTATCTTTAATAACATTGTTTTGTATTAAAGTTAAGTATAGCTCCTTCAGCTTTCTTATAGTTTCTTTTACCATGTTTTTACTTGCAACCTATTTATATCTTTAATTCTAAAGTATGTGTCCTACAGCCAGCATATATCTGAATATTGTTTTTATCCAGTCTGAAAATCTCTGCCTTGTAATTGGATTGCTTAATGCATTAGCATTTAATATGATTATTGAAAGTTGGATTTACATTTGAAATTTTACTTTATGTTTCTTATATGTCTCATTTTATTTGTTCCTCTGTTTCTCCCTTAGTGCTTTATTTTGCATTAACTGAACGTTTTCTGTTGTAAAATTTTAAGTCATTTAATAATATTTTTGCTACATTTTTGGAGGGTGTTTTTAGTGGTTTCTCTAGTGTTTACCATATACATCTTAACATATCAGAGTTTACTTCAAATTCATACTAAAACTTTCAATTTCTGTGAGATACAGAAATGTCATTTCTATTTTTTTTACACTTTACATTTTTCTGCTATTACTGTTATACAAAATAGATCTATATATGTTACAAACCCAAGAAAACATTTTTAAAATTTACTGCTTTAAATAATTTTGTCATTTAAAGAAGCTGAGGGAATAAGTGAGAGCAAGTATGTATTTATATAATTTGTAAGTTAATCTTCTTATTTACCATTGCTGGTTTTCTTCAGTGTTTTTATAGATTCAAGTTATCATTTGATATCATTTCCTTACTCCAATACAGTTTTGCACCCACTTACATCCTTTGTGCTATTATTTCAAATATATTATATTTCTGTATGTTACAGGCACAATAATACAGTTATAAGCATATTATGTTATACAATTGCCTAAAATCAGCTAACAAGAAAGGAGAATAAATATATATATTTATACTGTCTTGTGTAATTACATAATTATTTTTGCCAGTGCTCTTTGTATTTGGTATAGATATGATTACCCTCTGGGGTCACTTGCTTTCAGCCTAAAAAGCTTTCTTTACCTTTTGTAGGGTGAGTATGTAGCAATGAATTATCTGTTTTTGTTTATCTGAGAATGTCCTTATTTTGCCTTCATTTTTGAAAAGTAGTTTTGTCAGATATAAGTTTCCTTGTTTACAGTTTTGTTTTTTAGCACATTATGTCATTCCACTGCCAGCTGGCTACTATTGCTTCTGATGAAAAGTCAGCTGTTGATCATATTGAAGTTCCTTTGCACAAGAGTAAAAACACTACCTGTTGCTGCTTTCAAATTTTCCTCTTTGTCTCTGTCTTTCAATATTTTTAGTAGAGTGCATCTGGATCTCTGTGTTTATCTTACTTGGAGATTGTTGAGTTTCTTGGATGTACTGATTAATTTTTTAATCAAATTTAGGAAGTTTTTAGCCATTAAGCCTCAAATAATTTTCTGTTCCGTTCTCTCTCTTCTCTTTTTCTGGTGCTTCTACTGCACATATGGTGGTGTGCTTAATGGTGTCACACATTTCTCTAAGGCTTTGTTCATTTTTTGTTTTGTTCATTTTCTTCCCTAGTAAACTAGCTGACCTACAGTCTAGCTTGTTGCTCTCATGGAGCTACCAGCCTCCTCTTAATTACTTATCACCAAAATCTTCATTGTTTTAAGAGCACTTGTAGGCTCGGATTTCTTCATACTCTGTTCCAAATTCCTCTAAGTCAGAGCTCTCCGTTTTAATAGCCTGTCTCTCCCCATGGCCAAAATCTCCCAGCCACTGCTCCAGTTCTCTTCGAATGATACCCTTAGTTGTAATTCTAGCCTGGTTGTCATAGTAGCCTCTGGTCTCTCAGCTCACTTCTTCCAGCATGAAATCTCTATCCTATGAGTAAATTGGGTGAGGGAAATTCATGTCCCAGTGTCACTGGCCTGTCACACCAGCACTAGAGTCCCCAGCTTATGAGTCAGAGCTGAATGGAAGATGAGAGCCCCAGCCTCCTCAGTTGCATTTGCCTGGAATTTAGTCTCCACAGCCTGGTACTGGCAGGAATTAGTTGTGCTGCCATCCTGACCTCCCAGGGAAATACCGTATACCTTGACTGGAATCTGGGGAAGAGGGAACCCTGTCTTCTTGGCACCCCCATCCAGAATGAAGCTTCCTTCACATTGAGCTGGCAAATAGAGAGGGAGCAAGCAGGCCATGGCTCAAGTAAGACTCTTACTATTCTCACTGAATTTAGTAGATTTTCTTGAATAAATGTTTCTTCATGTGCTGTAGGTAATTAGGAAAATTTCCAGGCACTTTATGTGGTTGGGTTTTGGGTGGTTTTTTAAAATCAAATTATCATTTCACCATTTATAATGATTTCTCTGACAAGCATGTCTACAGAGTTTCTTACACCATCATGCTAGAAGTGGGACCCAATGTTGTTTTTTTTTAGTCTATCTGGATTTAATGTTTTGTGAATGGTAGAATACAAAGGCCTAGTTTTATTATTTTTCACATGAATTTCAATTCCAAATTGCCCTAACAGCAGTTATTAAAAAGTCTGTCTGTTCCCCCAGAGACCTACAGTACTGCCTCTGTCTTGTTTCTGCAGGAGCCTGTTTCAGTGTTCTCTCTTCTGTTCAGTTAATCTATTCCTGCACCAAGATCGCAATGTCTGAATTACAAGAGGTTTATGTAATAAGTTCTGATATCTCACAGGACAAGCCCTTGTCCTTCTTTGAGAGCACTGAAGCTGTCTTCAGGACTTTGTACTTGTTTATAAATTGTAGATTCAGCTTGTCAAGTGTACACACACTTGTGTGTATACACACACCCTGTTGGAAATTCGACTTGTATTGCATTGAGTCTATGGGTAAATTCAGGAAGAATCTACACTTTACATGACTGTGGCTTTCCATCTGTAAACATGGAAATTCCTGGCACATAGGAATGGAAATTCTAATGGATTTATTCTAATGGAAATTCTCTCCATTACTGAAGTATAAAAATCAATTTATACTTAGATAAACATAGTATATCTCTCCATTACTGAAGAGATATACAGCTAGTTCTCGACTTACGACCACGGTCAGGACCGCAGACCGGTCGTAACACAATTTGGCCGTAAGTTGAGTAGGCTATATGTACAGTTGAAATGGTGCACGTGGAGATGGTAGTGCTGCCGGAAGCTGGTCCGCACTGTTGTACGCCCAACTGGGCAACGTTTGCGCTGCCAGACGCGGAGCAGTCGTGGCTAGCAATTGTGGTCGTAAAGTCGAATGTTCGTAAGTTGCATAGGTGGTAAGTCGATCAATACCTGTACTATGTTTGCAGTATGTCTGCTCTCTAAGGCCATGAATCTTCCAGAAACTTGTAATATTTTCTACTATCTCCACTCATCTCACAAGGGTGCATATCACTTTAAATCATGTCAATATGGGAAGAACAAATTAACTTTAGAGGCTATTACTGATCCCAATGTGACAGAAAGCCAGATTTCTAGACAAGTAGATATTTTTGGTAGTTGCCTCTAATGGATCAACTATGCCGAACAGGGGTGAGAATAGAATAAGGTACATTTTTATCACAAAGTAGCACCTACTTTAAAGCTCCTCCACCTCTTGTTACTAACCAGTTTATTTCCTTTCATGCTTTCACCAACACTCCAGCTATTTTCTGACAATGGGGAACTAGCATGAGGCTTTGCTATTTCAATCAAGGCAGGAAAATCTTGATTGGGGAGTCTTTAAAAGTAACTGCTGCTGCTTTCTTTTCATTGTTGTTTTTCTGACTACAAAGGTATTATGTATTATTTCCAGAGAATTTAGGGCATACAGAAAAGCACAAAAGAGAAAGATAAAAGTGATTTACCATCAGAGAGAACCAGGAATAATATTTTGATATGTAACTTTAGAGTATTTTCTTTATATATATATAAGCCATGCACACCCTATGTTTTGGGTTTTTTTTTCAAAATAGCTCTTTATAAATGGATCTCTTTACTCAACAGTAAGTCAAACCATTGTTTTCAGGGAAAACGGCAGGTGATGGGTGCTTGGGAGTGCACTGCAGGGTAAGTGCAGAGAATCCCTTCAGGAGAGACAGAGGTGTTTAAGCTGAGACTGCCAACCAGGTTATGCAATAGCTCACTCCTGGAATACCGCCTACTGATTTCTCAATAGTTGACAAGAATCTGATCGTCTCTCAAGGTTCCATCCAACTCTAAAATTTTGGAACTCCAAGATTTCTCTCAGATCTGTGGCCCCATGTCCCCTGACCCTGCAGTAGGCCTGAATTGTTGAAATGAGGGGTGTCTTAGTCAGTCTGGTGCTATAACAGATTATCATACTCTGAGTGGCTTACAGAAATATTTTTCTCACAGTTCTGGGGGCTAGGAAATCCAAGATCAAGGTGGTAGCAGATCTGTGTCTGGTGAGGGTCCTCTGCCTGGTTTGCAGATGGCCATCTTCTTGCTGTGTCCTCATGTGGTGGTGAGGGGGGAGAGAGAGAGAGAGAGAGAGAGAAAGAAAGAGAGAAACTTCCTCTCTCTTTTTTTAAGGGTATTAATCCCATTCATGAGGACTCCATCCTTGTGACCTCATTACCTCCCAAACACCTCACCTCCAAATATCATCACATGGGAGATTTTTACTTCAACATATGAATTTGGGGAGACACAAACATTTGGTCCATAGCTAGGTGTTTTTGTTTGCTTGTTTAACTGCCCACCAAGAATATGATCAGAAAGTTCATATGTAACTAAGATAGTAGTCCTGTCCAATTTCTATCTAGAAGAGACAATATTAAAAGACCATTTCATCTGCACAGCGCAGTTCCACAGAGAAGAGATGTTGAACTCAGACTTGTCTTTGCTAAAATCTCTGTGTGCTCTGGGCCCAAAAGGCCTGTGTGGACCCCTCCCCTCCCTTCAGCTCCATCCTGCAATGACCCTTGTCCAGAAAGGGCCTTCTTTGTGAAGAAATTTGTCTCCATAATGACTGAGTAGGAAAAAGTTGCACATCTAACTACATGTAGTTATCAGATAAAACCCTTTGTGCCCATGTCAGTAAGTCTGAGTGTGGGCAGTTGGAGGAGGATAGGGAAGCCAGGGGAGGGGGAAGGAAAACCTTCCCAAATCCTGTGAAATCACCCTTCTAAGTTACTACTCAGGGCATTGCTACCTTGATTAATGTGGGGCTCAGGGTTTCCCTGCCCATGGGATTTCATTTCAGGTCAGGCAGAGGCAAGCAGCTTGGTCCTCACATCTGTGCTGCTGAGTGTGGTTACTACAGGAGAGAGCTGGAGTCTAAGGGAGGAGACTTCCCATGCTTCCTGAGGGGTGGGGATAATTCTGAAGCTCTGTGACCAGTTCTATTTTAGCCAATATAGATAAGGGCATCATGCTGTAGGTAGAGGCAAGCGATGTTTCATGCTGAGATTTTGGGAACCCGGTTGCTGCTCAGGTGCTGGTGCTGGCCACCCATCTTGGTGCCCCACCCAGGGAGATGGAGGGTATACTATGGCCCCAACCCAGTCTGCACTGACTAGGTTATGATCAGGGCTTCCTAAGAAGAGAGGGTAGGTTTGGTGGGGTTTGCCCCAAACAGTTTTTCACGGTGAGGCCAGCATCCCACACCATCAACCCGCTGTGAAGTTGTCTATCAGCCTGCCGTGCAGCAGTATCTTCCAGCTCACTCATTTTCATACTGGTGCTGCTGCCTGTTCACACTGCCTCCCTCTCGTATGTGCACACAGTAGATCTCTGCTTCTACATGCAGCTCATTGGGCAACCATCCCCCATGGTGGTGGTACTCACGGATTTCACATTCTTACTCTCAGGATGTGTGTCAAGGAAGTTACCCCTGGAACGAACTCTTCTAATCTCTAAAACTCCCACAGCCCAGGATTCAAGGTGCGGACCAACCACCCCCTGCATCACCCCTAAAGCCAGTGGGCTGGTGGCCTCATGTCAGCTCCTTTGGCTGCAGAACCCTTGAGGCTCTTCTTGATAGCTGCAGGCCTTCCTGGAAGGGACTAGAACAGTCCATTTGGACCTCCTTAACAGAACAGCACCAATTAGGTGGTTTAAACAACTATGAAAATTTTATTCCACCTTTTTGGAGTAGCTTTTTAGCACCTTTTCGTTACATAATCACATGGCAGAGACAGAGCCTCTCTCTTGTGTCTCTTCTAAGAAAGGCACTAATTCCATGCATGAGGCTCCCCCCACCTCCTAATACCTGCATCTTGGGGATTTAGGCTTTAATGCATGAATTCTGGGGAGACGCATTCAGTCCATAGCAGCCAGCCACGATGTTCCCGCAGCAGGGAGCTGCTGAGAAAGCAGCTGTGACATAGAGAACACGAAGGGGCCTGTTACAAGGAGCCATCCTCCCCCTCGGCACAATTAGAGGAGAGTGCCTGGCCAGCATGTGCCAGGAATTTCAGTTCCTCCCCGCTGGAAGCCCCCAGTTCGCACCATAAAATGCCACACTTGCTATGCAGATTCCCCGAACTCTCCAGAGAGGAGCTGGCTATGCAAGGGGAAACAAAGGCTGCGCAGAATGTGTCTGGATCCATTCCCTGGTAAGTGGTGTTAACACTGAAACACGGCGCCGCTCTGTCCTCCACTGGTTTTACTGCTCCCACTCCAAGTGTCGCTTGGAATTGCAATTGCCCTCATTGGCTTTTTACTACCTTTAAAAGTTCCTTTGTGGAAGTCTGGAGGCTGGCTTCCTGCTGACTCCAGGGCGCATTGTGGAAAGGCCTGGAAGGCTGGTAACCAGGAGGCCTGGGCCATGACCCAGTCTTAATACCCAGGCGAACACTGAGCTCAGTTATGTGTTGTCTCCTTGGTGTCACATGCTTAGGAGGATTCTGACACACAGGTGGCCTCCAGGGGGCAAACACTAGGATCACACACAGTCTGGAAACTTTATCCCACAGGACAATAAATTAAAATAGGTAGATGATTGATTGATAGAGAGATAGAGAGATGTAGATATAGATGTATTATTCCCCTGCTAGTCCTCAAATCCCAGCATGAACCATTACCTCCCTGGTGGGAGAAACATGAAAGCTGTCTCCAAAGCTGATGGCCCTTCACCTGGAAGTTTGATGAGGTGTGTTTGGGCAGCCGCAGCAGGCAGACATTCGGCCCGTGGGTGGATGACAGGGAGGCCAATTTCGAATGCCCTGCTTGTCAGTGTCATAGATTTCAATTCCTCCCTCCTGTAAGCAGTTTCCACCATTAAATGGCGAGCCTTCCAACAGCTGGAGCTGTCTTTGCGATGGGCCTGCTGGTGACGAAGGGGGCTTCTTGTCCCTGGGAGTGGACCAGCAGCAGCGGGGGCTGTTGGAGAAGAGGCGGAGGAATTTCTGCCCTGGGAGCGAGGTCTGACGATGAGGAATCCTTCCAGCTTTAATAGACAGTGTCCAGACCTCAATATTTTTCAAGCACCAAATCAGTTTCTTTAATGATGCTCCTGTAACAAATAATGCCCAGGGATCACTGAAACCATCTTTTTTCACACTTCAAAGGAATCTGAGAACAAAGGTGAGAATGATATTTCCTTGTCTTCCCCTGATATTTACGCACAGGAATCAGCTGCCACCTTCTGTGTTACTCTACAGGCACTTCAGATGGAGGCTTTTCCCCAGGGGGTTCTTGTGTTGAGCCAGACAAGGGGAGGCCCTGCTGGAGGGATATTCAGCGGCTCTCACACCCCAGACAGGCCCATCCTGCCACCAGGAGTCAGCCCCACACTTTCCTTAGGTCCTCTTCCCTCGTGCTTGCTTTTTCCATCCTGGGAGTTTTAGGGATACTAGCTGTGATTTTAAATTTCATGAGAACTACATGGGATAAACCCTCAGGAGCAGATATGTTAAATGTCAGGAATGCCTCCTGCAGTGAGGGCCTTGGGAAAGCAGCGCTGGCTTCTGGGCAACCCCAAAACATGGGCAGAGCTTACGTGTTCAGAGTCTTGGAGTGGACACCTGTCTAGGTCAGATGGCTCATCCCATTAAGTCCCAGAGCTGGCCAGCCTGGATGGCCTGGGGTTGGTGACCCTCAGAGTCCTCGGGGCCCTTTGCTCCCTGTGCCCTGTCCCTCCGCGCCCCATCCCTGCATGGGCCCTGCTTGCCAACATTGCCCAAAACTACCCAGGCATTCAGAGAGCCAGGCTGGTACTGGCCAATGAGGTAGCCAGGGCCTCGATCATCACAGGCTGGACATCCAAGCTCACGTCTGTGCTGGAGACCCAGTTTGCAACCAGTCATCACAGGGGAGAGGAATCTGTTACCCTGGGTTGACTCAGCACCACAGCCCCACTCGATGACCCCAACCTGCCTTTCCCTGTTGCTCCATGGAGCCAGTTGCCTCAGACCCCAAAGGGTCTTCCTTTGAATTCTGTCTTTCCTTCCTTCTCACTCCTGAAACCACCCACTTTGTTCTTAGGGCGAGGCTGCCTGAGCCTCTGACTCACTGCTGCCTCACACCTGCCCACCCCTTCTCCCCACTTCCCACGGCACCACCCCATCCCTCATTCCTCCTCTCCAGCTGGTGGGACAGGAGTCCAAACCCCAAAGCTACCCAGAAACCATGGCTGAGGGCCCATGTTGCCCTTCCCAAGCCCGTCCTCACACGTCTCTGCCTGGGAGGCCAGACCACACAGGACCCTGAGCACACTGGTTTGCCTGGGAGAACTCCTGTCCTGTCTCCCTTCAGGCCTGGGACCCCTGTCTTCCTTTGGGTGTCCTCCAGCAGGCTTCCTGCCCAGCCATGGCTAATGTTTTATAAAATTAGGACTCTCCCACAGGGAGAGGCTCCTTAAAGAGGATCCAGATGCTTCATGCGAGAGAGGCTGGCCTGCAGGCAGAAACCAAGTGAGGGGCCACCTCAGTCTCAGCCTGTCTCCCTGCCCATGGCCCAGCCTGCCAATCACAGCTTCCATATTCCAAATGACCTTGTCATTTTCTCGGCGACAAGCGGAGGACTCTGGGCGGAAATCATGTTCCCCTTCTTCTCTGGAGAACTCAGGTCTCATCAGGGCAGACAGAAGATATTAGGGTAGGATTGAAGATGGGGGTTGCGGGGCTCTGACCACGTGCACGGTGACAGTTGAAAGAAGCTAGAACAGTGAGAGCTTCATGGCCGGGAAGCTTCCTGGAGGATGGGGATTGGAATCTAGTAGGATGGCCTTGGCTTGGGTGGGTGGGGGCAGGCCTGCTAGACAGGACCAACCTCAACAAAGGGGTTGAATCAGCAGCACCTTGCTGGCATCTGGGGAGGGAGGGAGGTGCTCCTTTACCTGTGTGCTAGCTAGCTGCCCTGTGTCCTCTGCCACCAGGGATTCCTCAGCTCTGAGATTGCCTTGGGTGGGGGGCCTGATGGGTTAACTAAGCCCTGCTGACACCAGGTGACAGAGTCCACCCAGTAAATCAAATGGCACAAATGTGTTGCCAGACAGTGCTTCAGGGTTGCCCTTAATGGTGCCATTTGAGGCCCAATAAGCCAAGGGGGGGTCTCTAAAATCACACTGTGTAGGAGGTTCCCACCTGTCAGAATGGGGTCCATCTAAGCTGAGCATTTTATGGAGAATAAGAAAGTAGGTGCCTGGGCAGTGAGAGGGGCTGTGTCAGGCTGGGTGCCAGGACTTGGTGTTCTAACCTCACTGGGTTGTGACGGAACAAGCCTGGTCTCCCACCCACCCCCCACCCCGCTGCCAGGTGGCCTCACTTTCTCATTCTGTGCAATAGAGGGGGTTGGCTTTACTGTTTTCTCTGCCCCCTTTCATCATGATATTCTGTGACTCTGCTGTGAGTGGCCTGAGATGTCGCGGTGTGGCCCTCCACCCAGGTCCTGCTGAGGAGCCACACGAGCAAGGAGCCCAGGGAGGGGATTAACAGAGGGACCGTCCATGCTGCAAATCAGCAAGATACCAGCTGCCAAATGTAACAACTTGTGTGATTGGCTTCTTGTTTTATTAAGAGGCATGATTCTCTTTAGCCAAGCCGCAAATACCAGATGGGCACTAAACTTTGGAAGATATAGAGATTAACATTAACAAAGAAAGGAAAAACTTGGGTAGCTTTGGAGGCTAGTGGCATTCAGCAGGCCACGTGTGGCTGTGCCTGCCAGAACCCTGCATGGAGCCCAAGCCAACATTGGAAGTCAGCCCCTGAGGCTTCTTCATCTATTGGGATGGGTACCTACATTTGGCTCAAGACTGACTTTTCCCAGCATAAGACAAACTGAATCCCTGAAGCACTGTCTGCTGGAAAATCCCCTTTTTGCAGAAAAAGCCAGTTGGCACCAGGAAAAGTCCTGGCCTGCCAACTGATCTTCACTCAGTGAAGTAAAATGATTAGAATGGGCCAGATGACAAGCCAACATGTCCACAGTTGGGGGACAAAAAGGGGACCAGGTAGACTTTGGCTAGGAGGATGCAGGTGCATCTGACAGCAATGCCAAGGGCGCAGCTGCCCATGGGGCTAGACTGCAGGAACAACTACCCACTGGCTCTGTTGTGGTGCACGTTATTTCCTGGCTCAGAAAAACTATCTATCTGCGTGTGATACACCTCCTGTGCTAGGGAACTCCACTGGGTACCAGGAGACCCGAGTTCTCCCCAGCTCTTCCTGTTGCTCTTTGGACCTTAGTTTCTTGGTAGTTCCTCAAAGCACCCTCACTTCTGACATCAGCTGCTCAATAATTCACTAAAAGGATTCATAGAGCTCACGAAAACCTTTATGCTCATGGTTATGTATGGTTTATTAGAGCACAAGGAGACATTAAGACCAGCAGAGGGAAGAGGCGCATGGAACTCTCCTGGGAGAGTTCCAAGCACATAACTCCCAAGGGTCCCCTCCCAGTGGAGTTGTGCAGACAGCACTGGTGTGTGGCAGTACACTCAAAGCACCACCAATCAGGGAAGCTTACCTGAGCCTTGGCATCCAAGGATGTTACTGGGACTCAGTTACATGGACAGGGCTGACTGGCTGCATGGCTGACCTTAGTCTCTGGCCTTTCAGAGGCTGAGCTGACACCACGTGGTCTGTGGCCCCCCACCATAAATCAAATTGTTAGTATGGACTGTGTCATGGCCCAAAGCCCCCAGGTAAACAATGATGCTTGTATCAGGCAGCACAGTCCAAGGACTTAGCAATCCCCTCCCAGGAGCAGGGGGCAAAGGCCAGAACTCCCCTTGGACAAAGGTCTCTTCCTTTTGTAGAGGCTAGACAAGATGGTCTCCTGGTTCCACCAAGGTCTTAGACTCTGGGATCTTGACCCTGCCTGTTGGGTCTGGGTTTATTCACAGCAGAACGTGGAGAACAAAGTTCCAGCCAACTAGCCAAGTGAAATGTGACACTGTGTTAAGTTTCTATTCAGGTACATCCTGTGTCACCTGTGGAATTGTGTTTTTGTTCTCTCCCAAGGATCATAGCTGAAAGGCTCTTTAAAACCATTGGCTTTCATTTCCTTTTCTACTCTCCTGATCTTTGATTCCAACTCCTGACGTGGCCTACTGCAGAAACTCCACGGTGGCAGGGAGACCCACTTCCTTGCACTTCTTAACATCTTTCATCCTCTAGGTGTGGGAGAGCCAGGGAGAGACAGCGTGGCCAGGCTGCAGCTGTTCAAACTGTTCTGCTACTGCAGACCGAGGGCTGGAGCAAAAGCAC
Organism: Sapajus apella; assembly: GCF_009761245.1. NCBI lineage: Eukaryota > Metazoa > Chordata > Mammalia > Primates > Cebidae > Sapajus > Sapajus apella. Next base: position 7,457,632 of record NW_022436941.1, read on the forward strand.
TCCCAGAAATGTGTCACGTGCCGTGGCGGTGAAGCCTCCCCATATTGCTGTCCTAAAAACCCAGGGTCTAATTGCAAAGGAGTTTAAAACGCAGGCCTTTCTGGGACGCTTTGGTTAGATTCCTAGAAAACTTCTGAGAATAAAGCATTGCCATATGGCTGTTTCCTTGTTTACCTTGGGGCTGAAGAGAGACATTCTGGACTGAAATCTTCCACATTGTTTCAGAGACAACACATCCAACCTCACACATTTTTGTGTGGTGCTAAAAACCAGCCTTGTTCCACTTTGTGGGGATATAGACAAGAATCTCAGGCCTTTGGAACAGGGATTGCTGGCTGACTTGAGTCTTTATTCCCTGTGGAGCTTATGATATCCTGATGCTCACTCTCCTCATTGCTGCCTAAGCAGATTAGTTGGTTCTGTCTCATCCTTTGCTACCCCTGAGCTGAGCTCTTCCAGGAAAGAAGAACAGCTGTGTTCTACTGAAGTCTGCCCCCCAAGCAGCTAGCACAGCACCCCCAAGAGAGACCTTCAAGGGGAGGACCCTAAATGGCAGGGGATAGCGCCTTCTCATCCTGCTGCTGTTTAGCTTCAACATTTCGATACATTTGAATCTTCATTTAAAATACTCTAACATTTAAATATATCATTGAACAGTGTTAGAATGCTCTGCACCAAAAAATTAAGCAAAGGGAATTGTCGGAACTTTCCTGGCCTTTTCAAGCTACTAGTATTTTAAGTAGACCTCGGTTCAAAATTGGAGTCTTGAAAATGGTCCCATCACTATAAATGACAATACTGCCTTGTGCTTATGTAAGACACTTTTGTCTTGAATTAGTCCCTGCATGTCCCTTGGGCTGAATAGCTGCAGTGAGCTCAAATTCTGAGTGCTGGCTTTCACCTGGCTTCTTGGGTCACCAGAGGGTGCGCTATGGGTCTTCCAAGAAGAAAGTGAAGAAAGGGACATGGGGAAGCAGGTAAAAGAAAGTTTTCAAGTGGCCAGGGAACAGTCAGAGTTACGGATTTTTGAAAATGAATTGCATGTCACCAACACTCTGTCAGTAAACATGGATCGAGGAGCTGCTGTGGACATGTGCTGTGTCAAGTATCAGCAATACAGCAGCAACCATGTCAGACGGCATCCTTGCCCTCAAGCTGCTCACATTTTAATGGAGTGGGACAGAGAATAAACACATGAACAGACAAGGGTGACAGGTGACGAACAGCATAAGGAAAAGCAGTGAGGGAGACATTTCAATGCAGGGTTTCCATGGCTAGGGTATCCTCGGAAGGCCTCTGTGCGATGACATTTGAGTTGAGAGCTGCATTTTGAGATGGAGGCAGCCATGCAAAAATCAAGGGAAAAAGAGACCCCAGCCAAGGCTCAGCACATACAAAGGTCCTGAGCCTGAAAGGAGCTTGGCATGTTCAAGGTGGCGCACAAAGGCCACCGTGGTTGGAGCATCAGAAGCGAGAGGGTGGTGGGAGATGATGTCGGAGAAGGAGCCAGAAGCCTAGGCAGTGGGGCCTTGTGGGTGACGGTCAAGAGTCTGGGTTGCCCATGATATGAGGGTAATACTGAGAGAAGCAGTCCCTGTCTGCAAGGGGTGGAAGGAGAGCTGAGGGCTCACCCTCTTCCCTTTGTCGGGTACCGCCCGCCCCTGCCAGCTGAGAGGCTCGCAGGCTGCAGGAGGCTGACGCAAATGGTGACTGTTAATACCTGCGGCCCTAGTCCGACCTTTTCAGCATTCGGTGTTCTGATTAACTGGGCATTCTCCCTCTTCAGCACATGTTGAAGATACTTTGTTCAGGAGGAAGTTGAAATGGCCAGCCCATCTAATAACAGAATATTGAAAAGGTCACAGCAGTACGGCTGAGTTCTCCAACCTACAAATCACAGGAGCGTCAGCTCAGATAACTCATTCTCTTGGCAAATCAAGGAGCAAGGACTGAAGACTGCACCGCTGATTAGGCTCATGGGAAACCAGAGGGCCAGAGAGAAATCGATAGGAGAGCATCTTGCCGCCATGCAGGGGGTCAGGGCAGCAGGGGGTGCTGATTAGCAAACCAGCAGGTGGGGAGCATGCTGCCCCCTGGTGGCCGCTCAAATGACAGCCACATTTGAAAGACCCCCCAAGTAGAGAGAGGTCCCACCTGGACCTTCCTGGGTGGTCCCACCACCTCAGCAACTTGGCTGGAGATGGTTTCCATTTTACCAAAAAGTAAAAAAGCACCTTTCCCCAAATAAAACATTTGCCATTAAACTCCCTAAAATTCAGTCTCTTTCAAGGTATCTTGCATTCTTTGTTCACTAAGGTTTATTATCATTATTATTTTAGAAATTAACTTTTGCCATGACCAGCCTTTTTGAGTTTTGATGGTGAGCAAGAACAGTCAAAAGTCAAACTCCTCATAAAAGGAGGACAGGTTTATGGCTTAATTTACTACAGAGCTCCACAAACAACATTAAAGAAAAATGACTGATTTAATTAAAGACTGGGCAATTAACCTTCTGTGTGCTGAAGCAGAGGGCTTTCTGAGAGCTTTCCACAGCATCATGTCTTCATCTGTGAGGCAGCGGCCACAGGGAATCTTAATAGATCAGCGAAGCCGGATTGAAGTGGAAAGCTCACCTTAAAAAGAAATCTAAGGAGATTAAGAGAGGGATGAACATCAAAAATGATTCTGATTAAGCCATGATAAAGAATGCTGGAAACTGAAAGGGAGAAACGGCATCCACAGAATGTATTTTTTAAACCACAGGCACAAAGATTTCAGTGGGCTTTGGAGATAAGGGGGACTGACATTTTGAGAATGGTTGATTAAAAGCTTTTCAGCACAAATGTTCATTTTCATTGGGGGTTGAGCACAAAAATCCATGGAGTAAATTGAAATTCTAAATGCTAAGAGAAGACTAAAAGATTTACTGCCACAGATTCAATTAAGTGGCTTTAAAAATGTACCATCTCCTTCAGGATTCATTTAGGCGCCTGCTTCATAACTGCACAATTTCCCAAATACTGCTTGCTAATGTGTATTGGGAGGGATGTTTCCTGCGGGAGGAGCAGGGAGTCTTCATCATAGGACCTTGAATCAGGGCTCAGCAGGTGTGAGAGGCCCCTGGCACAGGGCAGCCCCTGCCAATTCCTCCTTTGTGGCAGTCTGCTGCCACCTGGATCAGGAGGTCAGGTGCCCACTGGAAGTACACTCAGGGTTCCCTCTGAAGTTTCAGGCCTTGACACAGCAGGCTTCCCTTGTGACCACCACCACCCACCCCACACGTCCAACAGAACCTGGCTTTAGTTGTTACAATCAGCCTGGGGACTTGGACTTTCAGAAACAGAGCCTAGCTCGAGATGCACTTTGAACGTGTTCTTGCCGAGCAGTGCTGGAAACCGTTGACCCCGTGGTCACTCTTGGTTCCACATTTCTGAGTTGTCAGTCACCTGCTGATGCTGGAATGTCAGGTGTGTCCTGCCTTAGCCACGCTGCCCTGTTTGGTGAGAAAGGAATTATTCAAAGATCTGTCCCCAATAGCACATTCAGGGCCCAGAGGTGGCCTAAAGCATCCATGGGAAGGATGCTGAGTTATTGCAAAGTGGCAAATGTTAATTCAGTGCCCTCTGAGCCGCCCTCTATGAATGAACCCAGACATGAAAACACTAGCATTAGCTCCGTGTGACGCCAGCTCAGTGGTGAGAAGGCCCGCGCAAAGCTGCTAAGGCTGATGGAATGATAGGGATGGGCAGGGTGTGGGCAGCCCTCATTTTAGGCAAACCTTCGGATGTGAAATTGCAGCTTGACCAAGGCAGTAGGCAGGAGTTTGGTCCCTGTGGTCCACGGCCCCCCAGCTCTGAGCTGCCCTCAGCCCAGGTTTCATCCTGGCTGTATCGCTAAGTATACTAGCTGGAGGTTCAGGAGCTGTCTTGTTGGCCTCCCAGCTGGATGCAGAATGTTATTTTAAAGGCAAGAGCAAGGAAAGTGAAATGAAAAGGCACTTCATGTAGTTAGACCTACATTGCATCCAGCCATTCAAATTCAGGGCTGGGCAGAGTACTGCAGGCTGTGGTGGTCAGGGCAGATCCTCCTGTTAGTGGCCAAGTTTGGGGGAAGGTGTGATTCTGGCAAGTGGAAGAAGATCATTAAGGGTGGGAATTTTCAGAGTTCCTGGAGGAAAACAGAATTGAAGGGACTACAGTAAATGACTCCCCCCGTAGCCTAATATCCCCTAAAGGAAAAGCAGTGCCAGAGCTGGGGGCCTCCTGGAACGCCCTTTCATGGAAATGCAGGCAGCTTCTGTGGGCACTTGCGACCTGCCGCTGCTGTCCCCCACCACATGCTTATCCATGAGTTAATTTGTACACCTGGTTTTGTTTGTATGTTTTTTTTTTTCTCTGTGAAGCATGCAGATTATTTGGAAAGAGAAAAGAATAAAGAAGTATAATTATTTTTCTTTAAGAATGATATAGCAGACATAAAACCCCAAATGGAGGTAAAACAGGAATAAGTTAGAAGAGAGAGAAATCAATAAAACAGAAGAGGTTTAAAATAAGAGGTTTAAAAGACTAACAGCTATAGGAGACAGGAAATGTGGAATTAGAAGACTGGAATTTAAATCTCAGATATTACACTTAGATAAAATAGAAAAAAAGAAGTAAAAAAGAATGAATTTTAAAATTAATGATTTAAAAAGGAGAAAGGTTAAAATCATAGTAATTGATGAAGTTGAAATAAAAGTATGAGATGACGCTTTTAAAATAGAAATTAACTAGGGTCTAGAAATGGCTGCTGAGACTATGGGAAGAAGTTCCTGGAGAGCAGGGGCCAGCCCTGGACCCACCACCTGTGCTCAGCCTCCCCCTTGTGTTCTTTTGTCCACTCTGGAGGGGCAGCATTTTCTAATCTCCATGGGCAAGAGCTGCCTTCCCATGTACGCAGGCACACAGCAGGCCCAGAGGCCTCAGCCCCGAGAACTGTCAGAGAAATCCTGAATGCATAGACAGGGAGCTCCTCAGATGCACCAAGAAGGTGCTCAGGCTACATGCTGGGGGAGTGAAAACTAATCAACAAACACAAGCAAGTGAACAAAGGCTCCTCCTGCCCTCTTTTGGGAGGAGTGACTGGGTTCCACCGCCAAATCTTCACACCCCAGTTCTCAACGCTTTCAGATCCAGTGCCTACTTTTTCGAACAAATATTTAATAACACCCCAGGTGTTGCCCTGAAACAAAAATTATAGACAATATAATCCACTTCCACACATAATTTCACAATACGATGTCCTAATTAAAATATAAATGAGAAATACAAAGAAAGTAATTTATAGTAAAATATTATGTGTTTGAATATTCAAGACCACAGTGGAATTCACAGTGGTGTAGCCAGATGCTGGCATGAAGGCAGCCTCTACAAATGCGACTGATACAGGTCTATGGAGTTGACAACTCATATACCACAACGCTGTGTTGTCATTGGCAACAAGATAATGATGAACAACTTTTGATAAAGTTCTAAGCAAAATAGTGTATACTCTTCCCTTGGTTTTTATAGTTTTTTTCCCAGAGAAATTCCAAGTATATTAAGCCATGTGCAAAATACTTTGTATTCGTGGATAACTAGAGTTAGGTTGTAGGCTCAAATAATTACAAATATGTTTTCACCTACATGAATATCCAATGGGATATTCAAAAAATGGGGACACATGACAATGTACTGTTATGAAGGGCTGTCTTATACAATGCAAAATGTCTGGTATCCCTGGTTCTTGCCCACTCAATACTAATAGCAACCCCACCTCAATCATTGTGACTGCTGAAAATGCCCCAATGATTTCCAAAAAAAAACACTACGAGGCAGTTCTGCCTGACTTAGAACCATTGTCTTAGAGGGAGAAGCTTGTCGGGACTAGAAAGCATCTGACACCTCCTCCTCCTTTGGGTTTCCTCATGGCTATACATCCCCAGCCTCAAAATTTTTAGGGAAATATTTGGGGTAAAAAGAGACATTTAGAAGCAAGAGCAGGAGACCCTGAAAGAGATACCTATGAGTTTTGGCCAAGCTGTACTGGTCTGATGCTCCAGGGAGCCCTGAGATCCTTGGGAAGATAAGGATGAAATGGGCTTTGTGGAGACCAAAGATGGCAGCTGGGAAAGTGCAAAGATTGGAGCTCAGGCGGAGCAAGAGGCCCACTGAGAAGGCCTGCTGCTGCTGTAGAAGAAACTGCAGATGCCAGAAAGGGTGCTTCTCAATTAGATAGTAAATAACCATAAAGGATTATCGCAGTCAACCGCGAAATCTCAAGATGACATGCAAAGGGGCAGAGGTAAGGGTCTCCCACTCCCAGGATGGTTTTCATCCAGAGACAATACCAAAAGTCATTAGAATGCTCTGGAAAGAAGCCAGCACTGCAGGGTCAGAATGCGACCCCTCCTTGGAAAGTTTATTAGAGTGAGAAGAAGTCAAGAATCATGTTTCAGACTAGTTCTCAGCTGCAAGGGCTCAGAAAAAGTTAATCTGAGGTTCTTCTGTCTCTGGGTCATTTAACTCATTTCTAAAATTGGTTTCTTGCTCAGAGCAGAATTTTGAGGTTTATAAACTCCAAGAAGAAAGAAAGAAAAAAAAAGGTCCTACACAATTGTGTTATTGTGATTGAACAGTTTTATTCTCAAAGATTTAATTTCCCAAATTTTGCTTTAGGAACACACGGTAAATGCAACACTTGGTAAGATGGCAATTAAGCTCCCTGCGTAAGGGAGTATCACTCACGGTTATAATTGGGAAACATGGCAAAGAATGGGTCGCGCCTTCTCGGAAGAGATGAAGAGGCTTTTCAATTACTCTGGAACCTTATTTATTATTTTTGAAGGGTAATGCATTGCTGCTCTTAACTGCCTGAAATTAAAGTGGATGTTGAAATGTTGAAAACATAGCCGTTCTATGAGCTTATTTTTATTTTTACTGAGCATAATTGGACGACGTAAAAAGAAGTTTACTTTTTAAATATGTCATCTCTTGTTTCTTTAAAACTGTAATCACATCAATAGGAACTTTGCTATTGAGATTTTATTGCTTTGTCTAGGTTCCTTTTCCAGCCTATCAAACTTAGTAAATTTAAAGATTGTTCACAAATAATGAATGCTGACTTGTTGAAAAAAAAAAAATTCTTGCTTGAAAATCAAACTCTAAGAGACACTAGAGTAATGTTTATGTTTTTTAACTTGAGATTTGAAGCCAGAATATTTTCAGACTTCGATTCTGCAAAATGATCATTGGACCAAAACACATTTTCATGAGTTAAGGTCAGATCTTAGAGTGAGCTTTGAATTAAACAGTGGGTTCTTTCTTTCTCATCAGAAAATGGGCTTTAAAAGGTCAAGGAACAGCTAGGTGCTGGTGGGAGGAAAATCGCCAGAATTTCTCCTTCCTATTTTGAGAAACTATTGAGAAGATTGTATTTTGAGGGTACAATATAGGTGCCTGATTAGGGATAAAGAGGAGAGGGACAGGGTGTGTTCTCATGGAGGCCCCGGCCCTGCAGGGAAGGGAAGCCACGCTGAGGGTCCACTGTTAGGGCTGTTCAATTCCTGGACGGCATTTCAGGAAATCTGTTCTCTTGGAACCCACTTCTAGGGTTGAGAAAGCAGAGCTTAGGAGCCTTGGGCCTGGCTGGACCTCAGAATGCCAGCTCCCCAGTGTGCTGTAGCAGTCCCAGGAGCATGGGGACTCAGGGAGAGGCCTTTCCACGCATGCCCTGGCCTCCTTGGCTCCCCAGGAAAGCTCCTGTGAGGGATAACGGAGGCCATGACCAGCAGCAGAACAGGGAGGAAAAGGGGCGCAGAGAATAGTTTCAGTTAAGCTAAAGAAAAGTAAAGGAAATGCTTTTGAAAGCTGAATGAAGGTAGAGCAGATTGGGGGGAGGAGGCCTTTCATTAACTCAAGTGTACTCTAAATCTGTAAGAAGCAAGACACTAATATTACTGCTAACAATAAGTGGCTAAATTCCATTGAGTTTTGACAAAGGCATCACACCCATGTAACTACTATGCCAATCAAGATATAGAACATGGCTGTCACCCCAGAAGCCTCCCCCTAGTGCTTTCCCAGTTGGTCCCCCCACCACTGCCCTGCCAAGGGCCATCGCTGATCTGATTTCTATTATGATAGACTCGTTTGCCTGTTCTAAAACTTCTTGTAGCATAATCATATAGTATGTACTCTTTTTTGTCTGGCCTCTTTTCTTCAGCTGACTGTTTTTGAAATGTATCACCTTTATTCATCAGTCTTCAAATATCCACACTGTGGATAAACCAGAAGAATAATAGATACAGTCCCTGCCTTCTTGGAGTTTTCTGGACACCTTTTGACCCAGCTTCCCTGCTGCCAGGAACCCATCCCAAGGAAATTTTCACGGTGATACAAAAAGATGTAGGTGGCAACATTACTAACATTCGTGAGAAAGGCACACGGAATGGCCACCAAAGATTAAGTCACCTATAGGCGAAGGGAAAGACCAAATCCCATGCATTGCTATACTTCATGCTGTAGCTGGAAGAGTGATCCATGGCAAAAGAAAATGCCAACAGGTGGCCGGGCGTGGTGGCTCACACCTGTAATCTCAGCACTTTGCAAGGCCAAGGCAGGTGGATCACCTGAGGTCAGGAGTTCAAGAAAATGCCAACAGGTGAAGAGCAAAAAAGTGAGGGCATACAGAAAGACCCCCCCTTGCGAGAATTTCCACATGGGTAACCATACCTGTATCCTCACTCTGCATATTGGGATCATCAGAGACTTATTTCCTTTTTAGTTCTTTCCTTTATATTATGTGCTGTTTTGCAATCAGGAAAAAGCATTTTATTTAAAAGAATTGGGAGGCCAAGGCAGATGGATAACTTGAGGTTAGGAATTCGAGACCAGCCTGGGCAACGTGGTGAAACCTCGTCTCTACTAAAAATACAAAAATCAGCTGGGAGTGGTGGCAGGGGCCTGTAATGCCAGCTACTTGGGAGGCTGAGACACAAGAATCACTTGAATCTGGAAGGTAGAAGTTGCAGTGAGCCAAGATCACACCATTGCCCTCCAGCCTGGATGATAGAGTGAGACCGAGTCTCAAAAAAGAAAAAAAATTAAAAGAATTTTCCCAGGAAAATTCTTTCATATGGGGAAAAAAAGCCTTAAAATGTTTGCACATCTGTCAACCCCACTGCGCACTTGACCTCAGAGAAGAGAAGAACAATTCACACCCTGAGAAGAAATGGAATCCTGGCTGGGATGGGCACCATTGCACAAGTGAATGCAAGGTGTTGGCAGCATGGGATCCAGGGCCTGGGGAGGTCAGTCTCAGCACAGCCAGCCCAGGCCCCCTCGCCCTCCCTGCTGGGGGCTGGCTTTGCTCTCAGAGTGCCACCCGATTCACTGGGAGAACAACACAGAAGGCTGTCATTCCTCTAATCAGCCTTCCTACGTTGATGCTGGGAGCTGATGGGCTGAATCCGCCAGTGGATTAATCAGGATGCCACCTCTCCCTCCCAAGAGATAGCTATAGCTAATTCCCTGAAACTGTGAGTATGTCCCCATACATGGTACAGGGACTTTGCCATGTAAGTTAAGGATCTAGAGCCGGAGGAGCTTACCCTGGATTATCCAAGAGGGCTCCACGTTATCACAAGGGTCCTTCTGTGTGAATGGGAGTCAGAGCTAGAGGAGATCTGAGGATGCTACGCTGAGATGCATCAGGCCAGGAGGCGTCCTGCCGCAGGCAAGGACCAGCCGAGCAGACAGCAGGTGGCCCTGGGTCCGCTGCACACTTTGCCAGGCTGAGCTGACCACAGACTGGCTAGCAGGGCAGGAGCTCTATGCCTCTATGCCCAGCCTGAGCCGACTGGTCCTCCCCAGTGGGTGCCAGCGCTAACTGTGCTGCCTCCACCCAGAGCAGCCCACTCAGCCAGAGCAGGAGTGGACTGAGAGGCCGGAGGTGACAGAGTCCTCCAGAAGCCACAGGTGTTTAGTGGCCCTAGCACACTTCTTCTTTGGGGGTCTCAGTGTGGGTATCTCCATGCCCAAGTCAACTGCTTTGGCCTCATTTTTGGGGTGTGGGGGGGTGATAGGGAGAGAGACCAGAAGGAGTAAATCTTAAGAGATGAGGCAGGTAAGAAAACTGGGTTTGCAGAGCCTGCAGTAGCCGATGAGGCAATGAAAGGGCCCTGTAGGTTTGGAGACAGATGTCCATTCTCATGGTCAGGTTACTTGGGAAGAATTCCATTTTGCTTAGCCAGGGATGATGTCAGAGCTTTAAGCCTTAGCTGAAATTGGCCCCTTCTAAACTGTAAACAGACATTGATAGGCCAAACACAACTAGATATCGGTTCCCTGGCTCCCAACCCCTGTGCCTTTTTTACTTACTGCTAGTTTGTTGTTTGTATGAATATTTATCAGCATCTCCTGTGAGCCAGACTGAAGATGCAGCCAGAGAGAAGGGCCCCGCTCCTGCTTAGGGGTAGAACGGAGGGAAGAAAGTGGAGGAGGTGCTCCCAGTCTGGAGGAGGAGACAGACAGGCAAACAGGGAGTTCTGCTAGGGGCAGGGCAGGGCACGGGAATGGCACAAATGGGAGGGGGACTGAGACGCTGCCAAAGGATCAGAGTTGCTCTTCCGAGGCCTGCTGAGGCAAATCGCACCAAATCTTAAATATGCTGCCTTTCCTCTCCCACTTGCCAGGGATCTGATCTGGCCACACTGACCAGCAGGCCCTGCCGCAGGGCTGTCTGGGGCTTCCCAGTCCACCCCAGCTCCACACTTGGGCCCAATGGACTTCTCAGACTCCAGAGTAACTGAAGCCTTTAGCTGTGGACTGTAAAACCAACCTGGAATGGAAAAGGGGGTGGCATGGCCCTTTACCAGCTCAGCCTCCAGCACTTGCTCTTTCTGATGGGCAGGGAAGGGGCTGTGTGATGTGGCCCAGGGCCTCATTTGCTTGCGCAGCGTTGTCCCCATAAAAGTCCTGCAGTAAGCTGTAAGGGGTCCTCTGCCAAGAAGACTGCCTGGGCCTGGGGGATCCCTGCAAGGCAGGCCAGGAGGCAGCCGTGCCTCACACCACAAAGGTGGATTCTTCATGCCTTTTTTCTTTCTAAGTTTCTAGTCTTGTGGCATCCCTGCAGTTGACACTTACCAATTGGTTTCTGCTCACTTGCCACTACCATTTACTTATCAAGTAGTGCCTGGGGCCTCTCTAGTAACCAGTCCCACCTGAAGAGAGTCCAGAAGTTTCCTGAAATATGCTGCAGGGGCCTCCACCTGTCCTTCCCGGCCTGGCCTCTCCCCAGGGGAGGTGGCTGGACCGCAGGTCTGGAACCTGGCCCTGGCCATCAAAGCTCTCCATGACATACTTCTTCCACTCAAACGCACCATCCCAGTACCTCCTCCTGGAGGCCCTCCCAGACTTCCTGTCTAAATCCAGGTTCAGTGGCATACCCAGATAGGGGTCAGTGGACTACCTGGGCATGCCCAAATTTGTCCTGGAGCCCACAAGCCATGAGCCCATGAATGAAGGAACAATGGCTGGTGATGACAGTGGTGTCCCCAGGGCTTGGCACACAGTAGGCACACAGTATGTGTTTGTGATTGAGTCTATAGTGAATAATAATTGTTTTGTAGTATGCATAGCTGTCTGCTTTGTAAGACTATGCTTTTAATGATCAGGACGTCTTACAGCACAGCCCCCTTAGCCCTTGGCTGTGGGAGAGATTTGGGTAGCAGTTATGACTGGCCTCCAGGACCCAGAAGGACCCTTGAGACCCAGGCCCCCATGCCTCTGGAAGAAGCCTTGAGCCTCTTCCTCTTAAAAGATAAAACTCCAGGCATGCGAGGATTGCCCTAGAGGCCTGGACATCGGTCCTCACTGAGAGTCAGACAGTTCCCGATGGGTCTTCCCATGGGACCGGGGCACAGCCATGGGTGTTGGTTTCAAGGAGTTTCTCAAGAAGGGGAGCATGGATCAGCACAGAAACGAAATTCTGAGTCTGAAGTAAAGGATTAGAAACCCCCTTCTTGGCCATTAAAACCTAAATAATTGGAAGATTTATTTCCTACTTTCTTTACAACAAAACTAGACATTGTTAATGCTGGTCCTAAGTTTCTGCTAGAGCTTGGCGTATCTTCTGAATCCAAAGAAAGATTCAGTCTTTAGCTTCATGCTAAGTGTTATTTGTTTTTAAAACTTGGGAAGCCATCTGGGAATAGCCGAGGCGAGCGCCCAGGTGCCCACAGCACGGCCTCCCTCCACCAGGCTGCACAGACACCAAGCACAGGCCGCTGGCACCTGTGCATATGTATTCTGCAATTCCAGTAGCCCCCATCAGGATGCTGCACCTCTTTTAACTTGCAAACTGCATACCAACAACTGCTTAGGACTGATAAAATCCGCCCTTAGGAGTTCAGCATCAACCATAGCCAGAGACTGCTGCTGACAGCAGGGCTCCCTAGGTTCAATTAGCAGTAGGCAGAGCCCACCATCAGCACGACAGGAGCCAGGGGGCACGGAGCAGGCATGGGCCCAGGCCAGCATGGCAGTGACATTCCTTATCCCACACATGCATGCCCATTACTGCCATCACTAGGGTGCCGTCAGCCTCACTCTTTGGTGGAAAGATGGTGCTCCCGGGGCTGCAAGTGTGATGTGGGTGACATGAGATGTGCGTGGGCACAGCTGTGGCCTTTGAATTTTAAGATTGTCTCAAGGCCATCAGCTAGAGGGCTGGTGTTGTGCCCTTAGTTATACCAGTATCTATGGGTTGGTCTTGTGGATTCCCTGCCTAGTGCCCAGCTCTTTGCCTACTCTCTGGGGCCACAGGAGGGACAAGTTCAAACTCTTTTCACAAGGAGCTTACATGGTCTCATTGAGGAAGTAAAAGGAACTGCCAGTTACTGCTGGGTGTGGATTCAATTTACTTTCTCAATGAGACCTGGGCTTGGGCCACCAAGGCTCTCCAGAATGTCCTCTGCATGTCAAAACGTCAATGCACACTCAACCTTGAGGGCTGAGCTGGGGGAACTAACAGGCCTACCCAGTCATCTCCAGCCATGTTTGAAAACACTCATGGAACCCCTTTTAGAAACAGCTGATCACATTCCCATTTCAGCAATAGGGACTGTGCTCTCCTGTGCTGCAGGGCGATATGGGGCTGGCTCCTGTGCGCGTCACTCTAGCCCCTTGTCTCTTCCCACTCTGGTAAGGGTTTTAAGGGCTCCCCCCAGCCCGTAGCATCATCAACTCCCTGTGCTTTTTTTTTCTTTTTCTTTTTCTTTTTGGCTGCTCTCTCTCCATCTTTATAATTAGTCCTGCATAATAGGGGTCATTTTACAGATGCGCAGACTAAGGTTCTGAGAGAAGAAGTGACCTTTCTGAGGCCATACAGCAGGAGCAGAACCAAGACCAAATGCAGCTCCTGACCCTGCTGCCAGTCCAGAATAGCTGCAGGGGCCTGTTTTCAAAAGCCCACCCCTTGGCCTCTGCCCCAGTCTCAGTAGCTCCGGCCTGCCTGTCCTCAGCAGGGAAGAGCCAAGCAGGATGGGCACTGCCTGGCATGTCCAGAGCGCTGTCCAGCACGCTCAGGGCTCCTGCCGCTGCTCAAAGAACTGGCCTCTGGGAAGTACCGGTCAAACCCAGAGGCCCGTGGCGAACAAAGCCCTGCAGGCAGCATGCCTCCTTCCTGCTTCTGAGGTTGTTACTTCAGATGGCAACTGTGCGTGTGTGCTTGTGTACAGTTATTTTTGTCTTTGGCCTTATGGCCTCTGCTGTAACACTGTCAGGTGGCAACTTTTTAAGAAAAACTTCTAGAAAGTGTTGATCCAAATTGTATGACTCTGGCTGTCCCAGCCCGCCTCACCCAGGTCCGTCCCTCATTTTCTATTCAACCCTCCCTGATTTTCACTCCAAGCTGTTCCCATCTGAGAAATAGTGCCCCACACACTCTCCTGCCAAACTCCAGAGGAGGGCAAGAGGAGCGCCTGGGCCCCTTTAGGGGATGTGGAAGGGACCCCTCATATGCCCCCTCAGACTGGGGAGCAGTCTGGCTCCAGCCCACATGCAGACCTTTGCCTCCTCCTCTGTAGAGGGGTTATTTGTTCATCACCAAAAATTAAGTAGGAGAGAGAAAAAGCTGTTCAAGAAAAGAACTTTTCACAGTGCATTTCCTGGCTTGGCCGTGAATGGCATTTATAAGGCCCAATTACATGAACAGGGACCTAACCAAAATGCTATCTATCTTTATCGAAGGGGTGGGAGAGCAGAAGGGTTTTTATTTGTAGAGGGGGAAGGGGACGTGTGTAAAAGAGCACTAACTTCTCCTCTTCATACTGGGAAGTTAATAGATGCCAAATGCACAAAAACGAGAGGTAGGATTTTTAAGGTAAATTCCAAAATAACCAACTAAGGGGCTGGAAGGGAGGAGAAATGGGAAGAAGGGGGCAGATCTGCTGTTTTTCATTTAGAAATCTTAAATAATTATTGGACTGTAAATTATGGACTTATGTATCTTTGATTAAAATATAACTTTTTAAAGAGTGACTAAAATATTTAAAGCAATAAGCTATTCATAATAGCAAAAACATGGAATCAACCCATTAACAGTGGATTGGATAAAGAAAATATGGTACATATACACCATGGAATACTATGCAGCCATGAAAAAGAAGGAGATGGCAGGGCACAGTGGCTCACGCCTGCAATCCCAATTTTTGGGAGGCCGAGGTGGGCAAATCATGAGGTCAAGAAAGAGATCGAGACCATCCTGCACAACATGGTGAAACTCTGTCTCTATTAAAAGTACAAAAATTAGCTGGGTATGGTGGTACACACCTGTAGCCCCAGCTACTCGGGAGGCTGAGGCAAGAGAATCACTTGAACCCAGGAAGTAGAGGTTGCAGTGAGCCAAGATCACACCACTGCACTCCAGCCTGGTGACAGAATGAGACTCAGTATCAAAAAATAAAAAAAGAGAGAGATCCTGTCATTTGCAACAACATAGATGCAGCTGGGGGTTGTTATCCTAAGTGAACTAATGCAGAAACAGAAAACCAAATATCACAAGTGGTAGCTAAACATTGGGTACATGTGGACATAAAGATGGGAACAATATTTGAGACCAGCCTGGGAAACATGGTGAAACGAGGTCCCTACAAAAAATATAAAAATTAGCTTTGCATGGTGGCATGTGCCTGTAGTACCTGCTACTCAAGGGGCCGAGGTGGGAGGATCACTTGAGCCCAGGAGGTTGAGGTTGCTATGAGCCAAGATCACACCACTGCACTCTAGCCTGGGTGACAAAGTGAGACCCTCTCTCTCTCTCTCTCTCTCTCTCTCTCTAGATATATATATATATATATATATATATATATATATATATATATATGAGAACAATAGACATGGGGACTACCAGGTGGGGAGTGGCAGTGAGTAAGGGTGAAAAACCACCTGTTGGGTACTATGCTCGCTTCCAAGGTGACAGATTCAGTCATACTTTAAACCCCAGCATTACACAACATACTTTTGTGACATACCTGCCTATGTACCCCCAATTCTAAAAAGTTGAGAAAGAAAAAAATAGCAAAATAAAATATTTAAAGCAACAAGAAATCACCATGACAGATCTAAATACTCTGCCAAAAAAAAAGAGCTATACTAGACTTATAGAAAAATATTAATTGCTATTTAATTAAAAATTCAAAATATAGGGCCAGATGCGGTGGCTCACACCTGTAATCTGAGCACCTTGGGAGGCCAAGGTGGATGGATCACCTGAGGTCAGGATTTTCAGACCAGCTTGGCCAATATGGCAAAACCCCATCTCTACCAAAAATACAAAAATTAGCCAGGCATGGTGGCATGCACCTGTAGGCCCAGCTACTAGGGAGGCTGAGACCTGAGAATTGCTTGAACCAAGGAGGTGAAATATTCAAAATATAGATTAGGAACTGAAGAGAGAATTAGTGATTTAGAAGACAGCTGAAGAAATAGCCCAGAATATAGCATAGAGAAAAAAAGAAAAGGAAAACATAAAACAGCAGCTAAGATATGGGTAACAATGAGAAGAACCCATATATGTCTAACAGGAGTTATAGAAGGTGAAAATAGCAAGAATGAAAGAAAAGTAATGTTTGAAGAGATAATGGCTGGGAATTTTCCAGAATTAAAAAAGTACTTTCATCTACAGATTGAAAAAGTATAGCAAGTTCCAGGCAAAATAATAAAAGCGATTCAAGACTTAAAGGTAAAATTGTAGAATGTCAAAGACAAAGAGAAATGCTTAAAAGCAACCAGAGATAAAAGACATATTACCTACAAAGGGACAATTATACTGGTAGGAAAAAACACAGCAGATGCCAGAACACAAGGGAATAATATTAGAAGCTAGGAGAAGGGCTCAGGCATAGGGACTGGAAATGCAGCGAGGGGCAATGGAGACATCTGTGCAGCTTTCCCTCTGCTGGCCAAAATAAAAATTTCATGTGCAGATGCTACTAGTTGCCTTCCACTAAACATCTCCCTACCTCCTCCTTTAGTGACAAAATCTTGAAGTTACCAGTTACCTTCATCTGATTGAAAACATGGTAGGAAGGCGAACTTAGCTATAAGACTGGGAAATGTAGCCTCTTATCTGAAAGGCAATGTCAGATAAGAGACTACATTTCCCAGTCTTATAGCTAAGTTCGCCTTCCTACCATGTTCTTTTCAATCAGATGAAGCAGAAGTGTTATGTGAGATTTCCAGAAAGCCACCTTAAGGAAAAGAGGGCATGTTCTCCTTCTTCCCTTCCTCCATATCACTGCCTGGAAGGAGAATATTTTGGCAGGAGCCCTAGCTTCATCCTGGACCATGGTACCCAGGGCCACACGCAGGGGATGGCAGAATAATGAACTGAGATGACCCTGGGTCTCTGAGAAATTAATGGAGACGCTATCCCAGCACTGGATCACCCACCTCTGTGTTCTTTTACATAAAGACAGCAAAACTTTTCATGTGTTTAATCCATTATGTGGATGATACCTGTTACAGAAAATTTAATCTTCTCTCATGCCGAAGAGCTTTTGACTGTAGGAAAGAAAACAGGAACCTAAACCTTGAGAGAAATCTTGAGGAGGAAGAGAGGGAAGGAATAACCAGGAGAGGTAGTCAAGCCTGAGAGCCTGGGGCTGGAGGGAAGACCTGCCCATGCTGTGTGGGCCCTTCCTGCAACAGCGAGTCCTCATGGGGCTGGAGGTGGAGGGACAGACTGGGACTCCAGCAGGCACAGCAGTGCCAGCCCTCAGCAGGGGCTTGCCTCAGTGCCTCTAATAACCATCACTCTTGGTAGGCGTATGACACTATCTCCAAGAACAGAAAAAAGCATAGAGTCCATCCCATGGGTCATTTACAGTATGACAACTCACAGGTCGCATGGCAGCATGACATTTTGGAGTATTCTGCCGTGCTGGCTGCACTCTGAGCTGCTTTGGTGCAGTGAGGTTGTGCCTTGTGGGTCAATGACTTCTGCACCATTGGAAGCTCCTCAGAGAGATGGCGGTACAGGGAAGAGGACACACAGAGAAATACACACACACATGCACACAGAGGCTTTCAAGAGGGGAGTAGCCTTGCACTTCCTCTTTTAGCAATTAAAGAGTGTTTGGTGTTTTTCCCCCAGGGCCACCCACTGCTCATCTCTGAGTTTGTGGGTCTCACACACAGGCAGGGTTCTACATCCCAGCCTTCACTCTGCAAAGAAGAGTGAGGTTGTCACAAGATGTGTTTTATTTATTTGTGGAGGGGCTGGGGGGTCTTTGGACTTGAGAGAACTATTCTGAGATCTCACTGAATACGATTAGAAATGCACAAGCCCTGGTGTCGTGGCTCTCAGTGGCAGTTATTGTAAAGATGGTGATGACTTAGCTGTTTTAATTGGCCTCCATGCAGGAGTACCGTGCTTCTGCTTATTCAAGTGGGTTGATTTTAAAGCTGGTGTGTCATTGTTAGCAATGGAAATAAGAGCTACATTTTCCAGGCATTTCTCTGTGCCAGGCTCCATGCTGGGGACTTTCCATACACCATCTCACTTAATCCTCACAACTACCCAATGTGGCAAGTTCCATTAGCATCCCCATTTTTCAGATGAGGAAACTGAGGCACAGATAAGTAGCCCACAGTCCCTCCACAAGGAAGCAGAGGTAGCAGGCTATGAGTTCAGAGTGGTTGAACTGGAGAGGCACAGGTCCCGGTCGTGAGGTGGAGAACACACAGCCAAGAGTGGCCGACTCCCGCCCAGTCACCTCTGTGAGCATTCGTGTCCTTTCTGCCCTTCAGCTTCCGCACCTGGCCAGACTTGGGGGCTCTCACAGGCTTCCAGCTTCTCTCCTGTGGCATCCTGAGACCCCCAACAACTCCTATGGGGTTTTGATCTGCTCCTCCCAGAAGAATGGGATGTAGACTCACCTTCTAGTGGCTGTTTCTACTGTTCTCATCTCCCAGTTCCTCTCCCCTCTCCCTCCCAGACAAGTGACTTGATCTCTCACTGGGACGGAAAACTAGCTCTGAAATTCCTACACCTTCTCCCCAATGCCTCTGCTTAGGCTCTAAACTTTATGGACTCCATAGCTTTATTCTTTGCCATGAAAAGCTAAGATTTTGCAGCTTTAGACATAAATTATCTTTCAAAAGCCTGCTTCCTGCAAATCAAAAGCCTTCATTTTCAGAAAATGTTCTCTGCTATAATTTTCAAGAGCCAAATTTTGATGCCTTTATGCTCTATGCATCATACTCTCCTCTGAGGTCATAACATTTGGCCTCGTGATTTTAGTGGTGGAAGAACTTAGGAGAAAAAATAATACACTGAAAATGAAAAACCACTGGCCATGATTCTGGAATACTGTCCTCACCAAACTCTGGCTTTGGACAACACTGGGCCTCGGTTTCCTTGGCTTTCGTGTGAGGAGCTGGATGTGCTGGTCTCTCGGGTCCTTCCTGGCTATGGTGCAGGTGTCTTACACTTTTTGGGTCTGTGTCCCCAGCTCTAAAATGGAAAATAGGGCTGTTTTGGGAATTAAATACAATAAATAGAAATAATGCAGCTATAACATATGGCTCACAGTGGGCCCTTAACGAATAATAAGGGAGGTTTTGTTTGTTTTTGTTTTTATTAATCATTGTCTTATTCAAGGTCCTCTTGAGTACTAAGAAAAGGAAAATACATGGTGCTGATCTGACCTCAAGGGATTGAAAGTCAAGGCTGAGCATGGTAGCTCATGCCTATAATTCCAGCACTTTGGGGAGCCAAGGTGGGTAGATCACTTGAGGTCAGAAGTTTAAGACCAGCCTGGCCAGCATGGTGAAACCCCATCTATAACCCCATCTATACTAAAAATACAAAAATTAGCTGGGTGTGGTGGCACACATCTGTAGTCCCATCTACTTAGCCTCAGGAGAATCCTTTGAACCGGGGAGGCAGAGGTTGCAATGAGCTGAGATGGCACCACTCCACTCCAGCCTGGGCAACAGAGACTGTATCAAAAAAATAAAAATGAAAAAGATTGAAAGTCAAGAGGATTGGATGGGATCACCTATATGCTACCCAGGGGGCATCCCAAACTGAGCCTGCTGGTTGACACACCTCCACACAGACAGAGTTCACACACATGCAGCCCTCCCAGGGAAAGAGAGAGACCTACACAGCACAGGCAATGCACACCGGTGTCTACAGCCTGCACCGGTCAACCCACCATTCAAAATGGACTGGACAAATGGGGATCACGAGACATTTCGAGGAAGCCAAGAGCACAAAAGGGAGGAGCCAACAGGAAGGAAAAGAGCAACTGGCCCTGGGGGGTGTGGAGCAAATCTAATTTAAAAAAAACCTTTAGGCCAGGCAAGGTGGCTCACGCCTGTAATCCCAGCACTTTGGGAGGCCAAGGTGGGCGGATCATGAGGTCATGAGATTGAGACCATGGTGAAACCCTGTCTCTACTAAAAAAGTGCAAAATACAAAAATTAGCTGGGCGTCGTGGTGCCCACCTGTGGTCCCAGCTACTCAGGAGGCTGTGGCAGGAGAACTGCTTGAACCTAGGAGCCGGAGGTTGCAGTGAGCCGAGATCGTGCCACTGCACTCCAGCCTGGCGCCTGGCGACAGAGCAAGACTCTGTCTCAAAAAAAAATTAATTAAATAAAATAAATAAAAATTTAAAAAACCTTTAGAGGGACTTGAAAAAACATAAAATAAGAACAGGTTGCTATGAGAAAGGAAAATAGCACAAGAAATATTTCTTAGAAACTGAAAATGCAATCACCAAAATTAAACATTCAATACAAGGAGCCAACGAAAAAGTCAAGGAAGTATCCCACGACTTAGATTAAAAGACAAAGAAATGTAAAGGGTAAGAGAGAAACTGAGAAACACAGATGCTTAGTGTAGTGGTACCGATATCTAACTAATGTCACCCCAGAAAGAGAGAACAACGACATTTAAGAGCAGGAACTCACCAAAGCAGTAACAGAAGAAAACTCCCCAGAGCTGAGCTAAGACACAGACCTTCAAAAGGAATTTCCTACTGAGACATAAGCAGGGGAGAATGAAAAAAGATCCACAATTGTATAGTTGTGTTTCCTCTTGAAGTTTTAGAACATCTGAGATAAAGATTCTCAAAGCTTCCAGAGAGAAAAGTTATCCACAAAGCATCAGGAATCATTGTTGGCTGATTGGCATCAGCAACACTGGAAGGCAGTGAAGCAATGACCTTCACATTTCTTTTTTTATTATTTTTGTTTTTTATTTATTATACTTTAAGTTCTGGGATACATGTGCAGAACATGCAGGTTTGTTACATAGGTATACATGTGCCATGGTGGTTTGCCGCATCCATCAACCCATTTTCTAGGTTTTAAGCCCCACATGCATTGGGTATTTGTCCTAATGCTCTCCCTCCCCTTGCCCCCCACCCGCCGACAGGCCCCGGTGTGTGTTGTTTCTCTCCCTGTGTCCATGTGTTCTCATTATTCAGTTCCCACTTATGAGTGAGAACATGTGGTGTTTAGTTTTCTATTCCTGTGTTAGTTTGCTGAAAATGATGGTTTCCACCTTCATCATGTCCCTGTAAAGGACATGGGCTCATTATTTTTTATGGCTGCATAGTATTCCACGGTGTAATATGCCACATTTTCATTATCCAGTCTATCATTGATGGGCATTTGGGTTGGTCCCAAGTCTTTGCTATTGTGAATAGTGCTGCAATAAATATATGTGTGCATGTGTCTTTATAGTAGAATGATTTACAATCCTTTCGGTATATACCCAGTAACAAGATTGCTGGGTCAAATGGTATTTCTGGTTCCAGATCCTTGAGGAATTGCCGCAGTGTCTTCCACAATGGTTGAACTAATTTACATTCCCACCAACAGTGTAAAAGCATTCCTGTTTCTCCACATCCTCTCCAGCATCTGTTTCCTGACTTTTTAATCATTGCCATTCCAACTGGTGTGAGATGGTATCTCATTGTGGTTTTAATTTGCATTTCTCTAATAACCAGTGATGATGAGCTTTTTTTTCATATGTTTCTTGGCCAGACCCCTTCCTTACACCTTATACAAAAATTAATTCAAGATGGACTGAAGACTTAAATGCAAGACCTAAAACCATACAAACCCTAGAAGAAAACCTAGGCAATGCCATTCAGGACATAGGTGTGGACAAAGATTTCATAACTAAAACACGAGAAGCAATGACAACAAAAGCCAAAATTGACAAATGGGATCTAATTAAACTAAAGAGCTTCTACACAGCAAAAGAAACTATCATCAGAGTGAACAGGCAACCTACGGAATGGGAGAAAATTTTTGCAATCTATCCATCTGACAAAGGTCTAATATCCAGAATCTACAAAGAACTTAAACAAGTTTACAATAGAAAAACAACCCCATCAAAAAGTGGGCAAAGGATATGAACAGACACTTGCCTTCACATTTCTAAGGGCAAACAATTTTGTACCTAGACTTCTATACCAAATAAAGGAATTTTCAGATATATAAGGGCACAGAAAATTTCCTTCTTTCTGATTAAAAAAGTGGAGCATGGAGGGTGAGGAATGTAATCCAGCAAGACAGAAAAGGAACCTAGAAAGAAGAAGAGCTGGTCCAAGAAACAGAAGAGCTAAGCCAGGTATGCAATGAAACAAAAACCCAGCAGGATATGTGGGACAACTGTGGAAGAAACCTGGGAGAGAATCCATTCAAGTTAGAAGAGAAAGTCGGAAGGTTCTGAAAAGCAAGTCTTCAAGAAGAAAGTGAATTCCATTGAATTCACTTTGATGAAGATCAGGAAGAACTCAGCAATATGATTAATACATATGTGCTATCTCTCAATACACTTTTAAGTTAAAAACTCTGGGGAAAGCAAATTGCTAAACCAGAAAGGCATCATCAAATATTAAGCAAACTAAAATATGTCACGATTTTGAGCAATTAAAGGAAGATGAAGAAAGAGAACAATTTAACTAAGAAGCTTAAAATAATCTCCTTCAAACAGCACAGGTGAGTCACCTGGGCTGACATCTCCCCGGCCGTGAGGTTCACGGTACCTTTCTGTCATGGATGAGGGTTACATCATCAGAATGTTGATAATGTTCTTTATTCCTTTTCACTTTTAGAGTCAATGAATGGAAACTTACACTTATAGAATATAACAAGGTAAAAATTAATGTTTTAGACCATATAAGTAACAGGGAAGGATCAGGGAATCGATTTTTTCCATAGTGAAGGGGCAAGAAAGAGGTTTAATTAGTCCAACTGTATTATTTAATTTTGGTTTTTTGTTTTTATGGTATGCATATTTTGCTCTTAAAAAATTTTTAAGAAAGTGGTGCCATATTAAATATCTGAAGATGTTTCACGGGCTGTCTCAGGCCTATAAGAATTCACTGCCTTTTCTGTTTTGTGCCTTTTACTATGTTTTTATTTGCTGTTCTCCGATTACAATTTAAACTGCTCAATATATTTTCTCAGCTGAAAACGTCAATGTATTTATGTAATGAAAATGCCAATATGTATGTAGATATCTGGGATTAGCATAGAAATGATTAAAGCAGTTCAGTGTTGATCAATAATCATATTTGATTGGGGATTTTTACTTTGTTTCCCTCGACCACCCTGTGCTTTGATATTTATTACCACCCACTGAGATTCCGGCCTCAACTAAATAGAACTTGCTTGAGGAAATTCACAGTCTACCAATTGAATTCCAGTGGTGTTGCTCACAGAATGGCAATACAGAATTAGGTCTTGCAGAGTAAACAGAAACCCAGTAGATGGGAACTGCAACCTTGATAAAATGTCTCTTACTGCGTTGAATACAACCAAACAAACATCACCAAACTGCAGCCCTCAGTTTGCTTCAAGTGTAGGGTCAGAGTCTTTTAACTGCACTAAGCCGTTTGACCAAAATGTCTATTTTTGATATGCGTGATTGTGTGGTTTTGGAAGACCTAAGGTTCTCACACCCTTGGGTTCAGAAGGATGCCGCAGTGTTTTGAAGGTCCTCTGTATTCCATGTTCTGTGTGAAGCTGCAGAACTGCTCAGGTGTTCCGGGGAACAGAGAGGTGGCCATGGGCCAGCCTCCCAGGGAGCCCAGATGCTGGCTGCAGGCTGTCTCCACACCTGTGCCGGTTGTCCAGCCCCAGCCAAGGCATGTCTGCTTTCTGTTGGCACCACTAGTGGCCCTGGGGAGACATTTCATGTCAGAGCCAGCCTCAACCCTCCCTCTGTCCTCCTCACAGAGGACTCAGAGCTTTCTCTCTTCTTCCAGAGTTGCTAAGGAAATCTGCACCTTACTTTTACCTCTTGCTAACTGAAATAGGTGAGGTTTTCCAGGACGGGTGGCCTGAGCCTTTGCAATGATGCTCAGTAATCACCCATGCAACAAGGGCATCTTTAATCTTGATGGGCTGGCAGGGGTGGTCCCTGGCCTGCTTCTCCTAGGAAGAAGCAAAGGCCTCAACTCCCACAGCCATTAGGACAATCACAGGCAGGTGGGTATTCTAGGGATAGTGGGAAGCGGCTCCCCTTATGGTGTAAGGATCCGTGAGCAATCAGAAATCAGGGTATTCTGGGAGATGTGGGAAAGGCAAACTCTAGGTACCCCAGGTTCTATGGCCGCCATATGCAAACACACACAGTGTGCAGGCAAACAACAAAGAGGGTATGCACAAATAGATGTGGCCTTGTTAGAGGTCTGAGAATCACTAGTCATTCCTTTTTTCTTTTTCCCAAGTTTTCTCATAGTCCCCATGATAGGGGAATGTTTAGGGTTACAACGTTATTTGCTTTTAACTGACGTTTGCCCTGCGCCTTGAGCTCTTTATCATTTTACAACTAAAAGTCATGGTGCAGTGTCAGGTATGAAAGGATGGACTCTGAGCTGCCCTGCCTGGGTTTGAACCCTTCTCCTCTTCTCTCCTGTTCACTCTTCAAGGGGAGAACTCCCCAACTGCCAACAAATCCAGGCTCATGTAAAGAACACGTTCATTGCCAAGTATTTGCCATTTTTTTCTCAGAGAATAACAAACACACCCCAGACATTTTCAGCTCAGTTGGGGGCTGAAGTCAGCCAAATGTAAGTCTCCAGGGACCTACTCAGGCTGATGTCCATGAAGTACCAGGTCTGGGGGGTGGAGGCTGGGGCCCATCAGCATCCTCGGCCCCTCACTTCCCATTGATTCCACCTGCTCCCGTCAAGGCTGCAGGGAAACAGCACTCACAGCCCGGGCTGCACGTGTATGATCTCTGGGTCCCTGCCATTCCTTCCTTCTATACCTGGGGTGTCTCTGCTCAGCCCACCCGTGGCACCTGATTTTGGCTGGACATCCACAGTAGGCCCTGTAGAAAGACTTCATAGGACACACAGCCCTGGCCAGAGGAGACAGGCAGAGGCCGACTCCAAATGTCCCTCCTTCATCAGGTGCTGGGGTGAAAGCGTTGCGGGCGAGCAGGCTGACAGCTTGTCTACTCGCTGCGGTGCTGTAAGTAGATGAGTGGTGTGGCTTATTCAGAGATAATTAATTGACACAGATTTTCCCACTTTCCTGCTTTAGCAGAGGCCGGGTTTTGTTTTCTTTGACTCCAAGCTAAATTTTCCCCTACCCCTTCTCTGCAACCCGCCCCCGGTGCCCTCTAAGCCCCTCCACGGTGTTGGCCAGCCTGACCGCACGGCTTCTCCTCGCACCTCTGCTGCCTCTCCCTCCAGGCACGTCGGGGTCTGGCACCTGTTTCCCTCCTGCCAATGCTGCCATTCCCTGGGCTTCCAGCAGTCTCACCACAGACCTTCAGTGCCGCCCTCCTGTCAACAGGAAGGCTCTCCTCCCAGCTCCCCTTCCTGCCCCTCGTCTGCTCCTGATTCCCTGTCCATTCCTCTGTGAATGCTGTGTGAGCTGCCAGAGCCAGTGAGGAGATGGCGCCAGCCTCAGAGAAGTCACACCGGAAACCATGAGTGCCTGGGAGACAGTGCTGGAGCAGGTACTAGGCCTAGTAACAAGGTAGCAGCTCTCTTACGGGCTGGAGAGGCGGGGGTTGACTGTCATACCTTGGGGGGGCCTCGTCAATAAGATAGAAACTGTTATTGTTCTTGCATCGTGGTTGACAAAACTAAGGTTCAGAGAGGGTCAGTGACTTACCCGAGGTCACACAGCTTATAAGTGGCACATCAGGTTTGACTCCTAGGGCTTCCTAAAGGAAGAATACTTCAAGGTGGGCCTGGTAAGGACACATGGGATATGGGGAAGCAGAGAGCAGGGACTGGAAAGGATGGCACAGAGAGGTGACAGGACCTGGAGTTTGTGCAGAGGTGTTGGTAGGTGGCTGTGCTCCCCTCCCAGAAGAGAATAGGAGAGAGAGGCGGAAGGGTTCCTGTCTGAGAGGCGTCCACCGGCCCTTCCCTCACCCCCTGCTGCTTCCTTCACACTCACTTGGGGGCTTGGCAGGAACTCCTAGGACCACGTGCAAGGGCAGTGGCAGGAGAGGCAGTGTTCCGGGGTGTGAGAGCCAGGAGCTGAGCCCGACACACATCCTGCGGGAGGCAGCTCATGGTTAGGGAGTCACCTTGACCTTGTCTTAGATCCTAACTAGTTAATGTGAATATGTTTGAGTTCCTGCATGTAGATGTTATGTTTGAATTCCTGCACACATTTTTTTTTAACTTTCCCCTAAGTAAAAAAATGTGTGCAGGAACTCAAACATGTTTACATTAACTGTTTAAGTTCATGTGAACCCTGTCCTGTGCTCTTAGAAGTGAGGTCATGCAGAAGTCATCCCAGGAACAGCCTTTACAGCCTGCTCTCTCCCTGCTGTGTGATGGAAATGAGAGGGGCTGGTGGCCCCTGCTGTGGGCTGTGACTTTGGAGCACCCTCAGGCGCCCCACACCTGGACTGGGGGTAGTTTTGAAGCCTAACTCTGTGTCCACTTACCCTAAAAGCTTTTGACCATAGAGGGCCAGACACTGTCTCAAGAGGGCTCTCTTCGAGCTGTCTCGGGGGCAGCCTGCACAGTTTCATTGAGTTATCTGAGTGGATTATGTTATTCCTTTTTTATGTTCTGAGAAAACCCACATCATCGTTTTATTAATATATTTGCAATTACTGCATAATGATTTCCAGTTTAACGTGGTCTGTGATATGAGGACGCGTAATCAAATATTTGCATGATGGGTCTTTAAGTTCTCTGGGGCCAGAAGCTTTTCCCATCAATTAAGCTTCAAAGAAATGGGTTTTAGGCCCATCTACAACTGTATTTTTATGTTTCTTTTATGGCCTTCCTGCCTTCTCCTGGTGTCTTTAGAGATTCCAGGAAATATGGTGTGGGGCTGAGGCATATATTAGTGGATGTGCAGAGGATGGGTTTATAATGGTTATTACAACATTTTGAAGTGGCTGCCTTGAATTAGGACGATTTATGTTTCCATTACGGTCACCTCATGAGCGCCCCCCCACCTGACACACACAGTTGCATGAGGAGGGACATCTGCCCTGGATCCTGTGGACTCCCTGGGATCTAACCCCTGGAGGTTTCCTCTGGAGAGAGATTGACCCCCAGAAACTTCCACACACCTCACACTCACCCCATGCCTTGGAGGGATGGAAATCTGACCTGCTAAAATGCAACAGGTATTTCTCTGCCATCTGGGGTGCTCCTCCCCTAGAATGGGCCAGGCAAGGTGCCATTCCGGGCCTTGACTCCTACCGCAATCACAGGACAGACGATCAGCTCCATTTGACAGATGAGGAAGTGAGGCCCAGGGAGAGAAGGCCTGTGCTTCCAGCAAGCAAGCAAGTGGGTGCCACTCTGCTCTGAGACCCCGTATGCCTATGACACGAGTATAGGGGAGAAACAGCACCCTATGTCCTCCAGCCTGCCCTATGAGCACACATGCAGGGATATAAACGCAAAACAGAGAACTAGGGGGATTCTCAAGCCACAGTGACTCCAATCCCCATACTTTCCCACACTGAATGGAGCTCCTTCCCCCATCTCTGAAGAGGAGAACAGACCCCAGGTCATCAAGGCTGGTCCCAGCCAAGGGCAGGGCTCCCAGCTGAAGCACCTCACACTTGGATTTATTTGTCACGGTTTATCTTCTCCTGCTCCCACGTAGGCAAAGGAGTTGGATGTCACTAGAGGAAGGTTCCAAGGGGAAGCAAAAGGGAGGGCTTGTGAGCATGGAGTCTTTGTGTTCTGTTAACCAAGGGGCTATCCTATGGCAGCCTGGACTCTTGAGGTCAAAGGAAACTTAGAGGCCATGCATGTCTCAGTAAAATCAACTCTGGACAAAGCCATATGTTCATTCCTTCATTTATCTGGCACATGTTTGTTGAGTGCTAGTCATATGCCAGGACCCGTGTTGGTTCTCGTCCATGATGGGAGGGACATGTAGACAAGTAGAGGAAGCAGAAATGATCGATCCTCTGAGGGGGTGTCCAGGGCTCTCAGAACACACAGGAGGCTGAACCCAGCCAGGAGTGGTCAGGATAGTAACATGCAGGAAAGCCACATGCCAGCTAAGACCCAAAACCCTTCACCCCTGCCACCCTGAGAGTAGGCCTGTGCCCAGCTGCCAAAGGTGTCTTATTTCTGCTGCCTATCCAGGATTGTAATACCATGATAGGGCAAAGCATCCATAATTCCATCAGTGACCATGTGTCTTCAGCACAGGCTGCAAGCCAGCCCTCTGCACAGCCCCAAGGATCTGAAGAGGCCTGGAAAGGTGCAGGGGCAAGATTTTGGCTGTGGGTCATAGCCTACAAGGTGATGGCAGGCATGTTTAAGGGACTGAGGTAGTACAGGGTTGCCAGAACTCGTATGTGAATGGGGAAGGAAGAGACTGGAGACGTATCAGGGCTAGTCAGGGAGGGTTCTGCTTGCCTCCAGCCTGAAGGCAGTGGGAGCCCCCATAAGATTCCTCTAGCTACTGAGTGGGGGAGGGTTGGTGGGGACATGATTGGAGCCCATTCAAGGCACAGTGGTCATCCGGGGGTGTTAATGGCTTCCTGAACTAGAGCAGAGGTGGTAGGAGTAGTGGGAAACTGGCACCTTGACAGACACAGGGGTGGAAATGACCTGAGCCAGGACTGATTGGCTGGGGATGGGCAGGATGGCGAGGCAATGCCAGGTGTGTGATTTGGGAAGTGGGGGGCTTGGGTGGAGGTGCTGTCAGCTGAGGTTGGAACGTAAAAGAAAGAGCAATCCTAATGGCGAGTTATGTTTGGGCCATGTTGAGTCGAGGGGCCTGTGGGACCATGTGGGCAATATCAGGCCAGTAATGGGGTGTGACATCAGGAGCTCAAGTGAGGACCTGGGCTAGACAGTGAGTGGACTCCGCTCCAAACTTCCCCTGTACCAGCCCTCGATTGAGGGAACTGAGTGTCCATGGGGGAGCAGAGGGAAGTTCCTGTACAGTTTATGCCACCCCAGGTCCCAAAGAACCACAACTTCTGGGAACCTAGAAAAGCATAGGGTAGGAGAAGCAGCCAAACACTCTCAGCAACGATCACATTTAAAAGGGCCTGAGAACCCAGGATGGGAAGCTGGAGCATGATAAAGGCCAGTTCCAGGGCCACTCCTGTGTTCCCCAGCGAGAGCCAGTCCAGAGTGTGCACTGGCATAAATGGGTCGGCACACGCCACCTTGGCCTCCAAGCATGGAGCAGACAGGGATAGGGGCATGCCCCCGGGGGCTCATCAGGGCCAGGGTCAGTGACTGACCCAAGTCATCCAGAACATGACTCAATCAACATTTACACCTGCCGACCAGACATCTCGCCACAGGTGACCCGGGAGACTTATGTACACCCCCAAGGACCTAGGGAGTCAAGCTCACACTCAGATACATCCTGTGATGCACAGACACCCCTGAAACTCTCCTGCCAGACACCCTCCACATGCATACTCACCACCCAAACCCCCTCATCTAAGGCTACACAATTACAAGCAATGCGTAGACAAGAACCATGGCTGTCTTCACATTTGATCTCTATTTCTTCAAACAGTATCCTATCCTCCAAAATGCTCACTACCTATCGCCTTAAAAGTCAAATCAACTCCACTGAGTTAGCTCACTTTTCAAAAGCTGCTCCTCTAGCTCTTATGCTTGCTTCCGATGGAGGGGACAACTAGCCTTAGCTCCCGGGCGCATGTTGAAAGCCCTGAGTGGTGTGCAGCAACGACGACTCTGTAACGTCCAGCCTGAAACTTGGAGGCATTCGCTGGGAGCATTTCTTAAGACATGGGTAACATTTCAAATGTAATTATTGCTGGTGTTCCCATTTGGCAGCCCAGCTTTCAAGCCAGCCAACTCACTCATTTTATATTTACTTTTAGTCCCGCACTATTTTCTGTGATCCATTAGTTCTAGGAAGTCATTTAAAAGCTATAATCACAGCCGTTTGCTCAGGTGGATGCAATCCAGATAAGTGGACCCAGATCCACTCCTCGAAGATGCCTCGGGCTCCAATTCAGTGCTAATGCACCCCAATTAAACAAGCAGAGCCAGCCGCTACCTGAGTTATACCTCATCTCCTTTTAAAACTAGGTAAAGTGTGGGCACCAGTTAGTTGCAGACAACTCTTAACAGCCCATGCCTGGTTGGAAAATGTTCCTTTGGCCTTGCATTTAGGTCACAGGTGCAAGAACCCCCCACATAGAGTGCAACCCTCAATGGTTTGCCTCATCGCCCTGGTGCACACTGTCTGGAAGTAAGGCCCAGCTTGCCCACCCCAGCCCCATGCTGGTGCCAGGGCAGGTTGGGGCTCTGGACCTTCCTGGAGAGGGCAGTGTCCCAAATCGAGCACTGTGGGCCTGCAGCCAAATGCAGGCCTGTGCCCAGTTGCCAGAGATGTCTCCCCAAGACAGGGGTATGTTGCTGTGATGGGGCAAATCATTCAGCATTCCATCAGTGGTCACATGTCTGGAGCACATACTGCAAGGCAGCCATCCCTATGGATCTGGAGAGGCCTGGGAAGGGGTGGTCACAGCCCCTGCCCTGGGGTGCACACAGTGTGGTCATGGAAATAGTGCTTACTCTCCTCAAGCATCAGATGCCAAATGCCTAGAAGGACTCAAGGGAAGCCAGCAGAGGCTGGGAGTCAGAAAAGGCCCGAGGGAGGAAGAAGGACCTGGTTGGTTCAAGAGAAAGACAGGCACACATGGTCAGGTCTGCAGGGGACCACAGGACAGAACTGACTGTAGGGTTTAGATGGAGTGGGCAGGAGGATGTGTTGAAGAAGATGTGGGGGCCCTGATGACAAGTCTAGGCAGTGACTTCATCAGTCAGCTTCTCACCGCTGTACTGGGTTGATGGGGGCACCCAGGAGGTCAGGGAATAAAATCCATGATGCATCTTTTCCTCACCGTTCTTAATGGAAGAGTATTCACAAAGCACTCAGAATTCACACTGACTGCAGAGGAGGTTGTAGTCAGGAGAGGGAAGCAGGACGGGAGAAAGACAGCCTGGAGGGAAGGAGCCCAGCCAGCTGTGCCCACATCTTCTCATGTCCTGGGCATGGGCTTCTGAAGAACAGGGCCCAAGCCTCACCCCCTTCTCTACCCACTTCACACCTCAGTGCAGCAGGTGGGGGCGGGGGCAGTGCACGTTTGTTAAAGAAGGACTCTTCAGGGCTGGGTATGCTCATTCCCCACCCAACCCCAGCTGGACAGCCCAGCTTTGCTGGGGGGGATGCAGTAAGGGTCAGGGACAGTTCTGGGGCCTCAAAATGATGAGGGCTGCTGCCCCGTGGTTATGGTTTGAAGCTCTTTGCCTTCTGCCTGTTTGGTCTAGGTTCAATCTGAGATCTAGAGTTACAGTAAGTCCCGGCAGTAATTCCCATGCTCGTGAATCCACGGAGCAGGGTAAGCTATGGGTTGCCTATCTCTGCCAAGCCAGATGTTTAGAATGGTTATAAATTATCTCCCACTGTCAAATAGGCATCCCTCTGCTCCCTCAGTGCAAGCCATGTAGCTTGGGATCAATTAACTCATTCTGAATAGTTAGAAGTTCCCTCATAAGTGTGGTGGATGTAATAACGCAGAAAGCAAAACTCTTCCTGTCTCAAGGACCCCAGTGTTGGTGCATCAGGCCCCACCTGCTTGGTGGGCATGGCACTGCACAGTGGAAGAAGAATCAGCTGCACAGGGCAGTTAGTGTTGAAAGTCAAGTGCAGAATCCGAACTCCGATTACCCCAAAAAAGGCGGGGGAGGCCTGTCCAGGGAAGGCTTTCTAGAAAAAAAGAGGCTTGAGCTGTCCCCGGACGACAGGTTAGGGGCTGACAGGGACATTTCAGGTAGAGGAGGCTGACCACGCAAGGCCCGGAGGGAGTGAGGCTGGGCCTGTCCAGGGGTGGCTTGCTGGCCAGGCAGGCATGACTGAACCATGAGGGGAAGGGGCAGAAAGGTCCACCTTAATTCCTTCTGAGCAGGAAACCCTTGATGTCCCTTTTTGTGTCACGTGAGCTGAACAGCCAAGGCTGTGTGAAGGTTGAGTCCTAAGTCCATACTTCAGTGTGTGGACTGTGCTTGAGTCCATACTTCAATCCTCAAAACCTTAAGGGGCCCAGGAGGGGAAGACTGGGACAGCTAAGGCCAAGGCATGGCCTGTGAGAGGCTCCTTCGGCCTTACACTTTGGCCCTGGGTGCTCAGGGTTCTCCAAGGAGGCCCACCTTTATATCGGGGGTCCGTGACAAACCCTTACCAAGAACAGACTGGCTGAGCCTCCGTCTCCATGCCAATGCCTGAGCCAGGAGCCACAGTCAGCCACGCCTTCAACATGAGGAAGTGGCGCCGTGTAAGCACAGACTGTCAGGTGTTTTGGGATCCTGGCTCACAGGGCTTTGTGGGATACCCCGAGGTGTGCTAGCTGCTGGACTGAACCTCCTTTAGATACCTCTTGGAGCCGAGTATGAGATGAGGCCAGGATGCACTGAGGCAGTGGGGATCCCCTGACCCTTAGAACTTGTATTTTTCTCCTAAGGCTGCTTGGCAAACACCACACCCCCACCCAGTCTCCTCCCCAGAGATACCAGGACTCCTGGCAGCCCTCAGTTGAAAGGATGCCCAGCCCAGGATAGCAGAATCTCAGGGACCAGATGGGCTGCCACTACTTCTGCATCAGTGACCCTCTCCTGTGAGCCCGGCACCTCCCCACCCCTCCCTTATGGACCTAGGCCTGGGCTTGGCTGAGGACAAATACTGTCTACTCAAAGCAACTGCTATCTTTCAGACATATTGAGAAACATCAGGTTGCCTTTTTAAAATAAACATATCACTGAAGCATAACACATGGAGAAAATGAATAAATGATAAGTGTATAGCTCAATGAATTTCCACAGAGAACATACCTGCGTAACCAGCACCCAGATCAAGAGACAGAATCTTACCAGCACCCAGCCCCGCCCCACACCATGCTCCATTCAAGTGTGACCCACCCAAGTATAACCACTACTCAGGTAGCCCTTTGAAAGAGGAGAAGGCATGATCGTGACAAAGCAGAAAGGTGGCTAACACCAGCACTGCCTCTTAGAGGAGTGCCCAGATAGAGGGAAAACCGGGAAGAGAACAGAGGCCATGAGGTAAAGAAAAGCTTCATGTGGGTGTGGAAGAGAAGGACCCAGTGAGCATGGCAGGTTCCTGACCGACTGTGACTGGAAGCTGCAGGTAGAACATGAAGCAGCCACCTAGGAACTCGTCTGTCATGGTAATGGATTCAGATGCTTTATCAGTTTGGAACTCGGCTGCAACATCAGTTTAGAACGTGGACCATTTCTACACTCTACTCCCAAAGGAAGACAGACTTTTGAATGGAAGTAATAGAAATTACCAATAGAGTAGAAAACAAAGATCTCCTGTTGGCACTCAGGCTTCCTCCTGCCCTAGGTGAGACCTCAGGACCTGAGTGGGACCTGGGCCTTCCAATGCCTCAGAGGTCAGACTTGGGGCATTGAAGGGCCCTCTTGGCTCAGGCTGGGGTGCAGCTTACTCTGCCCTTCCCAAGAGCAGCTGTACTCATGACTCTGTGTCTGAGGGCCCTGAAGAACATCCTGCAACATGGATCTTTCCAGATTTCCTTTCCCTTCACTCTCAGATACTACCCTGTGCCTGACACAGGAGGCCTTGCCCAGTGCAGGTCAGCCTCTGACATGGAGATGCCCTTGCTGGGTGTGACTCTGCTTCCCCCAAAGACACCTGGCTCTGGGAATAGGCTACAGGTCATTCCTGTCAGTTGAAAGACCTGGAAATCCCATCTTTGTGTGCCCTACTTTTCCCAGCCCTGGATGAGATGACCAGCCCAGATGCCTGGATTTCTGAGCCACAGCTGTTGGCAGGAAAAGGCAGAATGTGCCAGTGTGTTAGTGACAATAAGATTTTCCCAGTAAGAGGCTCCTTCGCCTGGGCAGTGTTTCAACATTGTCCTTGTGCTATAGAGATTCCTGCCTTCTCTTGTTAGAGACAGAATGTTTGTTCTTAGGTGCTGCAAGGAAAAATTACCATTCAGACAAAAAGTTTTCTCATCAAGGCAATTTTACTTTCTGCAGAAAGGGTATTGCTCATTAGCAATCTTGCCACAGAGCACACTGAACAAAAGAAAGTCAGGAATATTTCTCTTTTACACATTGGGTCCTTACTGCTGTGTCCTATCTCTTTTGGTTGGAGCTGGACCTCACAGTTTAAACTTAAAACTTTCTTAAATAGGTAAAGGCAATGGAGAACAAAGGAAATGAGGAAGTTGCTTGCGAAAGGACTTATAAAAGTAATAACATTTCCAAATAAGGAAGGGGCATAGGCTGTGAACTGGAATATGCCTGTGAGCATGTCCAGCACAAATATCTTGGTTAAAGCACAAGGACATAGAATGTACTTATTCCCTTATATCTAACAGCTACATAGGATAAGGCTTAACAAAGAATTACTAGCAAAAAGCAAGAAGGCTTTAAACAAAGTTTGTCTTTAAAAGAGACTATTATGTCTAACATTTATTATTATTGTTCTTTAACAAGAAGGGAAACTTTGAAGAAGAACTTTTTACTTTCTACATCTCCCATCAAGGTTAGAGCTGCAAGGGTGGAAGCCGAAAAGAAAGGAGATGGAGCTTGGGCAGAAGAAACCAAGAATGTGGGGCACAAAATGACAGGCAGGCAATGGCCTGGCTGCATGGCCAATGCCCAGGGCCCCGGGCCTCTCCCTGTTCCTTGGCCTCAGTTTCCTAATCAGTAAATGAGGAGCCTAGACTATATCATTCCAAAATCTTTATCCCTGCTCCTGGGCTCTATGGCCTGGGACTTATGGTGGGTTGGCTGCATAGGAGCTTCCAAGAGGCAAACAGGGTGGAGGATAGGGCTGGGGCTGAGGATAAGACCACAGGAGCAGTGTGATTAGGATACACACCCCAGTCTACAGCTGTGTGTGAGAGTGTGTGTGTATACGCATGTGGGGGGTGGGTGAGAGGACACCTGCATGTGTAAGGACCTATTCTCCAATGTCCTTTCTGCACCTGAGCCTGTACTAGGTGCCATGAGCCTCCAAAGGAAATCAAATACAGAGTTTCTCACCTGCCCTTTTGAAATTCTTACCAGGGTGTTATCCTCATCAAACAGAGCACTATTTGTGGTAAAAACAAAAATCGAGGTGAGAGTGTGATTGGCTTCTTCAGCTGATGGCTCCTGTTTTTATTAGGAGCCATGACATCATCAAGTGGCATTTCTTGAGCCTCACTCACTAGGTGATCTCTTAGTATTTGCCCTTCCACCTGGAAAGTTCTTTATGAAAAATTTAACCACATTTTCAAAGCCCAAGTCAGAAAGGCAGAAGACAGGTAAACACATCCTGAAGCAAAGCATGCTAATTCTGTGGCATATGTCTACACCATATCCACAGGGACACAGGTATTAGCACTCCTGCCAGGATCTCAGATGGGAAGAGCCTCAGGCTGCAGGCCACCGGCTCTACCTCTCCAGCCCCAGGTGTCCCCTGGGCTGTGTACACTTTCTTTTGGAGAATCCAGGAAAGTCCCTGCCACTCCCATCAACTGTGGGTCCTGAACCTCTCAAAGCATCTGAATCCATTACCATGACAGACAGGGCAGCCAGGAGGCCATTCTCAGGCTCCGAGCGCTGATAAATGCAGAGGCAGAGAGCAGGCTAGAGCGATCGCTCAGTGCGTGAGTCTAGTGAGAGCCAGCACATCTGCCAAATCCCATCAGGCTGCTGCTTTTACTCCTTTCCCGATGTTCAGGGAGTGAGCTGTGCAGATGCATTATGGCTGAGATGTGTTTGGAGTAAAACTCCATCGCTGGAAGAGGAGGGCTTTCTGAGCACTCAGAGGACCACACCTGGTTTGCTGTTTATCCCCGCTGCCGACCTTCCCTCGGCAGCCCCAGCTTCTCACACTGCCAGGCCTTGCATTCTGGATGTGAGCTGGGACCACAGCCTGCTCATCAGCTCAGAGGCTTCACCTTAAAAAATCCACACCTTCCTCCTGGCACAGAAGTGAGAGTTTCTGCAGCTCCCTCCGTGGGCTGCCCACGTTTTGATAAGTTTCCCATGTAGATAATCCCCAGAACAGCAGTGCAGATGATGGGGAAGGAGAGCCTTCTCACTTTCCTCCCAGCGGCTCAAGCCCTGAAAACATTCCACAGATCTCCCCAAATGTCTGGTATTATCTTTCAAAGTTGTGGAGTTTTGTTTTATTTTGACCAGGGATTTACTGTCAATCGTTCAAGTCCGAGAGGTTAAGATAAATCTTCAAACCTCAGGAAATTTCTCTGAGCCGTCTCAGGTTTAAAACCCTTTGTTTGGGTCATTCTTCTCTGAAATGCCATTTCCTGCCAAGCTCATGTAAGAGCACGAATCCCTGGCTTATAGCAGACCCGTTTTCTGAGAGCATTCTGAGGCAGTTTCCCCCTAACATCTTTTCTTCTAAAGTAAATGACCCCAGGAGCCCAGGAAAGCTTCTGCAGGTGAATGTGGAATGTGTTAACATTTGGGGAGTTCTGTCCTGGAGACCGCGGTTCAATGACATTGATTTGCAGTCCAGGCACCCCTCATACCAGAGGACCAGAATCACTGCTTATTGTCTTTAACACCAGTGACTCTTTGGCTTGGCTCAAAAGCTGAAGATGAACACAGAGGAGAGAAAAACACCACCAGCTGCCAGGCCTGTGAGATGCCTGCTCAGAAACTGCCCCTGCTCCAGTCTCCCTACCTGTTATCCCAGGGTGCACCTGCCCTGCCTGGGGCTGTCCTGGAAGAACAGAGACAAGAGAGAGCCCAGTTCTGGAGGAGGCCCTGCCGGGACCTATGTGAGGCTGCTTTCCCTCTCAGTGGAGCTTGCTGTCTTTACCCCAGTGCACGGAGGTGATGCCTCTTCCTCTGAGGCTGCTGTAGGCTGTCTTCCTAGAGGCCAGGACCCTCCATGTCCCCAGAGCATGACCCTGAATCCCCTGCCCCCTTGTTTTCGACCTTCACGCTGGCAGAGCTTGCACACAGGTGCACATGTGTCCACAGCAT
Source organism: Sapajus apella (assembly GCF_009761245.1). Taxonomy (NCBI): domain Eukaryota; kingdom Metazoa; phylum Chordata; class Mammalia; order Primates; family Cebidae; genus Sapajus; species Sapajus apella. The sequence continues at coordinate 7,494,680 of NW_022436941.1, forward strand.
AAGCACAGGGACACACTCACACTTCAGCACACACACACACACACACACACACACACACACACACACAGGCATACTCCCACACTGTTCCCGTGGTTATTTAAAAATCACAGTACTCAGGCGTGTGAAAAGAAGTAAGGCCACAGATTTGGGTTGCTCGTGTAAATCCCTTTCTTTACCCCCATTGGATCTAAAGCCACATTTTTGTAGCAAATCTTTTTGTAAAGCCCCCCTTTATTATCTTGAAATGAATATGTGTCATCAAATATGACATGTATTTGATATAAAGGAGATATCTAAGTTATATCTCATGTATGTGTGATGTATTGTACTTCGGATATTTGTACCCTGAAATCTCATGTTGAAATGCAACCCCCAGTGTTGGAGGTGGGGCCTTGTGGGAGGTGATTGGTTCATGGGGGTGGGTTTCTGTTAGAAACGGGTTCTCAGTTTTGCAAAGAAATCAACACTGAGACTATGGATTGTTCAGCAAGGCCAGTTTTACTTTCTTTTTTTTTATTGCATTTTAGGTTTTGGGGTACATGTAAAGAACATGCAAGATTGTTGCATAGGTACACACATGGCAGTGTGATTTGCTGCTTTCCTCCCCATCACCTATATCTGGCATTTCTCCCTATGCTATCTCTCCCCAACTCCCCACCCCTGGCTGTCCCTCCCCCATTTCCCCCCAACAGACCCCAGTGTGTGATGCTCCCCTCCCTGTGTCCATGTGTTCTCATTGTTCAACACCAGCCTATGTGTGAGAACATGTGGTGTTTGATTTTCTGTTCTTGTGTCAGTTTGCTGAGAATGATGGTTTCCAGGTCCATCCATGTCCCTACAAAGGACACGAACTCATCGTTTTTTATGGCTGCATACTATTCCATGGTGTATATGTGCCACATTTTCCCTGTCCAGTCTATCATCAATGGGCATTTGGGTTGGTTCCAGGTCTTTGCTATTGTAAACAGTACTGCAATGAACATTCGTGTGCATGTGTCCTTATAGTAGAATGATTTATAATCCTTTGGATATATACCCAGTAGTGGGATTGCTGGGTCAAATGGAATTTCTATTTCTAGGTCCTTGAGGAATCACCACACTGTCTTCCACAATGGTTGAACTAATTTACACTCCCACCAACAGTGTAAAAGTGTTCCTATTTCTCCACATCCTCTCCAGCATCTGTTGTCTCCTGATTTTTTTAGTGATTGCCATTCTAACTGGCATGAGATGGTATCTCAGTGTAGTTTTGATTTGCATTTCTCTAATGACCAGTGATGATGAGCATTTTTTCATATGTTTGTTGGCCTCATGTATGTCTTCTTTTGTAAAGTGTCTGTTCATATCCTTTGCCCACTTTTGAATGGGCTTGTTAGTTTTTTTCTTGTAAATCTGTTTCAGTTCTTTGTAAATTCTGGATATCAGCCCTTTGTCAGATGGGTAGACTGCAAAAATTTTTTCCCATTCTGTTGGTTGCCGATTCACTCTAATGACTGTTTCTTTTGCTGTGCAGAAGCTGTGGAGTTTGATTAGGTCCCATTTGTCTATTTTGGCTTTTGTTGCCAATGCTTTTGGTGTTTTGGTCATGAAGTCCTTGCCCACGCCTATGTCCTGAATGGTTTTGCCTAAGTTTTGTTCCAGGGTTTTTATGGTGTTAGGTCTTATGTTTAAGTCTTTAATCCATCTGGAGTTAATTTTAGTGTAAGGTGTCAGGAAGGGGTCCAGTTTCTGCTTTCTGCACATGGCTAGCCAGTTTTCCCAACACCATTTATTAAACAGGGAACCCTTTCCCCATTGCTTGTTTTTGTCAGGTTTATCAAAGATCAGATGGTTGTAGATGTGTGGTGTTGCCTCCAAGGCCTCTGTTCTGTTCCATTGGTCTATATCTCTGTTTTGGTACCAGTACCATGCTGTTTTGGTTACTGTAGCCTTGTAGTATAGTTTGAAGTCTGGTGGTGTGATGCCTCCAGCTTTGATCTTTTTGCTTAGAATTGACTTGGCTCTGCGGGCTCTCTTTTGGTTCCATATGAAGTTTAAGGTGGTTTTTTCCAGTTCTGTGAAGAAGGTCATTGGTAGCTTGATGGGGATAGAATTGAATATGTAAATTACTTTGAGCAGTATGGCCATTTTCACAATATTGATTCTTCCTAACCATGAACATGGAATGTTTCTCCATCTGTTTGTGTCCTCCCTTATTTTGTTGAGCAGTGGTTTGTAGTTCTCCTTGAAGAGGTCCTTTACATTCCTTGTTAGTTGTATTCCTAGGTATTTTATTCTCTTTGTAGCAATTGTGAATGGCAGTTCGTTCTTGATTTGGCTGTCTTTAAGTCTTTCATGGGTGTATAGAAATGCTTGTGATTTTTGCACATTGATTTTGTATCCTGAGACTTTGCTGAAGTTGCTTATCAGTTTCAGGAGATTTTGGGCTGAGACGATGGGGTTTTCTAAATATAAGATCATGTCGTCTGCAAATAGAGACAATCTGACTTCCTCCTTTCCTATTCAAATACCCTTTATTTCTTCTTCTTGCCTGATTGCTCTGGCTAGAACTTCCAATACCATATTGAATAGGAGTGGTGAGAGAGGGCATCCTTGTCTAGTGCCAGATTTCAAAGGGAATGTTTCCAGTTTTTGCCCATTCAGTATGATATTGGCTGTGGGTTTATTGTAAATAGCTTTTATTATTTTGAGATACGTTCCAGCAATACCTAGTTTATTGAGGGTTTTTAGCATAAAAGGCTGTTGAATTTTGTCAAAGATCTTCTCTGCATCAATTGAGATAATCATGTGGTTTTTGTCTTGGTTCTGTTTATGTGGTGAATTATGTTTATAGATTTGCATATGTTGAACCAGCCTTGCATCCCCGGGATGAGCCTACTTGATCATGGTGGATAAGCTTTTTGATGTGCTGTTGCAATCGATTTGCCAGTATTTTATTGAAGATTCTTACCTCTATGTTCATCATAGATATTGGCCTGAAGTTTTCTTTTCTTGCTGGGTCTCTGCCAGGTTTTGGTATCAGGATGATGTTGGTCTCATAAAATGATTTGGGAAGGATTCCCTCTTTTTGGATTATTTGGAATAGTTTCAGAAGGAATGGTACCAGCTCCTCTTTGTATGTCTGGTAGAATTCAGCTATGAACACATCTGGACCTGGGCTTTTTTTGGGTGATAGGCTCTTAATTGCTGCCTCAACTTCAGACCTTGTTATTGGTCTACTCAGGGTTTTGACTTCTTCCTGGTTTAGGCTTGGAAGGATGCAAGTGTCCAGGAATTTATCCATTTCTTCCAGGTTTACTAGTTTATGTGCATAGAGTTGTTTGCAATAATCTCTGATGATGGTTTGTATTTCTGTGGAATCTGTGGTGATATCCCCTTTATCATATTTTCTTGCATCTATTTGATTATTCTCTCTTTTCTTTTTTATTAATCTGACTAGTGGTCTCTTTTGTTGATCTTTTCGAAAAACCAGCTCCTGGATTTATTGATTTTTTTGAAGGGTTTTTTGTGTCTCTGTCTCCTAAATTCTGCTCTGATCTTAGTTATTTCTTGTCTTCTGCTAGGTTTTGAGTTTTTTTGATCTTGCTCCTCTAGCTCTTTCAATTTTGATGATAGGGTGTCAATTTTTGATCTTTCCTTGCTTCTCATGTGGGCATTTATTGCTATATATTTTCCTCTAGACACTGCTTTAAATGTATCCCAGAGATTCTGGTATGTTGTGTCTTTGTTCTCTCTGGTTTCAAAGAACATCTTTATTTCTGCCTTCATTTCATTGTTTATCCAGTCAACATTCAAGAGCCAGTTGTTCAGTTTCCATGAAGCTGTGTGGTTCTGAGTTAGTTTCTCAATTCTGAGTTCTATCTTGATTGCACTGTGGTCTGAGAGAAGACTGTTTGTTATGATTTCCATTCCTTTGCATTTGCTGAGGAGTGATTTACTTCCAATTACATGGTCAATTTTAGAGTAGGTGTGATGTAGTGCTGAGAAGAATGTATATTCTGTGGATTTGGGGTGGACAGTTCTGTAAATGTCTATTAGGTTTGCTTGGTCTAGGTCTAAGTTCAAGTCCTGGATATCCTTGTTAATTTTCTGTCTGGTTGATCTGTCTAATATTGACAATGGGGTGTTAAAGTCTCCCACTATTATTGTGTGGGAGTCTAAGTCTCTTTGTAAGTCATTAAGAACTTGCCTTATGTATCTGGGTGCTCCTATGTATTTAGGATTGTTAGCTCTTCTTGTTGCATTGATCCTTTTACCATTATGTAATGTCCTTCTTTGTCTCTTTTGATCTTTGTTGGTTTTAAGTCTATTTTATCAGAGATGAGAATTGCAACTCCTGCTTTTTTTTGCTCTCCATTTGCTTGATAAATCTTCCTCCGTCCCTTTATTTTGAGCCTTTGTGAATCTTTGCATGTGAGATGGGTTTCCTGGATACAGCACACCGATGGGTTCTGGCTTTTTATCCAATTTGCCAGTCTGTGTCTTTTGATTGGGGCATTTAGCCCAGTTACATTTAGGGTTAATATTGTTATGTGTGAATTTGATCCTGCCATTTTGATGCTAGCTGGCTGTTTTGCCTGTTAGTTGATGCAGTTTCTTCATTGTGTTGATACTTTTTACCATTTGGTATGTTTTTGGAGCGGCTGGTACTGATTGTTCCTTTCTATGTTTAGTGCTTCTTTCAGGAGCTCTTGTAAAGCAGGCCTGGTGGTGATGAAATCTCTGAGTACTTGCTTGTTCGTAAAGGATTTTATTTCTCCTTTGCTTATGAAGCTTAGTTTGGCTGGATATGAAATTCTGGGTTGAAAATTCTTTTCTTTAAGGATGTTGAATATTGGCCCCCACTCTCTTCTGGCTTGTAGGGTTTCTGCTGAGAGATCTACTGTGAGTCTGATGGGCTTCCCTTTGTGGGTAACCTGACCTTTCTGTCTGGCTGCCCTTAGCATTTTGTCCTTCATTTCAACCCTGGTGAATCTGACGATTATGTGCCTTGGGGTTACTCTTCTTGAGGAATATCTTTGTGGTGTTCTCTGTATTTCCTGTACTTGAATATTGGCCTGACTTGCTAGGTTGGGGAAGTTTTCCTGGATAATATCCTGAAGAGTATTTTCCAGCTTGGATTCATTCTCTCTGTCACATTCAGGTACACCTATCAAACGTAGATTAGGTCTTTTCACATAGTCCCATATTTCTTGAAGACTTTGTTCATTCCTTTTTACCCTTTTTTCTCTAATCTTGCCTTCTCGTTTTATTTCATTGAGTTGATCTTCGACCTCTGATATCCTTTCTTCTGCTTGGTCAATTCGGCTGTTGAAACTTGTGTATGCTTCACGAAGTTCTTGTGTTGTGTTTTTCAGCTCCATCAATTCACTTATATTTCTCTCTAAGTTGTTTATTCTCGTTAGCATTTCATCAAATCTTTCTTCAATGTTCTTAGTTTCTTTGCATTAGGTTAGAACATGTTCTTTTAGCTCAGAGAAGTTTCTTATTACCCACCTTCTGAAGCCTGGTTCTGTCAATTCATCACACTCATTCTCCATCCAGCCTTGTTCCCTTGCTGGTGAGGAGTTGTGATCCCTTGTAGGAGGAGAGGTGCTCTGGTTTCGGGTGTTTTCATCCTTGTGTGGTGGTTTCTTCCCATCTTTGTGGATTTATCCACCTGTCGTCTTGGTAGTTGTTGACTTTCAGATTGGATCTCAGAGTGGACGTCCAGTTTGTTGATGATGAAATTATTTTTTTCTGTTTCTTAGTTTTCCTTCTAACATTCAGGCCCCTCTGCTATAGGACTGCTGAGTCCACTCCAGGCCCTGCTTGCCTGGGGATCACTTGCAGTGGCTGCAGAACAGTAAGAGTTCCTGCCAGTTTCTTCTTCTGCTATCTTTGTCACAGAAGGATACCTGTCAGATGTCAGTCTGAGCTCTCCTTTATGAGGTGACTCTTTGGATATACGGGGATCAGGGAGCTGCTTGAGGAGACAGTCTGTCCTTTATAGGAGCTCAAGTGTTGAGCTGTGAGCTCTGTTGTTCATTCAGAGCTGCTGGGCAGGTACATTTAAGTCTGCTTCAGCAGAACTCATAAACTCATCCCCCCTTCTTTTTCTTCCCCAGGTGCTCTGTCCCAGGGAGTTAGGGCTTCATGTATGAGTTTCTGTTTTGCTGCTGCCTTTTTTCAGGGCTGCCCTGCCCAGCAAGGAGGCAGCCTAGCCACTGTTGGCCTGCAGAGGCTTTGCTGAGCTGCTGTGGGCTCCACCCAGCTGCCGTGTAAACTTCCCTGCAGTCCTGTTTATTCGGGGGTAGTTAGAACTGCCTCGGCAATGGCGGCCCACCTCTATAATGGCAGACTCTCTCTGTAATGGCGGGCCACCTCAGCAGTGGCGGGCCGCCTCAGCAATGGCAAACTACCTCCATAGTGGTGAACTGCCTCGGTAATGGCGGGCTCCCCTCCCCCACAGAGCTGGACCGTCCCGGGTTCAGCTGTGCTTGCTGTGAAACTCTCAATCCAGAGCATTTCCAATTGCTTTTTTTTTGTGGGGGTGGGACCAGCCGGGCCTGATCACCTGGCTCTCTGCCTCAGATCCCTTTTTTTTTTAGTTGAATGGGCCACTCTGTCTCCCAGGTGTTCCAGTCACCTGTTGAAAAGGCGCCGGGATCTGTGTGATTTCCTGTGCAGTGACCCACTGCCCTGGCTGAAACAGCCATGCTGAGATTCATGGTGCTTTTTTGCCCAGGAATCTCCTGGCCTGGCTCCCTGTTTCAGTCCCCTTTTTTATCAGTTGAATGGGCAATTCTGTTTCCCAGGAGCTCCAATTGCCAGCTAAAATGGCACCCAGACCCATGTATTTTGTGCTGAGAACCGCCGCGCCCAGCAAAACAGCTGCACTGGCAACCTGTGGGGCTCCTCCACCTGAGAATATCCTGGTCTGTGGGCAATAAAAATCCATCTGGAAATGTGGCGTCCACTCACCCTCCGTGCTTTCGCTGGGAGCTGCAATCCTGAGCTGCTCCTAATTGGCCATCTTGGATCCGTCCCTTGCCAGTTTTACTTTCTGCAGAAAGGGTGCCACTCACCAGCAATCTTGCCATGAGAGCACACTGAACAAAGGGAACAGGAACATTTATAACCTAACATGACCACCTTACTGCTGTGTCCAGTTTCCATTGGCCAAAACAGGACCTCACATTCTATACTTGATCCGTTTGGCCAACAATTTAAAAACTTCCTTAAACAGGCAAGCAGAGAGAGGACAAAGAAAAAGAGGAAGCTAGTCATGAGATGGTCAGGAAGTGTTTCCAAATAAGGAATGGCATGCTTGTCTGGGCATGCTTGTGTAAGCTGACAGTGAGCAAGGATTTTTAGTATATGGAATGGTTATTCTTTAGTGTTTAAAAATGAAAACTTTGAAGAACTTCTCTATCTCTTACAGTTTCTCATGAATGGCTTGGCACCATCCCCTCAGAATTGCCCTCACCATACTGAATTCTTAAGAGACCTTGTTGTTTAAAAGTGTGTGGCATCTCTCTCTCCACTCTCTTGCCCCTGCTCTTGCCCTGTGAGATACTTGCTCCCCCTTCACCTTCTGTCATAAGCAAAAGCTTCCTAAGGCCTCACCAGAAGCTAATGCCAGCACTGTACATCCTGTACAGCCTGCAGAACTGTGACCCAATCAAATCTCTTTTCTTATAAATTACTCAGACTCTGCTATTTCTTTATAGCAATGCAAGAATAGCCTAACACGATGTGATAAAAAGGAAAAATGCAGGAAAAGTGATGAGCGTAAAATAAACCTTTCAGTATGTAAATATCTGGGCAGGAGCTGCACTCATGGAGGCCAGACATCAGCACCTACACGTAAAACCCTAAGAACACAACAGCTGCAAACAGAACCTGTTACAGGTGTGTTATGTTGAAAATTTAAATATTCAAGTGTCATTGCTTTGGAGATGGGATTCTCCAAGATGGTGAATGATTCTTGATAAAATAGTAAACACAATTTACAAGTGACAGCAGAGGTGCATCCTTGGAATGCCTTTGCCAAACCCTGGGGATTTGTAATCCTATGTAACATGTTAGATTCTAGGCTCAAGTAATAGTAATCAGATGTTTCACTTCCGTGACTAGGACATTTAAAAACTCAGATGAGATGCCAGGTGTGATGGTTAATACTGAATGTCAACTTGATTGGATTGAGGGATACAAGGAATTAATCCTGGGTGTGTCTGTGAGGGTGTTACCAAAAAAGATTAACATTTGAGTCGGTGGGCTGGGGAAGGCAGATCCACCCTTAATCTGGTGGTCACAATCTAATCAGCTTCCAGTGAATATGAAGAAGCCAGAAAAACGTGAAAAGGAGAGACATCATAGCCTCCCAGCTTACATCTTTCTCCTGTGCTGGATGCTTCCTGCCCTCGAACATAGGACTCCAGGTTTTTCAGTTCTGGGACTCAGACTACCTCTCCTTGCTCCTCAGCTTGCAGACAGCCTATTGCGGGATCTTGTGAGAGTGTAAGTTAGTACTTAATAAACTCCCCTTTATATATAATGGGATATATATGTATATACATCCTATTAATTCTGTCCCTCTAAGAGAACCCTAATACACCAGGCCAGCAGAATTTTTTGTGCAGGATGGTACCACCAAGGGCAGGATCGCTAGGACCCCTGGCCCTACCCATTAAGTGCCACCAAGGCCCCCAATCATTATGACAACCAAAAACACCCCCACAAAATTCCAAAACGCCTCTTGGGGACAGCACTACCCTTGTTGAGACTGTCTGTAGAGACTCTTTGTGTGTGTGATGAGTCCATGTGAGAGCAAAGTGCTCCCTTTGCCTGACCCATCAGCCTCACTCTGGGGCCCAGTAGCCCTCATCTTGGTCACTTGTGGAGGAAGTGACATCCTTAGACCCTGCCGTGTCTCTATGGATGTGCCCACCACTCAGCCTAGTGGCCACTCAAAGACCACAGCAGTTCAAGCTCAAAGTAGCTACATTTCTGGACATCACTGACACCGTCACCTCGCTGACACTGAGCAAAGTTACTGCTGCTGTCTCAACAGCCAGCCTTTTCTCCTTAATTAGATGTTTGGGAGGATGAAGCCTCCCAAGGGAGCCTTGGAAACAAAATTAATAAAATTGAATAGGAGGTGAGGAAGGTGCCTACACTCCCACATCCCCTCCGACTTCCCCACCTGGTGGCTAACCACTGGTCCAGCACTACTGCTTCTGCTCTGGGGGCTGGTGACCGGGAGAGGTGGGAGGAGGGCTGAGCTGCTGGACAGGGCAGAGGGGGAGCCAGAGTTCATAAGGAGCTGTTGCCCACCTTCAACAAGGAATGCTGACCTGTTAGGGAGTCTGGCTGGTGGAGGTTTTCCACTAACACAACAGCATAAAATAAAGTTCTGAACGCCAGAAGGGCTTTAGCATTTATTCATGTTTTCAAACAGTACTCTTTCACTCTGGGGCCACCTGATAGATGTGCCAGTCAGCCATAAAAAGTATATGTGGATCCCTCTCCCAGGAATCCAACCAATTTTGCTTTCTCTAATAGGAATAAAAGAGAGGATTGTAAATGTCAGACGGCAGATTGTATAGAAACATCAGTTGAACCAGGCATTCATGAGCAAATGCACCATTTATCTAACAAAGGTCTGGGTGGTTTTGTTAATTTAAATTACCTGATGCTGGGGTGCAAATTGAGACAAGGCATTGTCTGCAAATTCAGGTGCAAGTGGAGGTGGATATTCCCACCAGCCTTGGAGCCGGCTGGGTCGGCTCCAGTGCAGCACAGCTGAGGAACCAGTCACAAGGTCTGCAGGGCCTTGTGTGTGTTTAACCCAGGGTAAAAGGCCATGTCAGGCCTTAAACATGCAGATTCAGTTTGTGGTCCCAAAGTGAGCCTTGTACCTTCAACCTAGAAAATTCAAAATTAGCTGAGATGACAAATATGGACACTCCAGGGAAAAGACCAGATGGATACTGACCGAGAATAGTTTGGCAACCTTGATGCAAGGCCCCCTGTGAATCCTGGGAGGATGAGGGGCTGCATCTAAGAGGCTGTAACCACTCCATTTCCCTTAGCCAGCTTCTGGCTGCTGGAGTGCCAACATACCAAAAACCTTGTGTAGGATTGCAGGAACTTGGCATGGCCAAATGCCAGCAGGTGACCTTTGAGAGAATCAACCTTCTTGTTGAACTGGGTTCAGCTCAGCTCAATAAGAGACAGGCCCAGTCATGTAGCCATGCCCTCCTCTCCCTGAAACCTTATGCTGGCCTCTGTTTCCCAGTTAGAGGCAACAGCACATCCATGCCTTGCATGGAAGCAAGGGCCAGGATGTTATAAGGAGCTGCTCAGCTCTGTCTCTGAGTCTTGGCTAAGAGGCGAGTACCCTCTGACTGTCACCAGCTTCTCTTTCTGACTTAATCCCTGGTAGTTTTCCCTTCCAGGCCCCTCCTGAAAGCCACTGAGCTCTCAAGCAGGGTGGCCAAGTGAGCCCTGTCGGGTAGGGGTAAGGTAAGCATGTTTGCTAAAACTGTGTTTCCCAAAGCGTGCTTAGTGGACCATCTGTGCCAGAATCAGCAGAGACTCTTAAAGAGCAGCTTTCCGGGCGTCACCCCATACTTGCTGCCCTTCTAGTAAGGACCTGCAGACCTTCTAGAGGTGAGACTCAGAATTTGCATTTTTAATGATAGTCCAAGTGATTCTAATGCAGACCACAGTTTGAGAACCTGCTAAAAACTACTTTTACTAACATAGCAGCTCTCCCATACCTTGCTCTTCCTCAGCTAGGCCTGTTGTGGGCTTCCTCTAGGGAAAGCCAGAGTAAACAGCCTCTTCATTGAGGTTCCTGAGGCCCTGGTGTTATGTGGTTGAAAAACCAGGGTCAGGAGATCGGGGTTCTGATCTTGGATCTGCCACTAGTCAGACACATGGAACAGCCATGTCCCTTCCCCACCCTGGACCTCAGTTTTCCCAAATGTCTAATGAGTGCATTTGGCTCATTGCTGGTTCTGGTGTTGGGACTAAGGAGTGAGGGGTGTTCCAGGGAGAGCTCCAAGTGATGGAAGGGACAGGAGGCGGGCTGAGTTCCTCCAGGCCATGGGCAGGCCGCAGTGCCTGATGAAGGGATGTCCACCATGGGTCCCTGTTGGCAGTGTTCTCTAAGAGCGTGAAGCTATTCACCCAAGGGATGCAAAGATAGTGGGAGCGGTCCTTGCTGCAGGAAGCTGAGTCTAGGAGACAGGACAGGGACAAAGCCCTCCAGGATCACAGAGCCGAGGTCCAGAGTGTGTGGTTTGGAATGGATGGAAACAGCTCTGTAGAACTGGGCCTTGGCAGAAAAGTCAGATTTGAAGAAAGGGCCTGCCAGGAAGGGGGCACCTGGAAGCAAGCTCTGCGGGCGGGCTTTTGGGCAGGGACTGGGAAGTCAGCGGGGCCAGACTGGGAGGGCCTTCAAGGCTGGAGTAGCCAGTGGCTTTAGGCCAGTGACAGGCATAAACACCGCCACAGGATGCTGAGAGGAGGGGAGAGTGACCCATTCACTCAGAAGTCACAGACCCCAGAGGACACCTGGCAGTGGGTTACCAGGTAGCACGACTTCCAGTACACCTGTCTGTGTGCGTTTGGGGATTGTGAGAAGACTGTTTCATGCGTGTGTAACAATCTCTTGGAATTTTCAGAATTTTGTGGCTCAGTCAACACTGTCAGTGAAACGACATCGCGTTAGCTAAAATGTGTCTTAAAGATAAGCCCATTGGTTTTGGCATTTATTGTTAATTGAATTTTCCCAGAAATGGCAGCAGAAAGATTGTTAATGTTCGTGAATTTACATCAAGTTAAACATCTGTTCCTCTTAAGCTAAACTCCAGCAAAGTTACGGCGGCTCCTAAATTAGATCTGGGAGTAAAATGCTGCTTGTTCTTTACACAGCTTAGCGGTTTCAAAATAGACCTCAGAATGACACATCGCAACCGAGGCCCATGTAACACAGGCACACTCAGCTATAACGTGGGTGCCAGACAATTAAGCCAGGTTTTTGCTTTGGTGCTGAAGATCAAAGCTTTGCTGGAGCAGCACATGACATGACTTATCAGGCTGATGGGGAAAGTGTGGGAACCAGTGTTGCTAATGTCTGGGGGGCAGGCAGCCAAGAGGATGGGAGCACATCCTGTCTCTCCCCTGAGCCTCTCTGGGGGTTTCTCAAGTGAGGTTTGGGAATCCAACCTCTGGCCACCCTGCCAGGTTGAAGAGGCGCTGGAGCCCAGTGGGCGCAGCTTCAGAGAGTGGCTGGCTATTATATGGTTTCTGCAGGGAGGGTCTGTGTCTGGTTTGGGAAGAAAGATCCACACCCCATTTGTTGGCATTCAGAGAAGACTCACCATCCCCCACCCAAGCAAGTCTTTTCTCCCCATGACCTTGCCCCTACGTCCACGCCTCCTTCCCCAAAGGGATTGCTTCCATTATGGCGGCTGAGCTCTTTCATGATGTTAATCCATGTCCTGCATTCCCCTCTCCAGTACACTTTGGATAGTCTTCAAAGGGGGACTCTTGAGTGTGGAGTGACCCCCCAGGACAGGATATTCCAGCACCCTGGAGACTCACGGGGCTGGAGTCTTACAGTGGCCTGGGGATTCCCCCAATGCACCTTGACCCCACATTCTGTCTGTGTATAAAGCTGTCCCCAAGAACACAGACGGTCCACAGGGTTGGCTCTGCTCACTTACTGATCAGAGCCAGGGCAAAGGACTGGGTCTTTCCTGAAGCTGTGCTATAGCCAAATTCACCCACAAGCCTCCTTACCTGGGTGGCTGTTTCAAGCACAGGGCCCCCGGCTGGCCCCTTTGCAGGGAGATCCAGGGCTGTCCTGACCAGCATGCCAGACAAGAGGGCAGAAGCTTTCCTCCTCCTCCTCTCCAGAAGCAATTCCCAGGCAGCTACCTTGTGCCCACCACACTTCTATGCAACCTAGTGTCCAGAGACCATCTTGCCCCACCCCCACCTGGCCATGCTGGAGTTCACTCCATGGGGCCAGCATGGTAGGTTTTGGGGTATCCCCACTAGGTGAGGTATGGAGGTTTGGGCTTCAGTGAGCATGGCCACATGTACCACATGGTCAGCATGCCCCCCAGGGAACTGACATAATGGATGACTCAGGCACCAGCCCCTTCCTGAGATCCAGACCTGTCACCATGGTGCAGGGTGGCTAGGATTCTCCCTTCCTCAGGGCAAGGCTATAGCCACTCTGCAAGCCCACCTGCTGCCCGTCTTCCACAGTCATACGGGCAACAAACCCTGAATGAGCCCCTTCTATGTGTGGGTACTGGGCGTACCTTGCACTGGAAGAGCTCACAGTCTAACAGGGAGCCTGATGATCCACAGTGGATGAAAAAGTCACAGAAGTTAAAGGATAGCGAAGGCTGGTGAAAGAGAACAGGGCAGCACATGAGGGCCCCCGTTAGGCAGGGTTGGTGTGTCAGGCAAGAGAGGCTGAAGCACTCGGTGAGGAAACACCTTGCAGTGAGAGAGTAGGACAGGGCAGCAAGAGACAGCCCACTTTCTCGCCCCCCACCACGAAGGTACCAGGGAGCCAAGGCCTGGGCCTTGACCACACGGCCTCTCTCCCTCTCAGAACCTGAGCTCCCGGCGGCCTGTGTAGCACCTTCCCCCTTGCCCACATTGCACACCTCCCTCCCCTTGACTCTTCGGAGTCTCCCAGCCCCACCCGCACCTTTAGCAGGAGCTTCATCTGCCATAGAATGAAGATGGTCCCTTTGAGTGCAGTCTGGCAGAGGCACAAGTGGCTGATGGAATATTTACAGTGTCTCCCCTGCTTCCCTTTGTTTTGCAATAGAAAGTGTTTCTTTGATGGACATTTAATTCCAGAGACTGCTACCTGCTTCCTATCTCCCTTTGCTCAAAAATTAAATGCGGATGTGCCTGTGCTCCCGCTATGATCATCTTCCTCTGTGCAGAGGGAGTGCGGTGGGAATGGGAGAACATTAGAATCTTCAAAGAGGGACAATTATTGAGGGAACTAGATTAATGAGGTGTCATAACAACTTAGCCGGATCTGCAACTGACCTTTCTCATGGAGAACGGGCTTGATAAATGTAGTTCATTAGCAAGTTCTGACATGAAAATAGGATCACACTCTGGGCTCCTCAGCAGGCTGATCAATATTTTATCTGCCAAAGCAGGCTTGGTCTGGGAGCAGGAGAAGCCCCACGCATGTGCTGGCAAGGAGCCTGAGGCCAGGGCCAGGGGCTGGCCAGGGCAGCCCTGAAGCATGGAGGGCACCCGGCTGGCAGGAAGGTGGCTGGGCCCTTCGCAGGGCCTGTCAGTGATGTTGACAGTGTCAGGCTGCCCGGGACCTGCACCCTCCCTCCCCGAGAAGCCCCCGACGGGGCCTGCGCACTGGCGGTGGGATGGAGGGAGAGGATCAGGACACCTTTTCTCTCCTGTTTAGCCATGAGCGCCGATTTAGTTGCCAGCCTGTCCCAGGTCCCACAGTAAAGGGGACAAAGACAAATGAGCCATATCCCCTAAGTGGGGCTTCCAGCCCATCTCACCAAGAGAAGACCCCAGGCCTGGCTAGCTACTTGCTAAGTCCTCTCACATCTCCTTCTATGTCATGACCCTGGAAGACAGTCAGAGGCTATTGTTATCCCCATTTTAAGATAGGGAATAGAAGTAGGAAGGGCAGGGGAGTGAACGCCTTTCCTAAGGTCTCACAGCTGAAGTCAGATAGTCTCCTGATCCCCCGTCCAGCGCTCTGTCTCGCCTTGTGGTGACTGTCATTATCAGTGTTGGTATCAGGTAGACATGGCAGCCTATGATGAAGTCTGTCTGTACCTAAAGACCTCAGACAAGGTTGTTACAAGCTGAGCCCCTCACCCTGGCTGCTTCTTGCATGAGACAGTCTTCCCTGGAGCCACAGGACCCTGGCCCTCTCATTCAACAAGCATTTAATACTGTAATACTGCATGGGGAACTGTCCAGTTCAACCTCTACCTGCTCAGAACATGTAATCCCATTGAGGGGACGTAGCAGCAGCCCACCCAGCGTCCGTCAGTCAACCCCAGAGGTGATGTGCAGCTTGGGTGGATGATTCTCCATAATACTTGCCAAGAGCATCCAATCCCAGCCACCTGCATCTTCAGCCTGAGGGCATTTTCTAGTCTCAGGCGAGTGCTCATCCTCATTTGGGAGGTCCAGAGCTGCTATCTGGAGGTGGTTAATTCCTCCAAGAGCAACCTCAGCTAATAGGGATGGAAGTTGCTAGAAAAATATCCCGGCTCCCTCCCATCTCAATGCAGCAATTCTGAGGTGTGCTCTACACAGTGCCTCTGAGGTCCCCCGTGAGATTGAACCCCCATCGTCCACAGTGACAACCTACTCATGAATGTACCCTTTGTTGGCTTTTCTCCCTTCCCAGTCTCACTTCCTGTTCCTTCTAGCACTTCTTGGGATCATCTTCAAATATGCCACTTGCCTCTAGAGCCTCATCTCAGGGACTGCTTTCGGGGAGCCCAAACTAAGGCTGGGGCAAGCCTCACCCAGAAAGGATTTCACAGCAGGCAGAAAGGAAGGCTGAGGGAAAGGAAGGCAGTACTCTGTGTGTGTGTGTGTGTGTGTGTGTGTGTGTAGACAGACAGCCTTCCTACAGATGGCGGATCGGGCCTGAAGACAGGAAGAAGGAGGTGGGGCAGCTTGAGAAAGGGCAACTGTGTTCAGAGCACAGGGAATTTCCAGCTATGGAGGGGACATCCCTGAAATTCTCCAAACCTCACCATAAGGCTTGACCTACCCACCGTTACCACAAAGGCAAAAACAAAATCCCCTTATTTATGACAACACAAATTTCTCTTTACCTGGAAACCAGCAAGACTCAGAGGAAACACTGAAATGACTTTCTAAACATGTGGGCAGAAACCTCTGCAATCCAAATCAAGGCGGTCCTGCCCTCTCATGAAGCAGGTCCCCTGCAGGTCCCAACCTGGCAGCCCCTGCTGAGCCTCGTTCAAGACACGGACCTCAAGGTTATATGCAAGCATCCCACCTTCTCTCTGGAAGAGTCACGCCTCTGGATTAATCAACACAGAAGTTCAACTGTATTCCGAGTCTCCCCATCCCAGGCTGAGCTGGAGAGGCCCTGGCAATGGGATCTGGGCCCTGGCTCAGGGCTCCTCCTGGCCACTATCATTCTCAACATCATCTTGACCATCACCCACAGGGGCACCAGGGAGGAGTGTGGTGGTCCCCAAGCTTCTGCCACACACCCCAGGGACCTTCCCTCTGAAGGAGCCGAGTATCCTGTGGGCCAAGGCTAAAACTGGCTCTGCCCTTGTCTGGAGAGCTCTGACTCCCTCCCTCCCTGGGAGCCAGGCCCCACACACACAGGGTCAGGGCACGGGCAGTGATGGAGGTGAGGGGTGCCAGCTTAGGTTATCAATTTTTATGCAGAGGCCAAGATGAGTACAGCAGGTAGAGATCTGGGTGAAGGGCACTCCAGCTGTAGAAGCAGTCAATGCTAAGCTCCTGGGCAGTAGCATGCCCAGTGGTCAGTGCTGCTGAAGTTGTCCCTCCACCTCCCCCACACCCCCTACCTCTTGCAGTCACCTGTGTGGAATTGCTGAGCAGTTGGGCAAGGATGACTGGTATGAAGATAAAAGACACGAACCTTGGGTATTAACACTTTCTTGCCCAAAATGATCGGAACTTGAGAAGAACAGGAGGAAGATCAGAAAACAGACCTCAGAGCCCGCCCAGCAGATGAGGGCTGGACTAGGTGGAAGAGCTCACTTCAATCATGGGCCCAGCTTCACTTCTGGCCAGCAGCGTGTTGACAGCAGCTGCCTCTGAGAGGTAGATTTCGGGATGGTTTATTTTCTCTTTCTTTTTATTCATTTGCACTTTCCAAGTGGTTCTTTGATAGGCATGTATTTCTTTTAGAATTAGACAAATGTTTGAAGCTGGAAGCGGGGGAGGGAGCCTTTAGCTGAAGACCATGTCCAGTGGTGTCCAGAATGCCCAGTGCTCCACACAGCTGAGTCACCCTATCTGGCCCCACAGTGAAACCAGCTGGGGACAGGAATGAAAAAAATAAAACTGGAATTTGGTAATCTATGACTTTGACATACCTTGCTAGGAAGATACCCATCCTGGAAGCCAAGGCCTGCTGTGGGGAGGAGAGCTATCCCAGGAGACTGAGCTATCCCGGGAGACTGAGCTGTCCTGGGAGGCTGCAGCTCTGAAGCCTCTGCCTCTGGGGGCTGGAAGAAGGCAAGAAAGGAAGTTTTCCTTCCCCCACCCCACCTCCAGCCAGATGGAATTTGGATGACAAAGGCAGGGAGTGAAGGCAGGAGCCACCAAGAGGGCAGCCCTTGGAGATGAAGCACCAAAAGGCTTTTCCCAGAAAGAGAGTTTGGACTTTGGAATCTCGAGTGTTCACCTGCACAGAAGCAGAGCCCTCACCATCAGGCCGCCTTTCCTGCAGTGTCCACGGCCCTTCCCCAGTCCTATCGGGCACCAGAGGAGCTCAGAAATTTCAGACAAATGACCCGATTTGAGTTTGGGCAAAGTTCTCTCTTGCAACTTACTTAAAGCATGATTGCTCCTGGGATAAAGAAGGATTTAAGATTCCCTTCCAGGAGTCCCTTGGTTCCTCTCAGGACCTCAGTGACAAGCTCAGCCCAGGCATAGAGTGCCCTCAATAAAGGAAAGAAAGCACGAAGGAAGTTTTCAACAGTATGATGTGTGGGGCCAGCATCCTGCCACAGTTCCCACACTTCCCCGCAGCCGTGGAGGCCCTACCTGGGTCGCCCTGCTGCCCTGTCTTGCCTGTCTTGTTTCACTGCCCGCCTGACTCAGCCCCTCCAGCCCAGCCACAGCAGCTTTCTCCAGTCTCCGGATGCTGCACGGCGGCTCCTGCACACACAGTCCTGCTCCCGGTGTGCTCTTCCCTTCGCCTCCTCCCACAACTCCTCATCCGACAGGTCTCATCCTGAGCATCCCTCCCTTGGCCCCCTGCCACAAGCACCCACAGTGCCCAGGACTGGAAGCTGCCCAGCTTCGGGCATACAGTGTGTAAATAAATACTGGTAAAAGGAGGGCAGGGGCCTGGTCAGTGTGGGCCCTTGCAAGGGAAGGACCATGGGCTCAGAGAGCTGATGCTGGAGACCTGGGGTACCCACCCCTTTCCCGCAGGTGATTGACTTCTAGACATGCACATACCTTCCTGACTAGAAGGTGTCTGCTGGGCAGTTGCCAGGGTGAAGCAGCCAGAAGTCTGAGCTCACAGGGAGCTGTGAGGAGGGCCAGAGCCAGGGAGGATGCCACAGCACCCACTTCCAATCCAGCAAGACCCACCTGGATGGTTTCCCCTGCCTGCCAGTGTTGGAGGTGTTGTCTAGCTGCAGACCCCTGCCCACAGGGGGACCCCAGCTACACCATGTAGCTCTATGGACTTGAGAATTGTGTTTGCCAGATGGTGGCCCCAAGAACTCCCAGGGCACTCTCCATGCCATGCCTGGGCCAGGCTGCCCACTGGGGTCCTGAGATGAAACAAGAGGCTCCCAGAAGGGAATCTTGCCCAGGGCAGCAGATAGGTCAGAGGTGGTTTACGCCCCACCAAGGTCCAGGAGGAATGTTGGGGGACCTGTATGATGAGGCATCCTGCCCTCTAACACAGCCTGGCCTCACCTTTAGGTGGCCCTGCTGTGACATGCTTTTCGGAGCCCCATTGCCCACCAGCGTATCTGAGGACAGCCTCTTCTCGACACCATATCCATCTGCTGTGTACATCAATTTTTCAGTATCTGGGTATAAATGCTCCCCCTTCGGGAAGTCCTGGGGGCACCCCCAGTGCTGGCTCCTGCAGACCCTCCACACGGGCACACATCCATCACCATTTACCCCAGCAGCCAGCCCCACCTCCTCTTTCATTCTGTACCCCCACTTATGGTCCATTTGCCAGGACCAAATTTCAGCTTCTTTCAGGGAATGAGGAGCTAGACTGGGGCAAAACTGTTCCTCCCCTTCCCCGAAATTGATCTTTATCCAAGCCCAGAAAAAGGAAAAACCCAGCAAGTTTGTAGGGGGACAAAGTCACTATTTTCAACACCATGTAGCTCTACAGACTTGAGAATTGGGTTTGCCAACTGGAGGCCCCAAGGACTCCCAGGAATCAATATCCTACCAGGCAAAAGAGGGATGCGAGCAAGGTGAGGGGGCGGGAGAAAGGCGTTCTTATCAGAGCACTAAGACTCCCAGAGAGCAAATAGATCTGATTATATTGAACACAACAATCGACTTTTTTCTAAATAAACATGCAGGAGGAAATGGTAATGGGCATCTGTTTCTGACGGAAATCAATTGACCCCAAATTGGAAGAAAATCTAGAAATACAAACAAGCACAAGAAAAAGTGGTTGGGCTGTCCAGACTTATCAAGGGAGGGAAGGGGGAAGGGAATGAGGGAGGAAAAGAGGAAGGGAGGAAGAGAGAAACAGACAGTTTCCCATCATCCCTTTCCCCCAAGTGGCTTCCCGGATGGTTGCTCTTCAGTAAATGCCGTTCCCATAATGACAAGGGAGACAGCAGCTGTATTATGAGCCCTTACTGGGTACCACGCCAGTGCAAAGCCCTGTATGTGCCCATGTTATTTAGTCCTCGTAACAACCCCACGTGGGAGGCACTGGCATCTCTGCTTCCCAGATGAGATCACTGAGGCACCCTGCCCAAGGCTACATGCCTAATGGCAGCAGACCTGGAGCTCAAACCCGGGGGAAGAGCCCATGCTCTTCCCAGCACTTCTTCCTATTGACTCTGCAACTCTGGGCCATTACCTCAGGCCCTAAACTGGCTTTGGAATTAAGGAGAAGAGCCCTAGGCTCCAGCAACCTGTTAGCCTTCAACCTGGAATGGTCAGTGAGGAGCCCATGCCCATTCTCCAGGATTCAGCAAAGCCAGGCGCCGGGAGTACTCATCCCCCGGGGACATGGGAAGTGGGGCTGGCTGGAGCAGCTGCCCTCTCTGCTGACTCTCCTGCAGCCCCAGTGGATGGGCCGTGCCCTGCGTGGTGTCCATCCTAGTAGCCCCATCACCAGCAAGATAAACTACGCCATGCTGCAATGCACCCGAGGCCTCACCTGCCCGAACACTGCACCATTTGGTGCCATTCAGCAAGCGTGCCTGGGATAAAACAAGCTGTGTGCTTCGATTTGAACGTTGTAGAGCTGCTTTTTGTATCTTGGTCATAGACGTGTGTACATGTTTGTTTTGAAGTAATCGAGCTCTGGGAGGGTACCTAATTAACATAAGCAGGGCTTATTAGCCCTGTTAACTAAAACTCCCTAATCTAGGACGCCAAGTATTCAAAAGCAGCCTTTAAGATAGGATTAAGGCAAAAACCAGCTATTACAAAATGGAATTGGGGGCGGCTTAAGCCTCTGTGGAGCTACCTCTATAAATTCTGCTGGAAGAATTTCCCATTCTATCTGGCACTCACTCTAATCTGGCTTGTAGTAGGTGCTCAATAAATATTTATCAGATGGACAAACAAGCTTCCCTCCAGTATTTGCATCATGTGTAGCATGCGTTCCATGTTCAATCAATATTTATAGGATGGATTGGTGGGCAGAGCACAGACAAATCCCATCGACTACAGCTGCACTGTGTACTGCACATAGTAAATGCCCTGTGACTATTTGTGTGTGGAATGGATGAGTGGACAAATGGCAAGAACGTTCTCTCAAGACCACGGGATAAGTCTCACTATAATAACCTCATCTTCTCTTTCAGGTGATACGTGCACCATGGCCGGCTATGCTCGCTTGAAGAATGTCCTTCTGGCGCTCCAGACCCGCCTGCAGCCACTCCCAGAAAGAGACAGCAGACAAGACCCTGCCTCCCAGAAGCGCCTCCTCGTGGAGTCTCTGTTCAGGGACTTAGATGCAGATGGCAATGGCCGCCTCAGCAGCTCTGAACTGGCTCAGGTGGGCATGGCATTCAGTGAAAGTCACATTATGGAGGAATCCAATTTTCCATTTCCCACCCCCCGCCCCGCACCAGTGTCTAAGAGCTTGTTGTGTTCAATACCCCTGAGAACATCTCACAAACAAAATGAGGTCAGGTTCTTCTTCCCACCAGCCACTTTCAGCCACTATTTACAAACAAGCTTTCAAGCCCTCTCAGCTATCTGGCAAAAAACTCACTTCAGAGGGCCTGGTCTCTGATGTTTTAACTAGGAAATCAATCATTTCTTCCTTGAATCCTTTACTTTCCTCAGCAAAAAAGTTACAAGGAAGCAATACTTGGTTTCCATTGAACACCATTGGAGCTGTAAACTAGAAATCCCCAAGTCCTCTACCTTAGGACATCACTGTTCCTTGGTATCCAAAGATCAAGAACCCAAACCCCAGCCTGCTTGTTTGCAGAAAGCCCTGTGTTTACCCATGGACCCCCACCAAGCCCTGCTCTCATCTGGGGAAACACCTGCGTTACACCCTGTGGTTTGCCTCCCTCCCCCGAAACTGCAGTGTTGAACACAGCGCACATGTCCTTTGTCGAGCTAACTAGACCTAGTTAGCGTCTGCAGCACAGAAAGCAAGGAAAGAGTGACCTTACTCACAGGGGCCACAGCCACAGCCACTGCCAGTTGCAGGGAGGAGCGTGTAGGGTCCTGAAGGCAGAAAATGGGGTGGGCTGGAGGGGCCTGCATTCCTACTTCTGCTTTCTGGTTTGTTTCTAAGGGTCTGGAGCCCTAGAGCCACATAAGGCAGCTGCAAGCTCTGCAAGCAGAGTGAGGTCAGCCTCCCCAAGCTGGGCGGTGGGGGGCAGTGGGCAGCTCTTTTCTGGAGACCACAGACTGTTCACACAGAGGATGGACACTAAAGACAGGTCCCCACCTTTGATGCCATTTTAAAGAAATCTTACACATGGCCTAGGGACCTTCTCAAGACTGTGGCCAGGTCATTGGGAAGAATTGGGGTGGGGAGTGCCCTAGCACTCACTGAGCCATGTGCTTGGCATTGAGCAAGGCCCTTGATCTATGATTAATAGACACAGAAGAGTTCTTTGTAATGTAGGATAGTGGCAAAGAATGCAGCCTTTAGGGTCAAACTGCCTGAGGTCAAGCATGTACGCACTAGTGGACCTTGGGAGACGACCTCACTTTGCTGTGCTGCTGTGTTCAGCTGTGAACCTCACGGGGTGATCATGAGGGTTAAATGAGCTAAGGTAGTGAATGGCTTAGAGTGGTGACTGGCATGTGGTATGTTTCTTTTCTTTTCTTTTTTTTTTAGACAGGGTCTCACTCTGGCTAGAATGCAGCAGCACAATCTTGGCTCACTGCAGTCTCCTGAGGAGCAAGAAGGCTCAAGCCATTCATGCTCCTCAGCCTCCTGAGTAGCTAGAATTACAGGCTTGCACCACCAAACCTGGATAATTTTTGTATTTTTAGTAGAGATGGCTTTTCACCATATTGGCCAGGCTCGTCTCAAACTCCCAACCTCAGGTGATCCACCCACCATGGCCTCTCAAAGTGCTGGGGTTACAGGCATGAGCCGTGGTGCCTGGCTACGTGGTATGTTTCAATGCAGAGAGTCATCAGTATTGTTGTCATCATCATTTTTATTATTATTATTTCCTCCTTAAATCTTTCCACCATCCTCTGCTGTAAGGAAGGGACTACTATCATCCCACTTCACAGATATTTTCAGATGAGGAAACTGAGGCCCTAAGAAATCAGACAACTTGCCTGAGTTGTTCACTGCCTGGTACATGATGGAACTGAGATGAAACCCCAGCAGGCTGAGTTGCGTGCACCTGCTGTCCTCAGGGCATCCAGAATCTCCCTGGAGAGAATGGCTCCCACCAAGAGGCACCACATGGTCCTTTCAAGGTCTGTAGGAACAGCAAGTACCCACAGAACCCTAGTAGGAGTGGCCTCCAGAAGTTCTGGAACATAGGCCCTCCATTCCAGCCGGTCCTGAGCCTGCTTCCAGGGAGCACGGGAATCTCAGATGACTCTGCTCTGCTCATCCATACCTGAGCAGTTCATGCAGCCCATTCAAAGCCTGCATCCCCGGGGACTTGCTGCCCATGGCCCCCAGGGCAACTGCCCTGCCAGCATGTCACCACCTCCATCAGCACTAGGCCCTAGCTCTGGCTAAGACCCCAACGGTCAGAGCCAGGGACCTACAGGTGACTCAGGCTGCTCTGGGAAAATCCCAGGTCCTGTTGGTTATAGCTACCTGCAGGAAGAACCACTTGGCAATTCCTCAAACTACTGAGCAGGGAGCGCCAAGGGCAGGTGGCATCAGCTTGTCTTGAACAGTGGTCGCTATGAGCCCTTGGTATCCAGGCCCACGTGGCTCCCGGATATCCACCAGGTAATAGAATCTTACCAGGCACTTTGTTCTAACCTGGCAGATATGGGGCCTGAGGCACCTGAATCCATTAACAAGCATGGTAATTGGACTATGATTTCCTCTTTAAAATTTAATATAGTTAAAGTCCATTTCATAAATCTGCCAAGCAGAGCCCGGCTAAAGTGGGCCTTTCCTTGACACCGAATCAAAGGTGCTGGGGAAAAACTCGTCAGTCCTATAAAAAGTTAATCAATTTCCAATGCAGAAATAGACAAAGGGAAATTTCCATCTTCGGAAGATTGATCTCAGGCGTTATGGTTGATCTCCCTTTTATTGAACACTCTTACTTGCTGGGTGAAGGGTCATTTTTTTAACATTATCACATTAAATTGCCTTTAATACAGCAGACCAAGCTGAGAATGTTAAATAAAGAGAAAATGCCTCTGCCCCCCGCCCCCCAACAAAATAAAATAAAATCATTTTCTTCTGAGATTTCCTGCTGAGCATTTTCCTTGCAAGACCTTCAGTTCTGGACACACTGGCCTCTGGCTGTAGCTCCAGCTGAGTGAGGGTGCCTGGAATTTCTACTCTTAGTTACCTTGCGACATGTGGCTGATCATGCTGGGCAGGCCTCTGTGTCCTGTGGCTCAGACCACAACCAGAGAGGAGCTCTCAAGAGCCCATATCAGTAGCCTCCGTGCCAGAGTTACAGGGGTGGACATCTGTGTCCCGGGCAGGACAGGGTGAAGCTCAGGTCTAGGTGGATAGAATGGAGGGGTCTGGGAGTGTGCTGTGGCCAGGCACCATTACCTGCCATGGGTAAGGGCTGGCAGGTGAATGGATGCAGCAGTGACCTCCAGCTCTACGCAACTGGAAGCTGGCAGACCTCAGTCCTCACAATGAGTTCAGCCACTGTTTGCTGGATTTATCTAATGGAACCTTTTCTCTCCTCTCTCCCCATCGATGGCACACAGGTAGAGCAGGTGGCCTTAAGGATTCCCATCCCAGACTATTTGGGTCTGTCTGCCCAGACAGGGAAAAGACAGACCTGGGCTCTAGTGTAGACCCTGCCCTAAGCACTGTGTGAACCTGAGAAAGCCACTTCCCCTCTCCAAGCCCCAGTTTTCTCATCCATAAAATGAAAGAGTCAGACAAGACAAAACCAAAGAGCTTCGGGTGCTCCCCAAGGCCCACTGAGCTGTCCCTGGATTCCCTCTTGGCCTGAGTTATTTGCAGCAATGCCCGTGACTCTAAACTCACCTGACTCTGGCCTTGTTCTCTTCCTCACCCCACAGCATGTGCTGGAGAAGCAGGACCTGGATGAAGACTTACTCGGTTGCTCACCAGGTGACCTCCTCCGGTTTGATGACTACAACAGTGACAGCTCCCTGACCCTCCGCGAGTTCTACATGGCCTTCCGTAAGTTGGGTCCCAGTGGGAAAAGGGCTTATTTCCGTGGGTGCTCCTGCACCAACATGCTGCCGGGTACCTGGGTCTGTCCTCGGTTGTCTCCCAGGTTGGTTTCTTATACAGAGGAAAGCTGTTGAATCTGTTTTGCAGCAAGCCTGAGGTTTAAGAAAAGGCTAAATGGAGAGTGGATGGGGCCAGGGAGGGCTCGCCCTGTTCTTTTTGAATAAAGATTTTTCTCAGTCTTTGAGGGGCCCAGGACTGTAATTGAAGCATAGTTGTGAGGGTGCTGTGAATACCCTTTGGGGCTTTCTATGACTGAAGGAGAAGGAAGCAGATTTTAGGGATATCCTCAGGCTATGGCCTGGCCACGTGGGGAGCCCTGCCTGGAGAAAACAAACCTGCAGGAGGGCCTGGAGGCTTGGCCATGCAGGGGCAAGGAGCAGCAACTACCCAAGGTCAATGGAGAGTGAGAGTCCAAGGTGAAGAGAGGCAGAGCATCCCTGGAGAAGAAGGGAAAGTGGGTGCTCTTTGAAAACAGAGGAGGTATTCTGAGTGCCCCTCCAGGGAGTGCTTGGTGCATATGGAAGTGGATGGGGCCTGTATCTTTTACTTGAGGTGATCTTCCAAGAGATTACATTAACCAGAGGTGGTGCTGGGACAGGGCTTCCAAGAAATGCAAGATACAAGAGCTCTGCAGAGCTCCAGGCAGGGGTCATCAGGGAGGAGAGGAAAGGATGGTGCTGGGCCTGCACTGGAGACTAGAGAGGACATTCTTGGCCCAAAATAGATAAAGCTCTTTATATTGGAAGATATTCAGGCTCTGCTTAAAGTGGGCAATGCATACACCCTTGGCTGTGACCTGCCAGCTCACAGTTCCTAAATGCAAGCCCTAGCATTCAGGAGGCTCATGCAAGCCCACCCCACCCCCAGGGGCACTGAGTGCCCTGAGCCACAGAGCCTGGTATCCTCCCTCAACCCCAGCCTTTACATGGAGTCCCATTTTCCAGCAAAGTATTCCTGCTTCAGAGCGACATCTCTTTGGGCTGTTGTTATTCCACACCTTCACAAGGCCTGAAGAGCGATCCTTGTGATTTGTTGGGAAGAAGGGTTCTTGTGGCAAATAGAGAGGTGCTCGGATGACATGAGAGAAACAAGCATGATTCTTCCCTATGGGAAGTGTTCATGAGCTTGACGTGGTTGCAGGGGCCTTTCCAGTTCATATCATCATTAGCACCAAAGTCCACCCCCTGGTTCCAGCACTTCGCTTGATTTACTGTGATTGTGCAGGGTCCCAGTCATCTTCCTCCCTACCCACTAGTAAGACCCATACCTGTTTCTGCTCATTCATAAAAGGTGAGAGTGACTGGTAGGCTTATCCTGCTGTGGAGGTGTTTGTCTTATAGGCCAAAGAGATTATTTCCAGAAATACATCTGGAAATACATTTGGAATGTGTAGAAGTATCCACAGCTCCCTACACCTGGTTCATGAGAGCCCATCATTAAATGTTCAGGAATTTTGCAAGCAAACAGTTAAACATTTGGTAGCTTTAAACTGGCCACATGGGGAATATTTACACCATAGAAATTCACACCACACATATGCTACCAAAAAGGAGGAGGGGGGACATTTTTTCTTTTCTAGGGAGCCAGTTGTTAAACACTGACCTGCATGTCACTGGACAAGACCCTGTCTCCTGTCCTCGGAGTCCATTTCTGGCAATATCCTCCCCACCCGCCTCCCCACACTAAGACTCTTTGATGATTCCGTGGAACATGAACAAGAGTTGGCTCGAGCAGCTAGGGCAGGTTACAGGGACAGCAGCTCTCCAAGTCAGGAAGGCAGCAACACGTGGTCTGAGGATAGCTCCAAGACATTCCAGAAATGCTTTCTGAGCTCAGACCCCTCTGCCAAAGGAGTTATGAAGGAAAACCTCAGTGCCTTCTAAGAGCCAGAGGCCAAGACTGGACTTCAGGGATTTGGGGGTATACCAGGCATCATTATTTAATGTCCCAGGATGTCATCATTAAGCAGAGAATGGCACTGCTTGGACACCATCTTGGTACCTGGTACCACAGCAGGCTCTGCTGCATGAGCACAGTTCCCAGGAATGGGGCTGGGGCCAAACAGAAAGCTCTTGGCTTTCCTCTTAAGGAAATGGAAGTGTCCCTATTGCCTATGATGAAAGAGAAGGACTCCCCAGCTTCCCTAGTAAGGTCATTATAAACATGAGCTGTACTGGAAAGGGAGGGACGTCATCACCTGACCTCCAGCCACATGTCTCACACAGAGCAACGTGGCATCAGCTCCCTTCGTTCCTGGATTATTATTTGAAAAGCTTTATAATCATCAATTTTAAAGCAAATTAGATTCTGCTGTTGCCTTGGACTTGTTTTGAACCAGACAGCTAAACCATTCATCACAGCCCAGCCCAAATAATAGATATGCAATAAAACGTAAACTTGCAGCCATTAAGGAAGCCACAAAATGAGTTAACCCCCACTATAAAGGCTTGACATGCAGCCATTTGGAGCATACAGGATCAATGGTTTTTCAAAGTCACAGGAACTCTCAACTAAATTCCCATAGCTCTGGGAATAGATTTATGGTTCAGCGAATTTTAAATAGGTAATTGAAATGAGACATATAGGTACAAGTTATTACCCAGCAATCGATGGGCATTAAAGAAATCTCACTAAAACCCAGAAAGTAATATCTCAAACATTTCAGCAACAACATTCTGGATTAATTTTAGAAACTGGAGCTGATGGGCTGGCAGAGGTTGAGGCTTTAGCATTTTATTTTCTAGTCTATCTTTTGCTGGCGTCCTTGGGTACAAGGCAGGGTGAGGTCTGTGGGGTGACCCCAGCTCGGTAGCCTACGGACACACAGTCAATTACTTTACTAAGGGATGATGGGTTTGGGGCTGTTTTCCCCAGAGAAGGAAGTTGTATTTATCAGTTTTTGAGGTTTGTGGGGGTGGTCTCCTAAATCACGTCTTCCCATGGAGCTGGCCTGGCCCTGCTGGGCCGTGATTGCCACCGTCTGCAGCCGGTGGCAGGTGATGCTAGGAATCCCACAGCTGGTGGCTCTTCCTGCTGAACTGGCTCGTGGTGGGGCTGCAGCCCTTTCCTGGCTCTGAGGAACAGGTGACCCTCCTCCAGGGTGGCAGGCAGTGCCTAGTCATGGGAGTTAATTCAATCTCTTTCTGATTGTCAGATGGAGCCAAGGCTCCCAATTGCCTCTCTCTGTTCAGGGACAGGAATGAAATATGAGGGTGCCCTCCATTCCTCCTTCTGTCAACTAAGCATTCTCTTTGCGTTGCTTTGGCTTGCCGAGCCACAGACTGATCTAGGAACTAAAGGAACAGTGTCCTCCTCCAGCACATGCCCTCTGCCTCCCCTTCCCCATGCCACCCCCCACCACCTCAATAAGGAGTAGTGCCTCCCGTCCCTGCCATGGCAGAGACCCAGGCTCCAGGGTCGCCATAAGCAAGATGTGTGCTGGCCCTGTCTGTTCATCACAGTAAATTAACCTCAAAGTTGCTCATCTAAAGAGCTTCTCAAGAATGCTTGGTTTTTGCACTGTTCTCAATGCTCAGGTTGGGATCAGGGGAAAACACATTGCTAAAACAAGGATTTTTCTTACTTTAAATTCATTGCAAGTTTCTTCTGCTTTTTAGAAAATAGTTGTCCTTTTAATTACTCCTCTGAGAGCAAAGCCCCTGAATTTGTTGGCTGCTTGGGAAGGTTTTGAGCAGCTAGCAGTGCAGGATAAAGGGCTTCACGTGTTAACATCCCGGGACCACACAGGCGGAGTGTCAGGAGGACCTGGGGTGCTGAATGTGGGGGAGCCAGACACCCTCCCTCCCCTCTGGCATGTGTAAGATCCAGGCAAACGGAAAGGAAAACAGTGTTTTCACCTACAGCACTACCACTCTAGCCAGGGCAGCTCTATGAAACAGATGATATGGTCCCCTGGTGAATTTACAGCTGTTTTTTCACCGTCACTGTTGCAAAATGAAAGGAGGGTGCAGCCTCACTTTCCACTTCACTGTCCTCTGAAACTAACAGTGCCTGACCCCATACCAGATTTCCGCACATGCTATCTCAGCCAGTCCTCACACCCACCCTGTGTTGAGCAGGATGGTAAAATAAGCAACTGCAGGCATCCTCACTACCCAGACCTATCCGGCTCTTTATCTGTGTAGGGTGAGTTGAGACAAGGAGCTTGGATGGCAAGGATACTGCTATGTTCTACTCCATGTAGTTCCTGAGTTTTGGATAGGAAGTAACAAGATTTTAAATAGCATGGGGTTCATCAAAAATTTTATCTGAATTTACTCAGCTCCTGAATTTGGAGAGCTAACAATGCCTATGGGCTGGTCTCGGTTTTGGCCGAAGCTGAGACTATGGGTGCCAGTGAGCCCCTCAACCCCAAAGGGAGACACTGGTTTTCTCACACAGGACTTGCAAATAAAGTGGCCGAAAAACTGATTCACTGCCCTTCGTCCCTCATTTTCTCAGGGCCACAAAACAGTTAAAGCCAGAGTGGCCAAGGGAGGAATTGAAAATTGGAAGACAGAGGTGTGAGACTCACCACCCCCTCCCAGAGACAGAAGTGGGGGTGCTGTCCTGACTTCAAGTGCATAGAGAGGCTTCAAGGAGCCTTCCATGTGAGCTTGCTGAGTCTCCCAAGGCCAGCGCCGGAGGACGAGGTGCACAGTCAGTGTACCATCTGAATGACTTTGCTTGTCAGTATCGCTGTAGTTAGTCACAGGCTTGGTGCTCCAGTTGTATAAAGTGATACACAACATTTAACATGTGCCAGCACTGTACACTATGTCCAATCTTACAGATGAAGGAACTGAAACTCAGGGAAGTAGCTAACCCAAGGTCACACAGCCAGCAGGTAGCAGAGTCAGGATTCAATGGGCGTGTCTGATTCTAGAACTTTCTCAGGCATTTAAACAAACTTTACAACACATCTGCATTCTCCTTTGAAGAGACTCTCACTGTCCTCACAGTGATTCCCCTAAACTTCAAGCCCCAACTCAGTGGTCTTCTCCTCCAGGAGATGTTCCTCAATTTCTCTTTCCTCCACCAAGCCCCACACACCGTCCTCTGTGTGCCCACAGCCCTGGGTTAGCAAGGCTGTGGCCTGATCGCTAGGAGTGTGGACTCCAGAGTCCAAGCTAGACTTGGTCTTGAACCTTTATTCTGCAACTAGCTGTGTGACCTTGGACAGCTCCCCACCAGCGATTAAACTGTGCTTCAAGTTTCCCATCTGTAAATGGGAATAGCAACCATGCACAGGGTTACCCAGGACTAAAGGAGCTAATCCATGTGAAGTGATTAGCATGAGACTTTGCCTATAGTAAGTGTCAGGCAAACATTAACCAGGTCAATGATGGCAGCAGTGACGGTGATGATGATTTCCGCGTGTGCCCCATCACCCTGTGCCATGCCATTGCTATCCTTCCCCCTTTAGACCATGGGCTCCCTTAGGATAGAGGCTGCTTCAGTCATCCAGTTCTTCTGCTCAGCATGGGGTATGGCACCCAGGAAGGCCTTGGTAAAGCTCATTGAGGGCATGAAAGACATGGAGAAATGCACTGGGCAAGCAGAGGAGTGCAGACATGCAGCTGTGGCCAGCTACCCCAGAGGGTGTCTGCATGCCTCCAGGGGGCCTTGAGAAAGCAGGGGCAGAGGAAGTGCCTTGTTGATGCTCCACAGCTGGGACCCCTGCTAGAGAAGCATCAGCGTGGCTGAACCAGGCCAGCTGGACATCCCCAGCCCCGACATCCCTAATCACTGGATGAGCAATTGGGTGTGAGGGGAGCCCCTGCTTCTCACATGGGCTAATGACACTTTATTGAAGACAAAAGCAACTCACACTAGAAAGCTCTCATCCTGACCCCAGGGCCGCTAACTAACCATTCAGCCCTCCTCAGAGTAACTGCTCTGGTCAGCTGGCTGGCAAGCTGCGTAATTACCTCCACCTCCAGCAACTGTGTGTGCCAAGGAGGGCTCTTGCTCAGCCCACTCCTCAGCCCTGCACACCTGCTGGCCCACAGCCACATCCCTCTTGATGCAGCAGACCCTGACTGCAGCCGCCCAGGACCAGCACCACCACCCAGCCCAACTCCTGCCACCTCACCAGGAGGTCAGCTTTGCTGGCTCTGCAAATCTGCACACCTTGGAAATAATTCGTAGGCATAGAATATGGGCTTGTATTTCCATGCTGGGCCCTGGCAGGCTGGCAGGGCGGGCCTCTGGAGCAAAATCATTGGCCACAAATACTCAAGATCCCCACAGATCAGGGAAGACATGTGGAAGGAAGACCACTGTGGGAAGGCCAGTGGGTCTGCCTGGAAGCTAGTGTGGACCGAGGCTCTCTGAAAGGACGGCGAGCTCCTGGGCAGGGAGGGACAGGCCCGGTCTCCTCTCGCATCCATATAATTGGCATGGAGCGGCATTGAAGGGGCAGGCCACCAAACAGAGTCTTTCAGGGGAGCCTGACCCAGAGCAGGGAGAGCAGCACAAAGAAAGGGTCGGGAATTGAGGTCGGGAAGCTTAGGAGGAGGAAAACTATGGAAGACGAGGTGGCATTAGGCATTAGGAAAACTGTGGAAGACAAGCCCACTCTCTGGGAAGCACCAGGCAGAGACTCAGCTGTGAGCAAGACCACAGCAGGCCCTGCCCATGAGGAGCTTACCACCTGGTTAGAGAGGCAGGGGGCCGGGGGTTGGGGGGGGAAACAGAAAGATGACCCAATAAACAATAAGAGAAAGCATCCTAGGTGCAGAAGGACCGAATGTCCCCAGAGAGGTCAGGAAGGGACACTGGAGCAGAGACCTGAATGCCGAGCGGGAGATGATCAGGCAGAAGGTGAGTAAAAAGGCATCCCAGGCAGGTGGGGGCAGCGTGTGATCCCAAGAGGCAAGAGGCTTGAGTGAGGGTGGAGGCAATACCCAGAGTAGAAAGGCCACCACCACAGTTAGGACCCCAGGGGCAGAACTCAGAGGCCAGGGCTTGGAGAGGTCAGGCTTAGCTCAGCTCTGAGGGGGACCCTCCCCAGCCTCTCCAGAGTTGCCCAGGGAGTGGTGAGTCCTCATCACTGTAGGCTCGCCAGCCTGCAGGCTGCTGGAGAGGGGACCGAGTATCAGCCGGAGAGCTGGACATGGCCTTTGAAGGCCACCAGTAATGACTGTCAGGACAGACAAGTGAGCAGAGCTGTTATCTAAGGCCTCCTAGGAACTGATGTCCTGGGGTCTGGACTTGGTCCTCCCTGGCTATATAAGAAACACAGCTGAGAGCGTGCGCCCCTGCCCCCACCAGCTGCCCCTTCTGTGCGGGAAAAGCCATCAGGAGCTCCTTGGCAAGTGTCTAAAGAGTCCTCATCACCATGAAGAACAGGGTGGCAGGAATTGGGGCCCCCCATCTATGCATTGGGGTTCTGGGTGGAACAATCTCTGTCCCCCATTACACCACGGAGGGCTCAATTCTGAACCAGAACTGATGAGTGCTGGTCAGTGCACCCTGCACCAGTTTCTTCTTCTCCCACACTTGGAAATTTCAGACCCAGACTGCCCCTTTCCCATCGCAGTAGGTTACTTCTAACAGCTGCATGGTGGAGCCCAGCACTTTCTAGTCATTGTCTGGAGCTGAGTCTTCAAGCACTTTCCATTTTTAAAGATCCCAGCTGGAAGCTGTCAATGGCCTCCTCCGTGCAGAGCAATTGAATAGTAGAAAATGAACTAATTACAGGTTGTTATTGAAAATCTATTATATACAAATTGCAAAGAAAACTCATTAAAATATGAAGCTTTGGTGATTTTTTTAAAACCCTCCTCTTGGAGGGAGAGGCGGGAGCAGGGTGGCTGGACACCTTGTCCTTCACTATTCCTGGGGTAAGAACTCCCCCAGGAGCTGCAGAGCAGTCCTGTGTTCATGTGTCACACAGCCCAGCCTGACATCGTGAAACTCAAAATTCTGCATGCAGCAGAGAGCTCTCTGAATGTTAGTAAATACCCAAAAATGGCTGCAGAGGAAACAAAGAATTTCATTACAAAGATATAAAATGAGAACAATTTAAATGTCAGCTTTTTACTAGGATAGCACTGTATTGTCCTCATAAATCTCCATGTTTTTGCAAAGCTTTTGTGAGGACTTCAACATGCAATTAAGCACAGAAGGTCACATTCCCCATTTCTCAGCTTGCTCCCTTGGATTGGAGTGTTGGTAGGGTTTAGGTGGGAATGCCTGCGCCGTCCAGAGCTTGCATCTCAAGGATGATCTTTGTGTGGCTGAGACTAACTCCCAGGCTCCAAGCAGGAGCCCAGAAAGCAAACTGAGGGTAACAGGGTGTGTCCCCCAGCCCACTGCCTCCTTGGCCTGCGAGCACTGCCCTTGTCTCAGTGTGGGTGCGGTGGTGTGAGCTCTGAGGTTCCTGATTATGACCAGATGTCCTGAGGTGTGGAGAAGACCCACCTTGGCATGTTTCTGAAAGGTAAATCTTGCCTGAGGTTGTACCAGCCTAGGAAGGATGCTTAAGGCTCAGTTACCAGTTCTCTAGCTTGTTGATCTTTCCTTTCTCTCTGGTCCCCTGTTCTCAGGCCATGACAGTGCCCTGCAAGACCCCGCCACCACTGCTACAAGACCCAGCTTGTGGGCTGCAGGGGAACAAGCTGTGTCCTGGGGTTAGGGGGTGGTGGGGATGTAAGAGGAACTCCACTCACCTGGGACATAGCGACTGACTGGGTGAACAGCTGTGGGCCACACTCAGGCCTGAGACACTCAGAAGCCTCAATACCAAAGTGGCTTCTGATAGGAGCTGGCTGGAGAGCCAAGCCCTGGGACAGACAGTCTCTGCAGAGGCCGAGAGAGGCACTGGGCATCTGAGCTACTCCGGCCTGCCCGAAGCAGCAGATGTGGAGTGAGCTGGAAACCCCAGAAGATGGGCCAGTGCCCCATCTGAGATTTTCTCAGCGTCAGCAATACTGATCCCTACTTATCATGGCCCTTACTGAGCAGCTCTTCAGCCCCAAAGGCTAAGGTGTACCTCTGCTAGCCCAAAGTCCCCACCCTCACTCTGGTGGAGGACGGAGGCAGGCTGAGAGCAGGAGAGTCAGCAGGTGGTTGAAATCCAGGCAGAGGCTATGGGGCTAGTGGGCGTATGCAAAGACTACAGCAGGACAAGACAGTAGCAAACCCATGAGGCACAAAAGGCCAAAGGGAAAGTCAGGGTGACCTCTGAGAGCCGCCAGGATGGTTATGGCCCAAGGTTTTTGCTCCAGCGGGAGGCCAGCAGAGCAGGGGAGAGGAGCCTAGCACTTTCCATGCAGTGGGCATTCAGCCTGGCACAGAACACATGCTTGACAATCAGCTGACATAGAGATTAAAGACCATCATGGACTTTTTCAAAAATTGTAGTAAAGAGAAAATGTTTAGAGCTGTCGTGGCAGTTCCCAGAGAGAATGAAGGACAGACCTGAGGGTTCCCCTTGATGGTGGAGTCATCCTATTGCCCACACGTGGCACGTGCCAGTTGAGCGGCCCACCATGGTTCCACACTGTGGTCTGTGAGCAGTGGCTGGGGGACAGAGAGGGGCCGTGGAACCTGCAGTCACCCCTCGGCTAAGCACCATGCTCCCTTTTACTCCCTGCTGTCCTGGTGGGACTTCTATTTCCCCCAAAGCTGGCCTTCCATGGGACAATGCCAAGCCACCCTTAGTGCCCTTTATAAAAGCATCTGATAAGCCCTTACCAAATGCCTCCCAGAGGCTCCCTGGATACCGTAAGGAGACCCAAAGCAAGAGGTGAACTGGGATTAAAACGTGCTTTGCAGTTAAGTGTCTGTACCCAAGTCTTACCTGATTTCCCTTTTTGAAGGACCTGTGAAGTCAGAGGATGACAGTGGCTGTGGAATTTGATATTTGTGGCTATTTATTTGCGTTCTTGATAAGCAGGAAGAGAAGGGTCATCACAAGTGTAGCGTGGGAATAAATCAATGGGAGATCTTCCCTGTGGATAAAGGAGCAGATCTTCTGAGTGCGTAGGACACATGCCTAACAGCCATATGCTCAGAGCCCCGAGTTCCCATTTAGCTCACACAGGATTTGGTGGGGTTCTGGGGGTCAGACTTTTGCCTTTATATCTGAAGGCTGATAGCATCTTTGGACCCTTGGGATTCTGATTTCGACTGGGACAAGCGATCACTCCTAACTAGTTTGTGGAACTACAGGCCGGACTCAGCAGAAGAGTTTCGTTCTCCTTCACTCAGACTTCCCAATGAATCCAAATCTTCCTCTGGCTGTGGGCTGAGGAGGGCAATGAGCTGAGGACCACTCACCAGTTTGGTCACCACCATGAGGTGGCTTTCTGTCACTCTTTAGCATGGAGGTACTTGGTAATGGCTTTCCATTTTGGGCTTCAACCACAACTTCAACACTGATGGGACCACTGGATGGTCCCATCCAGTGCCCACTCCCCGTGTAGACCTGCCTGGGGAAGGTGCGAGGGGGCCTCTGTGCGAGTGCCCAGGGCAGCCTGCAAGCTGTGCCCTTGGAGAGCCGTTCTTCTCCAGATGGCATGGGCAATTTGTCCTCAGACAGGTGCTGCAGGCAAAACAACTGTTATACACTTGTTGGGACTGCAAATCGCATCCAGGTGCAGTGGGAATGGGGCCCAAAGGACTCTCTCCCCCTCCACAGGTGGAGGGACAGGCAGTGTATGGTGTGGCACGTCTGAGCCCACCCCATGTTCTCCTTCTGAGTGGCATCTCTGGGATCACTCATCTTCTAGACCCCTTCCGACAGAGCCTCCACTAGAGAGTTGCTAATGGCTCTCCAGAGCCCGTTGCTTCCCAGCAACCACCGCAGACTGAGCACTCACTGCCTGCCAGATGCCATGCAAGGCATTTGGCAGGCAGCCCCTCTCCTATCCTAGTTCCAAAAATAAGGAAACTGAGGCCCACGGAGGCTGGGGGCCACAGAGCCCAACTCACAGCCAGGTGTGCCAGTTCCAGACCTGAGCACTTTTGCAGGATGCTGGCTGCACTCCACACCGGCCAGGACTCTTTGGAGTCTTTGTGTCTTCCCCCATGATGTGTGACTCTGAGGTGGGCAGAGGGTGGGCTCAGCAAGGCAGAACCTCTCTGGGAGCTGCTCACTTGTGCTGCTGCAGAGGGCAGGGCCCCTGCACTGGCATCCTTCCTGAGTCCTGAAGTCCATGTGTTGCAGGTGTTTTCAGCCACATTTTTCCTGGGTCCCTTTCAGGTGACAGCATGAAAGGAGCAGGATTACTGTCCTGCGGAACCACAGCAGTTGACGCATCCAACCACCTGACAAAGCTCAGGGCTGCTAGCTCCACAGAGAAAGTGGGGCCCCGAGCAGCAGCCCCGTTACTCAGAATAGGTATCCCGTGGAGAGCTGCCTCCTCTCAAACCCAAACCCCATCAAATATCCATCCCTTCTCAGCTCCCACAAATACCTGCACCTCCAGAGACTCCTATTCTGAGCCCTGCCCAGCCCTGGTGTTGGTCCTGACCCTCAATGGTCCTCCTCTGTGCCATGGTGCTTGGAAATGTGCTGATGCTTGAAAGCAGGTTCAACATCAGGAAATGATGGCTTGGAAACAAAAGTCACATCCTGCCTTTCATGTATTCCGAGCACCCAACCCTTGGAGTAACTTGCTGACACCTTGGTGAAGGCTGACAGCCTTCAGAGGGGCTCCCAGGAAGTGCCAGGCTGAATACTATCCAGGCAGAAGCTGCACCAGGCCACAACTGGGGAGGCCACTGCTCCAAGCTCAGGGCATAGTAGGGGATTCCAGGGGCAGTGGAGTCGACTCCTGACTGGCTCAGATAGAACAAACTGGGACTAAAAGGACTACAGGTTAAATAACTCCACATCTAGAAAGCTCCAGAGCAAGTCTAGCCCAGGACCCCACCACCTCTGACACCTGGAGGTGCTGAGTGAACAAGTGGGCTTGGTAACAAGCAGACTTGGTCCCTGTGGGAGACTGTGGCCACCATGTCTCCTTCCTCACATCCCCCAGTGCAGGGAGAGCAGAGTAGGTGCACAGTGCAGCTGGATTCGGCCATCCTGCAGCCCAGGCCTCCACAGACACCCTTGAGGCTTGAGGGCTTGGAGCATTTATAGAATGACTGTCCTGTGAATGGTGGGCAATTGATGGATAGAGCTTCCTGGTAAAGCTAAAGGCTTCTGAGTTTGAGAAAGTGTGTGTGGACTTTCAGAAAATGTGGACTGTTCAGTGGCAGAAGGGCCAGTTGTGAGGAAGGCAGGGCTTTGGAGAGGGAGCAATAATGGCCATACCTTAAAGGCAGCCCTCGAGGCAACCCAAGGTGTCCCAGGCTAAATGCAGATGACTGCCCTGTAGACAGTGTCCTGACTGATTGTATCCCATGCAGTTCAAAGTTCTACTCATTTATCCTGGGTCTCACCCTCTCCAGCCCCCCAGTCACAGAGCACCTATCTCCCCTTGCCTTCAACCAAAGATGTGCACACACCTTCCCAGACACAAGGAGGAGCGGTGATGGGGCAGCCTTTCCAGGAGCGCTGGCTTCTGCTGGTTGGAGAAGCAGTTGTTAGCTGCATCTAACTGGAAAGGAATGCGAATGGGCTTCCACTCTGGATGTTTCCCTTGCATTCTCTAAATTAACAATAAAGGCTTGGGCTGAGCACGGCCTCCAGACCCAGTCAGCTCTCCATCATTCAGAGGCTGACTGTCCACTTTGGAAAATTCATGCCAGACTCTCCACAGCCTCCCTGCCTCTCACCTGCCAGCCACCACCTGGTTAGAATTTGAAGGCAGCCCATGTGAAGGGGAAGCAGAGACAGCACAAGGAGGGGGAAACTCAAAGCAGCTAGATGTGCTGCTGGTTAAGGGCTCCAGGCAGTAGTGTTTTTTAAGAGGAGGGAGGAGCTCGGCATTAAATGGACATAGCGGAAGGGGCTGGGGACATCTGGCCATGCGGGCCCTTCCTGAACTTTCACACACATGTGTGCACATCCCTTTGAAGTCAGGAGAGGCAATTGATCTTGCCAGACTCAGTCCAAGCCTATGATCCCTGGCCTCAAGACCACAGGCTCCAGCCCCTCTGTAAGCAGCCCTGGCCAGGCAGCTGAGCAGATGAAATATTCCCAGGCCCTCATCTGAGCAGCATGACTTTAAAAGTTCTGCGTTACACTAGACTGACTGCACCCAACCTGTTCCTTTTGAAAACAGTGTCTCAGAAGGCTCAGGCCCTTACAGGCTCTGTAATGTCTACAAACAAAATGTTTGCCAAGATGCCCAGGATGCAGGGAGTGGTCCTTATCCCAGAGGAGCAGTGTGATCCTTACAGTGACATGGCCACAGAGGCTCTGGCCTGGGCCTCAGTCTCACCGAAGGGACTGGCCTCATGGACTCCAGCCCCAGTTCCTGATCCTCAGATGATGCTCTGATGCCATGGGCACTTCCAGGGTTAGTGGGCTAGCAAGCAGCTGTCCCTCAGGTCTCTGCAGAGGACAATAAGCTTGCAGAGTGAACTGAGACACCCCCACAGGTGCCACATGGATCAGCACCATGGCTGAGTTTCCTGCTCTCAGGTGTGACAGACGTGGCCTTTGAAGTCACAAAGCCAACAGGTTAGGAAGCTCTTGGGCTTCATCTCTGAGTAGGCAGGAGTTTAAGGGAATGCCCCAAATTGAAGCAGCATGACAGGTGGATATTTGCTCTCATGTATCCATTCACGTCTAGCATCTGCCCTAGGCAAGTTCTGGACGGGGCCTCAGGAATAGAATGGTGATGTGACAAGCCTGGCCCTGTCATCCTGTCTGCAAGTTGACTACTAAGAAAACAGTCCAGGGCCCACAGTGGGAAAGCCCACCCACGATGGAGTATTGGCTGGATGGGCAGACACCATGCGCCTGGTGTAGAGGCATCGCATGCCTCAGAGCAGAGCATTGCAGGGCTCACCATGTGTTGCAGAGCTTACCTCTGAAGCCACATAATTAATTTCAGGTAATCATACAGCTCTGATAGTTGATGCTAAGCTAGTCTAAGTGAATTCATTAATCCTTACAACAATCTATGAGAAAGGAACTATCATTATCCCCTTTTTATAGATGAGGCCCAGAGACACCATGCCAGACTAACTTGCCCACCTCTCAGCTAGAGAATTACAGGGCAGGGTTTAAACCCAGGAGTTCACCTTCAGAGCATATGCTCTTTGCTTTTTACTATTGTACTTTAAGTTCTGGGGTACATGTGCAGAACATGCAGGTTACATAGGTACATACGTGCCATGGTGGTTGGCTGCATCCATCACCCCATCATCTGTATTAGGTATTTCTCCTAATGTATCCTTCCCCTAGCCCCTCACCCCCAACAGGCCCAGGTGTGTGATGTTCCCCTCCCTGTGTCCATGTGTTCTCATTGTTCAGCTCCCACTTATGAGTATGAACTTTCGGTGTTTGGTTTTCTGTTCTTATGTTCGTTTGCTGAGAATGATGGTTTCCAGCTTCATCCATGTTCCTGCAAAGGACATGAGCTCATCCTTTTTTATG
Source organism: Sapajus apella (assembly GCF_009761245.1). Classification (NCBI taxonomy): domain Eukaryota; kingdom Metazoa; phylum Chordata; class Mammalia; order Primates; family Cebidae; genus Sapajus; species Sapajus apella. Next base: position 7,534,024 of record NW_022436941.1, read on the forward strand.
ACTGCATAGTATTCCATGGTGTATATGTGCCACATTTTCTTTATCCAGTCTCTTACTGATGGGCATTTGGGTTGGTTCCAAGTCTTTGCTATTGTGTACAGTGCAATATACATACATGTGCATGTGTCTTTATAAATAGACAAAGCCTATGCTTTCACCTACTAAGCTCTGCTGCCTCTCAAGTCATTCTAGACAATTTTGGTCACCAGCATCTGTTTAAGGAGACCCCTCTGGTATCTCAAATTTGGCAGGTGTTGGCCTTACAGGTACCAGTGGCTAGGGACAGGGGACTGCTGGTCCCAATGCTGCCCACCCCACATGGCATCCTGTCCCACAAGGGCCAGCCCATTCAGAAACACCCTGGCTTCTAGAATCTGTGCTACCCAGCAGAGTCCAGGAAGGGCTACAGTGAGGCCTCAGGGGTCCTGACCCCAATTTGGCAAGTACTTCCTGACGCTCCATGTGCCTACTCTACACCTCTGTGGGAGCTGGGGCCAGTCAGGAGCATGGGATTCTCATGAAGGAGGCAGGGAGCGGGAGGCTGTGTGTCTGTGCCCTGACATTTGTTATTACTAATAACATTTCCTGAGTGTTAAGCAGCTTAACATTATCTCATTTAGTGACATTCCATCCTCGTGAAAAAGATACCACGTGTCTCATTTTAGAGGTGAAGAACCGGAAGCACAGAGAGATTAAATAATTGCCTGCGGTCACCCAGTAGACCAAAAATTCCAGCCCATGCATGATGGCTCCAGCACTCCATCAGCACATCTGAGGAGGCCACCTGCCACCCCGTAGTCCCACCGAGCCTTGGCTTGAGGACAGGTGGAAGTACCCTCCTCTGCTCCTGGAACCCTGGGGCTCACACATTACATCCTTGTGCCTGATTTAATCATGAAATCCAAGTGTTTTCTTATTCAGGAGACTGATTCTTCCTCTGTCTGGCAGGGATGTTGTAATAACCAATTAATACACATTTGCAAAATGCTTTGAAATCCTGCATGTAGGATACCATTTGTGCAAAATCAGTTTTTTTTTTTTTTTTGGTGACACTATTTGTCATGAAAAATTGTCCTATTTTCTCCTGTAGAGAGCTTTTTTCAAAATGTTTGCCATAAAAGTGTGCAATTATGAACTCTGAAAGATGTCCTGATGCCGTCAAGGTAGACAGGTACTCTCTGCCCGTGTGACCTCAGAGGTGCCCTCTGCAGAACATACACCTGAGGCTACAGTGTCCGAACCAGCCACAGTCCCCAAAGCTGGTCTGCAGGTGAAAAGCACTTAGCCCTGGAAGCAGTACACGATCATTTACACAAATACTTTCTGGCAGGAGCTATTTCTAGGCCGCAGAGATTCAACAGGTTTCAAAAACTCTTGTGCTCATGGAATTTGCATTGCAGGGAGGGGTCACAGATAAACAACAATGGAAGCATAGATTACAACATGAGAAGTACTTTTGAGAACAGCAACACAGAGGACAGTGCAGGGCAGGGCAGGGCAGGGGTGGGTAAAATTAAATATGATAGTCCAGGGAAAGCCTCGTCCAGAGAGGCTATATGAGCCAGGTGTTGAAGGGGTGAGGGCACTCGCCACCCAGTCACTGGGGGAAGATGTGTCCTAGCTCCCTAGGTAAGCATAGGTCTGATGGTGGGAGTGGTGTGGGAAGCTGGGGGAGGGTCAGAGGTCCTGAGGGCCCCCGGACGCTAACCACAGCACTGTTGTTTTCACAATGGGTGCAACTAGGTTATTGGAGGGTTTCAAGTAGAGAGGAGATGTGTCTGACTCTATATTTTAAAGGAAGCACTTTGGCTGCTGTTTTGAGAAAAGACTGGTACAGGGCTAAAGTAGAGCAGATAGATAAGTTAGGAGTCTGTTGCAATAATCCAGGTAATGGGCATGATGGTGGTAAGGAGAGGTTGGATCCTGAGTATATTCTGGAGGGTGGTGCCAAAGAGATTTGCTGATGAGTTGCATGTGATTATGAAAAAAGAAAAGAGTCCAGGATGACTCCAAGATTTTGGGCATGAGGACTGGAAGGATGGCATTGCCATTAACTGAGACAGAGGAGACCATGGGTGGAGGAGGTTTGGGAGGGAAGATCGGGAGTTAATTTGGGGGCATACTGAGCTTAAGATGCTATTAGACATTCAAGTGGCAATGATGAACAGGCAGTTGGGTAGACGAGACTGAGTTCAGGGGACAGATCTAGGCTGGAGATGGAAACTTGGAAACTCTTAGCATACTGACAGAGTTTAAAGCTATGAGTGGATGAGGTCACTGAGTGGGTGAATGCGAAGAGAGAAGAAAAGCCAAGACTGAGCCTTAAGAGCCTCCAGTGAGAAGAGGTCAGGAAGAGGAGCGGGGGCCCCAAAAGAGAATGAGAGGAAATTGCCAGAGAGGTGGGAGGAAACCCAAGCAAATGCAGTGACCTGGGAGCCAAGAGAAGAGAGTCAGGAAGCGGTCATCTGTGCCAAGTGCTGGAAGCTCAGTTAAGGTGAGGACAAAGAAGAGATGAGGACTACTTGCTTTAGCAGTTTGAAGGTCTTTGGCTTGAAAAGCAGTTTCCATGCAATGCGATGGGAAGGCGGTACAAAAGTCTCATTGGATTGGGTTTAAGATGGAACGGGAAGAAAGGAACTGGAGAAACGAAGTGTTGAGAACTCTTCTGAGAAGTTCTGCAGCAAAGAACAGAATAGGGCAGTAGCTAAAGGGATAGTGGAGCCAAGAAGGTTTTTGTAAACACACAGGAGCAACCGCATGTCTGTGGACGAGCAGCGTCAAGTAGAAAGGGGAAACTGAGGCTGTGGAAGGAAAAGGTAGCACAACCGGAATGACTTCTTTGAGTAGGCGAGGGGAAGTGGAATCCAGGGCCCAGGTTGGGGGGTTGTCTTAGATGCATGGGCGGCAGACCCAGTTAACAAGAAAGAAGCCTGAGCGTGTGAGCAGATCGAGATGGGTGGTTCGGTGTGGTGGGCGCGTGTGCAGACATCTGTTTTCTCAGTGAATCAGGAAGCAAGGTCATGGCTGAGCATGAGGATGGGGGAGGAGATGTGGAATCTGAGGAGGGAGAAGAAGGTCGGGAACAGTTGTGTAGGAGAGTGAAAGAGGGACAGATGCAGAGGAGGCGGTGTGATCTCTGGGCAGCATTTGGGACCCACTTGAGGGTCCTAGTCCTGAATCCAAAGTGAGACTAGTCAGCAGGGTGGCTGTCTCCCCAGCATGTTCAGCTAAGCAGACAGCACCCAGACAGATTTCACCAGGGCTGGGGGGCTGTCAAGAGGGGGTAAGGGAATCGAGTGTGTGCAACAGTATCATTCCAGTGATTTAAATTTCATGGTAAGGAGGAAGCAACCTCACAACGGGTGACAGACAGCTGTCCCGCAGCCTCCTGATTGTTTTTTGTACACGTCTTATTTTCCCATAGAAGAGTGAACTCTTGGGGCCAGGGACCAAACCTTACTCATGTTGGCCAGTAGATTCCTGGTGGGGGCTGAAGAATTCTTGGAGTCTGGATACCAGACAGAATAAAACAGAAAAGATGGGAGGTGATCAGAGAGGAGAATGCCCGAAGATGTGACTTTTCAGGCTGCCGTTATTTGTAATGACAGTGTCTGGACACCAGGATGTGGCCGTGGAGTGAGGGCATATAAGGTGGAGAGTGGGCAGGTAGTGACCTTGGGTGTTTCGCTCGCCCGGCGCTAACACAGGTGGCGTGTAGGGGAGACTGTGAGCCATAGGCTACAACATGGGAATGGGCTGCAGCATCACCCAGAGTCCGCAGGTGACTGCAGCAAAGACGGGTGGTGGGTGGCAGGTAGAGCACGCACGAGGGTTTCCCTCTGTCTCTAGGAGCCGGCTCTTTGAGGTAGGGTCTCTTTTTATCCCCATTTTACAGAAGAGGAACTGAGGCATCAAAAAGTCGTACATGGTGGTAGAGATGAAACTCAAGTCAGGGGATGTCCTCTGAAATTAACACCCCAGACACCACATGGAGAACCTTCCAACATGGACAAGTCGACCAGGAGTAAGATTTGGTCCCTGGCCCCAAGAAGTTCACTCTTCTATGGGAAAACAAGACGTGTGCAGAACAACAAGGCAAAAGGCTGTGGGACGGCTGCCAAAAGAATGCCGTGGAAACAGAAGGGGTGTAACGCAGCTCATCAAAATGATGCTAGAGGCCTTCACACAGGGGTGGGTGGGATTTCATAGGCAGGTTTGGGAGTGGGAAAAGGCATCCCAGTCCGAGGGAGCAGCCTAAGCGTAAGAACAGATGGGAAGGCTCCGAACCATCTAATACGACCAACTGGTCCAGTGCCATGGACAAGTAAAAGAGAAGAAATGATGCTGCAGGGAGGGATTAGAATGGGGCAGCAAGGGCTTGTGTTTGTCAGGGAGCTAAATGCAGCCTCACACAACCCCAGAATCTCAGGGGCTTAGTGCAGGACTTATTAGTGCAAAGATTTGTTCTTCATTCATGTAACAGCTCAATGCTGGTGTTCAGTTTCTGTGCACACCATGACATGGGGACTCAGGCATCCTCAGTTTGTGGTTCTGCCATCTCCTGGGGCCTCAGATTCCTTTACTGGATGCTGCATCTGGCCGGTCTACAGAGGGATGGAGTAGAGGGGCTTGCAGGAGCTGTTTTGGAGCCCAGCAAAGCCCTTGCACCCATCCCTCCTGACATTTTCCTGGCCAGAACTCAGTCCTGTGGCTCCCTCGACTGCAGGAAGAGCTGGGAAATGTAATCCGGCTGTGTCCACAAGAGGGAATGGATGCAGGTGGAGGTGAATACAAAGCCTTCTCTGCCACAGACATGCAGGCCGCAGAGTTTGGGCTTGCCAAGGAAGCCAGGGAAGCATGGAGGGTGTGGGCAAAGTCAGTTTGAGGAGGACTGAGCTGCAGACACCCCCAGGGAAGAGCCAGGGGTGGGAAACTCAGGAGACAGCAGAAGGCCTGAACACACATGCAAAAGTGGGAACAGAAAAGGGCACCAAAAAAAAAAAGACTCTGGGAGGCTCTTGTGGTTCTTGCCTGGGGTGGTGGTCCAGAGAGCAAAGGAGCTAAACAGTAAAGACCATTCTGAGGGTTCCCCACAGGGCCAAGACGGCCACCTTCCTCACCGCCTCAGCACTGGGGGCGCTGGAAGGCAGGGTCAGGCCATGTGGAGATGGAGTGGCGGGAGGTGATGGTAACGGTCCTCTGCAGTCCACAGCCTGGCCTCACAGAGGGGAGAAGAAAGGAGCTATTTTCATTTTCTTCTCCGGCCTCCACATGACAAAGGAGAAATATCACCCAACATTATTATCTCTCAGAAAATACTCTCTGGAATCATAAAAAGGGAAATACAGTGAAGCTAGACCACAAAGGCTGCCCCTTAAATCAGGAGCTTCTAAATTATCGTGGTGGCGCTTTCTAATTCCTCGGGATGAAAACATTAAAGATGAAAATGTCCCTTTAAATCAGATGCCCTGGGAGTTGCTCTAAAGAGTCAGTGGGCTTTCCCCTCCTTGTGAGGATTTTTTTTCTTTGGTCTCTTTTCACCTTGTAATAAAATATAAATCATAATGTATGGGGGTAGGCTCTGCAGAGCAAGCTGTGAACATGGATTTTCTGAAAATGAAGGTGTTTTGTTAATGGGAGTCATCTCATCTCGGGAAGCGTGAGAGGCTCAAATGATGAGTTTGCTACTTCACACTTTTTTTTTTTTTTGATTCACAGGCGGGTTTCAGGCCTGGCTGTGGCACCATTGTGATGAGTCGTGATGGCACACCCCAGGAGACCAGTGGGCTGACTCAACCCCTCCTGGCGTGGCCACTGGGCTCAAGCTGTGTGCGGTAGTGGCAGGAGGACTGGGCCCTGGAGGAAAGGGCATGATCCACACCCCTTGGCCCCTTCCAGGCAAGCCTGGTGGTTTGAGCTCTCGGGCCACACAGACAACCCACGGGCCAGTGCAGCCCCAGGAGGAAGGGTTGGGAGCCACAGGTCAGAGAAGGCTGCATGGCAAGGTGGACTTGTTTTCTGCATTCTGGTGTGGAAAAGAGGTCAGAGATGGAGAAAGAACTGTTGGTGAGTTGACCAGGCACGGGCAGTACTGGGGCAGCACAGCCCCAAGGCTCCACCCTGAGCCTGCCTCTCCCCTCTCTCTGCGCTATTCCATCTGCTGGTGCCCATCTACATGGGCCTGGGTGGAGGACCAAGGCCTGGCAGGGTGAGTCTGGGAAGCTGCTGGATAGTTAGTTATAACCAAGGTAAGAAAGCAGCTTCCAATATTTTAGAGAAATGTTCGAAGCTTGGGTCTGAAATCGAAGGGCTTGCTGATTGTCACACACCCTATGGCCTGCAGTCTCTCCCTCCCCTTCCGCTGAACCAGCCAATTGTCTTCAGAAGTGCTGGTTCTTCTCATCAACTCCACGGCCTTAATCCTGACCCCTGGCTTCCATCGGTGCTCTGTCCATGCCCTCCCCTCCTCCCCCACACCTGTACAGGAGCCCAGACCTGCAGCAGGTCACTCTTGCCCTGCGGTTGGCATAGCCAGAGAACTCTGCCATCCTTATCCAGTCTGACTGCAGATCAGGCCCCCTGGACCTCTCTCCTTGAGACGCTTATCTGCTCTCCACCTCTTTGGCCACCTCTTCTCCATCTTCTCTGTAAGTGAGCTCCTTCCCCCTGCCAGCCCCTCACACCTTCTCTGCAGAGGTCCAGGAGGTAGGAGCTTAGGCCTTGTAAGCCATGCCATCTCTGCCACGGCTGCTGAACTCTGATATTGTAACGTGAGGCAGCTGTAGATACGATGTAAACAAATGAGTGTGTCTGTGTTTCGATAAAACTTGATTTACAAAACAGGTGGAGGGCCTGAGACACCCAGGTATGCTGCTCCCCTCAATTTATACTGCCCTGGGGAGGGTCTTGTCCCACCCAAGCCTGCAGGCATGAGGTTTCCAGCACCAGGCCTTCGGCGGTCCCTAAGGTCCCCTTGGTCATTACTTAGGGGCACCACACAGTGTGACTAAACTGCCGCCCTTCCCCCAAGCCCACCTCCCCACCTGTGTCTCCTGTCTCACCAATGTCTTTTCCCCTTCCCATTGTACTTCTTTTGTAATCAGATCGTTAAGTACTTCCAAGTGGGTGGCTGAGTCTTTGAGAAGCTGCACGTGGGCTCAGGAGATGGGTGGGGAGGCATTAGACCGAGGCTGTGGGGAGATTGTGGGGCTGTGAGATGTGGCACTAGTGGGAAGCCCAGCATTGCAGCTCGCTGGGCTCCGTCCCCTCCCTGCCAGGCTGGCCAGCACTCAGCTGCACTGGCATTTCAGTGGGGTCCCACAGAGGGCTATGTTGAAGGGAGGCAGTCCAGATGGATTTACCAGTTGCAGGCAATGGGCTGCAGGTCAAGGGCAGGTGTCCTGGAGCCGTGGGCTCCTGTCTGCCAGCCTGTCTGTCACTGAGCTGAGGGCAGTGCTTAGAGCCATCCAAGAGGGCTCCGGGGGAGGCTGTGTTGGAGACCTCTGCTGTGGCCCCTGTGGTTCCTGCTTTATCTCATCCTGGGAGACCACACAGCCTAGGCATAATACCTGAAGCTAAAATTCAGGGGCTTCAGATAGCCATGTCACAAGCCACAGACCCAGCAGAAAGTACAGCTCCCTGGGGCCCCAGTCATCCATGTGGGACCCCTCCTCAAGGCTGCTGGCCTGCAGGGAAGCAGGGATCCCAGACAGAGGAAAGACCCAGGCTGGAAGCTTTGTCTTGTCTCCATGCCACGGAGGCTCAAGGACTCCCCATGGCCCTCACAGCAGCTCCGCCCCCAGCTCCGTTTTCCTCGTTCACCCAGTGCTGGTGGCAGAGGGGGTCAGCAGAGCTGCAGGCATTGCAAGTGCCCTCTGATTGATGCAGCTCCAAACATTCTGTTCACTTAGAACAGCAAACAGTTTCACGTTTCTCCTGCCCATCACGGGCAGATAAAATTCCCTCTTGTTTATTCACTGTCCTCCTCACAGTCCTGGGCAGCGAGGTACAATAATGAATCATCAGGCTGCCTTTGCCAGGGGGCACACCCGGCCAGGACAAGGCTCCTGCCACTGCTCACCTGTGCAGCTGCCTAACAGATTGACTGCTGAAGCTTTGTTCCGAGGTTGAATTCTTGATCTTGGCCGCTCTCTCAGTGGTGGAAAGCCATCAGCACCTGCTTTGCACACAGGCCCACTCCGGCATACTCTCAGAAAGGCCCTGGAATTCATCTTGCCCGTTTGAATATAAATGCAATTGAGACAAGATTCTTTTTGTTTCAGAAGTCATTGCCCCATTTCTGTTTCTCGTCAAGTGAACTGACAGCCAAAGAGAGTCAAAATAAACAACTCTGTGACTGGCTGAGCCAGATGAAATACGTCCCCCAACCCATCACTGGGACGTGGCACCGTCACGTTGTGTTACCAGTCAAGGGCTTGGCGCTGGTCTTTGGGCAGCTCTGGAGGCAGAATGTCAGGCTTCGGGCTGCATCCGTGCCAGGACAGGCTGCAGGACTAATCCCGGAGTCGGGTAAGCTGGAAGACAGGTGCCCACAACAGCAGGACACCTGCTCCTCTGCCCTGGGGTCTCACTCTTTCCTGGGCTCTGAAATGCAGTCTTAGAAGCCTTTTTCTTCAGCATGGATCCTGGGGAAGGGAGGCATGTGCCGTCATTCATCCAGGAGGGGAAGAAAGTGGTAGCCCAGGCCCTGCTCTCAGGAGCTCCAGACCCATGTAGGGAAGTGGGGCTCCCAGGCAAGGAGGAGGTATGTAAATATCAAGTGCTGAACAACAGGGTTGGGATGATAGGTGCTGTGGAACCATCTGGACAATCAGGAGGGCTTCCTGGAAGAAGATGGGTTTAGGCTGGACCTTGAAGAATGAAGATGGGGTAGATTTGGACAGACAGAGAAGGAAAGGGCTATACTTCAAGGTGAGAGAAAGGCTCAGAGGAAGGATTAGGAGTGGGGATTCAAGAATATAATTCATTCAGTGTTAAGTATCTGCTAGAGGTGGACAGATCACTGGTGGGGCAGTTGGAGCTGGAGTTGTGACCTCATTTTCAACTCTGCCCTGCTTTACCTTGAGGCTCCAAACCTCACAGCCCCCAGGGTTCCCACTGTTATCCCAGTTCCCAAGGGTGGCTGGGAGCTGACCTTGCTCCTGAGAAATGCTGCATCAAAGAGGGGAAACACTGTGGAGCTCCCTTGCCCAAGAGCCTCCTACAGACCAGGCTGTGCTTCCCAAGCCCAGGCTGCAGAGACGGGAGGACTGCGCAGCACCCCCTCTAGGTTATGGAAAGAGCCCCTCACAGACCCTCACTGTGGTCTTTGTAGAGAGAGAGTAGGAAGCTGTTCCTCTAACCAAGGAACAATTATCAAGGTGGACATGAGACCCAGAAAGATGGAGTGACCCTTAGTCCGCAGATGCCCCCTCCAGCGCTGTCCAGCTGTCCTGGCAGAGACTGCCACTTGCATAGGTCAGTTGAGTGAGGCCAGAGCCCTTTTCACAGGTACCTTGGGGCCTTGGGTCCACCTCCACTTTGCAAGACACAAAGGCTCTCCCTAAGCAGGCCCAGCATCCAGGGCCAAGGGGCTCAGGCAGAGGCTAATGAAAAGCTTGGTGCTTCATCCTGATGAGTTTCTTGTTGGGGACTCTGAGCACTGTGACTGTGACAGGTTTTGGACCCCTTGTGGCTGGGTAGGGTCTGTGTTTGGTCTTGCAGGTTTTCAATATGATGGTGTTTCCAGATGAGTAGCAACCTCGCTCCAAATAGTTCAATACAGCAAGTGGCCCAGGAGTGGGGCCTGGGCAGACCCAGATAGGCCCAGCAGGGCAGGCAGCAGCCTCTCCCTGGCTGTGCTGCTGAGGGCACCCGGGGCTCCCTGGCTCACTATGGGGGACCCCCGGAACAGAGGGGGCTGTACTACAGAGCCCCTGCAGCCTGCCTCCAAAACTCTGATCTAAGGCCTGCAGAGTCCACAAAGCTGTGACCACAGAGAGGTTAAGTCACTCACTCTCAGGGCTACCTAGTTAGTAAGAGGTGGGGCTGGAATACTCAAAATACATTCATCATTTTTTTAAAATAATAACTGTTCTTTACTGAGGCATTACTGTGTGCCAGGCACTATATTAAATCATTTATATTGTATGTAGTTCAGTCCTCAAACAGGTACTATTATTAACCCCAATTTACAGATGAGATAACTGAGGTCAGGCAATAGCACAGCTAGGATTCAGTCCAGGCAAGTCCAAGACCAAAACAAACAGCCTTTCCACTGCCCTTCTCTGCTTTCCTGAGGCAGGAGACTGGGCTGTGGTATGAGGGAGAGATGCAGCGTGCTTGTGTTGTGGCAGTCATGGAAGGCAGGCTCCTTGGAGGAGGTGGCGTTTGGCATTGGAATGACACCCAGAAGGATGCGTGTGATTGGAGTAAAGGGCAGAAAGAACAGTGGGAGCAACGATGCTGAGGCTGGAGGACATAGAATACATTCAGGAAATGGCACTGCTGCCATCTCAGAGCAGAGTGCAGGCAGCAGGGGGCAGTGGGGACCACACTGTGAGGTCAGTCAGAGTATAGAGGCCTTGAATGTGAGGCCAAGAACAGCCACACACAGCCCTGGACAGGGGAGAAGCAGAACCAGGGCTGAGCTGGGATGCCCATGTCTGCATCTTTTTTTTTTTTTCCTTGAGACAAAGTCTTGCTCTATCACCCAGGCTGGAGTGCAGTGGCACGATCTCAGCTCACTGCAACCTCTGCCTCCTGGGTTTCAGCAGTTCTCTGCTTCAGTCTCCGGAGTAGCTGGGATTACAGGCACATGCCACCATGCCCAGCTACTCTTTGTATTTTTTTTTTTTTGAGGCGGAGTTTCACTCTTGTTACCCAGGCTGGAGTGCAATGGCATGATCTCGGCTCACCGCAACCTCCGCCTCCTGGGTTCAGGCAATTCTCCTGCCTCAGCCTCCTGAGTAGCTGGGATTACAGGCACGTGCCACCATGCCCAGCTAATTTTTTGTATTTTTAGTAGAGACGGGGTTTCACCATGTTGACCATGATGGTCTCGATCTCTTGACCTCGTGATCCACCCGCCTCGGCCTCCCAAAGTGCTGGGATTACAGGCTTGAGCCACTGCGCCCGGCTACTCTTTGTATTTTTAGTAGAGGTGGGGTTTCACCATCTTGGCCAGGGTGGTCTTGAACTCCTGACCTCATGATCCACCCGTCTCGGCCTCCCAAAGTGCTGGGATTACAGGCATAAGCCACTGCACCCGGCCTGTCTGTGCCTTAAGAAATGAAATGACACAACTGCGGCCTCCATCATAGGCCAGCACCCAGGTAGCATCCCAAGCCACTGCTGATTGAACACATATGCATGCAGCTGTCATTCACAGACTCCCAGCAGCAGTGCTCACCTCCTCGGTAGAATAGTCACCAACAAAGCTTTAACACACTGAAAGCTGAGGATTTCTGCCTGAAAAGCACTGGTATTTGGCCTTGTGAACATAAAGATGGGAAATGCAACCAGGCAATGCAGGGGCTGCCCAGACCAAGGGGTTGTTTTTAAGTGAGAGAGATTGAATGATATTTACAACCTAATTCTCAAATTAGGTTTCCTTTTTATGGGATAGAAAATGCTCCATTCAGGCCCCATGGAGAGATGTGGTCTGAGAGCAGCATTGAGGTGATCAGTGTGTCTTAAAACTTCCAGATGCTCACAGACACTTTGAGTAAAAACAGAGAGGACCAAAACTGTTTCCAAAAAGCAGGAAAGAAGGCTCATCTGCTTTTTAGGATCCTTGAAGTCTACTGGGGGCCAGCTCAGATGCCACCTCCTCCAAGAATCCCTTCCTAAGTCCCCTGCGGTCTACCTTGCTTCAGATGCATAGTGGAGGGTCCCCAGTGTGATGATGTGGCCTCCAGCTGAGGCAACATCACCGGGCTCCACAGAGCCACACGGCTCATGAGTTGATTTTTTTAAGCCCTTTGAACCACAGCTTGTGGATAAGAAGAAAGGTTTTTGTCAAGACTAAAGAGGCAATTAACTTGTAGCAGGTGGAGGTACATCAGAAACATGATCCACAGAAACAAGATCTCTTCAGAAGAAGTTAGGCCTCGTTACAAGTGTTTTCACATGCCTGAATGTGGAGATCTGGGTAGGGCTTCCAAAGCGCTAGGGCCCACTGTCCCTCTCTGTTAGTACCCAGCAGGTGTTAACCACGTGCCTCATACATGCTAAATACTTTGCACATATTCAATCCTCACTAAATGTCTATGAGGCAGATTCTAGTCCCATTTTATAGAAGAGAAAATAGGTCCAGGGAGGTTAAGAAATTTGCTCAAGGCTGCATACTCAGTAAATGGTGGAGTTGGGATTAGAACCCAGGCTCCTAAGCACTGCATAACATCACACCCAGGGATGCTTAGAGGTCAGCCTTGTGTCATGACCATGTCACACACACATGTAGATTGTAAGTGCCAATGGACACAGGGCAGGTCGGGGTTTGCTGTGCTCAGGCACCCAGGACAGGGCTTGGCGCAGAGCTGAGTTATTGGTGCCCTGGCTGCTGAGGGACCGATCCAGTTCCATTCCCAGGACTTCGTGCTTGGGGCTCATGGTCAACCCTGAGAGTGCTGAGAGCCCAGTGAACGGGTCTTAACACAGTCTATGCCTGGACATGGCCTAGCTTGCGGGCCCATCCTAAGTTTTATGGAAGTGAATCACCAAACCAGGCCAGGCAGTGCAGAGCTGAATGCAGCCAGGGCAGCAAGGGGCCATCCGCCCTCCTAGTCTGAATGATCCTCAGTCTCTGACTCACCAGGGAGCTTTGTGTGACTGACTCCACAGCTGGAGGAGGAAGATTACGTGAGATGGTGAGGGAGGCTCCTTGTGGTAGCAGGACATGCACTTGGCCTTGGAGGAAACTGGGAAATCACTCCTTTGGAACTGTTTAGAGGAAAATGTGAGAATTCAGATCCTACTGCATGGCAGTTCTGAGGGTGATATTTTAGGGCCAAGGGAGCTGGGGACCTTTCCTGCCCAAGTCAGAGAGAACCACTGGTACTAGAGGCAGCCTTCAGGGAAAGGCTAGGGTCCCAGCCAGGCTGGCACCTGACTGAGCCTCACTTGAACTCTATGCGTCCCCCTCATTCTGCCAGGACACTAGTCAAAGCTGAAATATTATTCCTATTACAGGGTTTTAGCAGTGCCACTTCCATCAAGATTTCCATTTGTCTTTGCGCTTCTATTCTCATTGTTTTCAAATATGTCTTGCCTTCTCACTCTTCTTTCAAACAGCACCCTGCCATTTATAATCAGAGGGCAAATGAACTTTGTGCAGATCTCCCTGTCCCCTCATGAACTGGCCAGGCATAGAAGAGGCAACACCCAGGGTGTCCTTGCTGACTCAATGCCATGTTCTGACCACTCTCAGGGCCACCCAGTGGGGCTTCCAGAGCATCAGCTGTCATCTTGTGCCCACTTACTCCAGAGCCTTCGCTGGCTCCCTATTTCCCACCTCACCAAGTCTGAGCACCTCCGCATGCTCATTAGGTCTCGTGTCCTAGACAGCTCTTTCACAGCACCCTGACGCCCTACTCAGGGGTCTTTTCCCATGGGTCTGTTTACTCCCCCACCCCATCCCAGGATTCCCTCCAAACAAAAGGCTAATATGTTAAGGAAGGCAAGGACTGTGTCAGATATCCTCCAGCATCTGATGCTGAGCATCCTCTCCGACTTGAGACAGTTTAGAACCATTTCAAAGCAGAGAATGCCAAGAAGATGGGCTGGTGGGGTTCATTCAAGTCTTGGATGCCTGAATCTTCTCCAAGAGGGTTGCCCAAAGACTTAAGAAAAAGAGCAAGTGCCCAAGGCAGAGTCCAAGGAGTAGCTCCAGAGCAGCATGTGCCAGGGCGAGCTGTGTCTGCACAGGTTGGGTGGGAAGGGGAAGAGGATGGTGGCAAGGATGTAGAGGGAGGAGACTGCCAGGCAGGTACTGCTCACATCAGCAGGGCCTCAGCAGCGGAACCACTGCTGCCCTCTGCCCACACCCTTCCCCTCCCTCCAGTTCCACTTCTGCCCTGAGGGACATCTGTCGGGATCAGGAAGAAATGTCACACTCCAACAATTGAAGGCTAATGTTTTTAGTGACTTGACTCACTCTAATTAGAGAAAGCAACACATTGATTAGCAGCAGTCTGACCTGGGGGTTCATAATGGTTTCATAATGGACTTGTGAGAATTGCTCACGATATGCTTGGAGTTCCAAATTTGCAGATGGTCTCTCTGAGGGTGGGGCTGGATCAGCATGGGAGAAGGGCCGGTGCTGGGCAGCCCCCTCTCACATCTGTGCAGATAACACCTTGCCTTCTACATGTGTCTCCTGGTCTTTGCCTGATATGGTTTGTCTCTGCGTCCCCACCCGAATCTCATGTTGAACTGTAATTCCCAGTGTCGGGGGAGGGACCTGGTGGGAGGTGATTGGATCATGGGAGCAGATTCCCCGCTTGCTGCTCTTGTGATAGTGAGTCCCCACGAGATCTGATGTTTTAAAAGTATGTAGCTTTGCTCTTTCCCTCCCCCTTTGTTCTTTCTCTCCTGCTCTGCCATGGTAAGACACGCTTGCTCCCATGATTGCTCTGCCTTCTGCCGTGATTGTAAGTTCCCTGAGGCCTCCCAGCCATGCTTCCTGTACAGCCTGAGGAACTGTGAATCAACTAAACCTCTGTTCGTCATCAATTACCCAGTCTCAGGTAGTTTTTTATAGCAGTGTGAGAACAGATTAATATATTGCCCTACACCCATGCAGTGCTATGGGCCAACACTGCACTGTGCAATTTCTCATAATGGTTTCTGTGAGCCATTGCCCTCGGCTTCTGTACCTTCTGGCCAAACACCTCTGGCGCCTGCTCTCAATTGCACCCCAAGAAGCACTAGAATTCGCTTATCCCTGGGGATCTGCTGCCCCAGGTCTGTATAGGGAAGAATGTCACCATGTATCTGGCATTATTTGGGATGAACATCAAGGTGAGAGAGAGAAGTAGAAGGCAGACTGTCCCCCTGGATCTGGACCTTGCAATAGAGACACAGCTGTGCCTCAGTGGCTTGAATTGCTTTCTGTATCACTTGCCAATGGACACATCTTTCCAAGGCAGGTCCCAGGTCACTGTCCACCATATGAACAAGGGCCAGCCGCACCAGCTGGAGTCTCAAGGCACAGCATGGCCCCATTACAACCTTGGAGAACACTGAAACACATAGATACACACACACACACACACACACACACACAGGGCTTAGAGGCACCTTTAGGGTGCAAACGGTTTGCCTTCTTGAACCGCTTTTGAAAATCTTCAGGGTGCAAACGTTCACCCTGTACCACCACTCTTGAAAATCTCTGTTGCCAATGAGCCGCTCTCAGAGCTGAGTGGCAGGCTTCCCTTGTACCTGGCGAGAAAACAATGGCACGCTTACTTTGAGGTGGTGCATCTCCTCCAGCCCAGGGCCCCAACCTTGTGCCAACAGACATCCCATGCCCCTCTGCTCCCAAATCATTTCTCAGAACTTAACAAGTATTACTGGCTATCTCTTAGGAAAGAGACAGTTATCAGATGAGCATTGCAAGACTTCAGTATTGTTTGGAGAAAATTATCTTCCTGGGAAAGGGGCTTCTGCTCTTTGTGGTAACGAGGTCAGTGCAGACCCTTTCAGAGCAGTGGTTCAGGGACTCAGACAACTAGGGCAAGGGTGACAAACCCCTGGTTCAATGGGGCTGAGCACAGATGAGAGCTCCCACTGGCCAGATGGAGTCGGCAGGCTGCACTCAAGAGCAAAGAAACTCAGGTCTCTGTTCAGGGGATACCAGAGCAGTCCCAGCCCCCGGGCATGAGGACGGAATGGCTGTAACTCCCAGAACAGAGGCCTCTGCTCCCGCCCACAGGAGCCACTGCTGCACTCCAGCCCTCCCCCAAGAAGAATCATCTGGGAAGAAAATGATCCTGCTGCTAATGGGATTAAAATGCATTTTGAGTTTTCCAATTACATATTTCAATTATTCCGTGAATGTAAATTGGAACTCAACAATGCAACTGTGAGCTGGCAGGAAACCAGAACTGGCGACTTCTCCCCCAAAAGACCACAGATTTCCTACCCCAGAACATGCGAGGATCTACTAGGAAGATTCCCCTGGGGTCCCAGCATTTCAGGAATTTCTACCACTGCCTGAGCACATGGCATGGTGCTCCTGGCCCTGTTCATCTGTGCCCACAGAAGGGCACATACTGTTTCCTCTGCTTGGAAGCCCCTCCCCAGGCCCTACCCTCCCCATCCTCTGGACAAACATGTTTAAGACTCAGTTCAAGTCTCCCCTGCTCAGAGAGGCCCTGACGCTGCTACAGATGCCCACACAGCACTTCCCATGTCTTCTCATCTCCCTCCCCCAGACTCACTCATCCACCATTCCCAAGAGCCTACATGGGGCCTGGCACATCATGGGTGCTCTATGAATTCATGCTTCGGGGAAAACATAGGTGTTCAGATTCCCGGCCAGTTCCACACACTTGATAGGCCAAGCTCTGGCCTAGTCTCTAGTCTGGGAGCCTAGAACCTAGGATTTCAGACCCAGGTTTGTCAACAACTCATAACTCATATAGTGAAATCCCAGCCACCACTCACCCCAGAAGCCCTGACCCAAACCCCATGACCTGCTCCTTTGAGAGGAAACCCATGCCCTGGAAAAGCCAAATCCTCCAAAATCTTCATCCCTTCTTCATGCCCTGGGGTCTGGGACTGCTCTGGTCCAGAACAGGGGGCCTTGCCAGTGCAGACCCTCATTTGGTAGCTCAGGAGAAAAGAAAACCACTCCCTGGCCACTTCCTTTCCATCTCCATGCCCTGCCATAGCCTTCCACTTTTATCCTCTGGTTCTAGCTATTCAGCCCAAATCATAAAAGAGTCCTGGCCCAGGACTGCAGCACCATTTATGGAGCTCAGCTTGAGAATCCTGCAGAGCTGGGCAGATTTACCTCTCTGAGCCTCAGTTTTCTCATCTGTACAATGGAAGTAATTGTACAGAAAGGTTGTTCTGAGGATTCAAGGAGAAAATGTGTGTAAACAGCAGAGTGCAAGGCAGGGTGCTAAGGGAATGTCAGATTTTATTACTGTTATTATTTGCCCCCTAAGTCCAACCTATTTCAGAGATATTTTCGTAGAAAAAGGGTTACAGGCAACAGTCAGGCAGGGACCTTCTGGGGTGTCTGGACCTAAGACCTTCAAGTGTCCTTCAAGGCCGTGAATGCAGATCACCAACACCAGACCCAGCATCTGAGCTAAAGGAGAGAAGCAGCTGGCTCAGGGCTCCAAGGAGGTCGGGCTGGTTAAAGAGACAGGACACAAGTGACTCCTCATTGAGAGCATTCCAGGGGGTGTCCCAGACACAGGGACCAGTGTGCAGGCTCACTGCTCACCCACCAAGTGTTTACCCAGCATGTTCCATGTGTGGGGCACTGGGCAGCCTGCTGGCATTTGATGGTGAGCAAAGCCAGATGTGGCTCCTGCCCTTGGAGAACTTACAGTTCTGGGGAGAAAGAGACAGGACAACAGTGGCGATCTACTCTAGATAGAGTAGTTGTGGGCAGGGCACCTGTCTGAGGAATAATGTAAAGGGAGAGACAGGGAGGTGAGAGGAACCAGCCAGATACCCAGGAGCCCTGGAGACAGGGAGGAGCTTGCTCTAGTCAAGGGCTGGAGGCAGGCAGTGTGGCGGGAGCGTGGTGGGCCAGGGAAGCTGTCGGGGAGGCCATCGCAAGAGAAGGAGGTTGGTCTTTATTCTGTGTGCAGTGGCTACCCTGTGGCTTTGAGTGGGGCTTGGTTTTGGAGGATGGGTGGTGCCAGGCTCTGAGCTAAGCCCTGGCAAATCACCAGGAGCAAGACCAGGCAACTGAGGAGAGCCTCCCAGCTGGTGGGCAGTATCTTGGAGACCTGCTTTGGGGGTGCAGACTTGGTGCTGCCACATTTTGAGAGCAGTTTTCAGAGCAGCGGGGAATGACTTTTATGCCTCATCTGCACACCCCTGGCCCAGTCCACATCCCAGATGGCTTCAGTCTCGCCTGGGAGTAACTCGGCTCACAAATATTTATGCCTGGGCTCTGAGGTGGCAAAGTCTGTGATAACCACAGCTGGTCTGAGCGGGCCAACTGAGCCTGCAACCTGCCAGTTCAAGGTCTCACCCTTCACCCCCTCCCTACGCCCACCTGTCGCTTGCCGTCTGAACTCGTGTATGTAATGTGGCTGCTGTTGGCACTGAAATGATTGGCCAGGTGTCAGAGCGGGTGGCCACATTCAGGCCTAGAGGGCGCTAGAGGTTGATTTGCCCCCCCCCCCCCCCCCCCCCCCCCAATGCAATAAACAGCCTTTCATGGGCTGATATGAGAAATTATCACACTGTGGCTTTAAACGTGTGCTCTCACCAGCCAGGAGGCCAAAAGTCGGAAATCAAGGTGCTGGCAGGACCACACGCCCTTCAAAGGCTCTCTTGCCTCTCCCACTTCTGGTGTCTCCTGGTATTTATTCCTCAGCTTGTAGCCACGTAACTCCAGTGTCTGCCTCCATCTTCACAGGCCTCCTTCGTTGTCCCCCATGCCTTCTCGTCTCATAGGGACTCGAGTAACCAGATTTAGGCCCACAGTAAATCCAGGATGATTTCCTGTCAAGATCCTTAAGTAATTATATCTGCAAAGATCCTGTTCTCCAATCAGGTCACATTCTGAGGTTCTAATAGATATTAATTTGGTGAGGGGTTGGGGACACTACTCAACTCACCATAGGCCCCAAGGAGGATGCCCCTGCCACGTGACTCTGCCTCATGCCCTGACTCGGGTCTTGTAGGCCCTCGCTAGCCCCGTGACCCCTCCACCCGACCTGAGCACGCCGATCCTCTGGCCCCCATTCTCCCCATGTTCACATTCCCCTTGGACCATCCTAGGAGATGTGTGCACATGGCCAAGCCAGGCTCAGCCTGCATCTCCTTGCCGGGCTCCTGGGTCCCACCTGTTGGCAACAGACTAAGACAGCAGTTCCCAAAATTTTTGGCACCAGGGATGGTTTCCTGGAAGACTACTTTTCCACAGACTGGGAGTGATGGGGAACGGGGATGGTCTCGGGACGAAACTGTTCCACCTCAGATCATCCGGCATTAGATTCTCATAAGAAGTGCATAACCTAAATCCCCCACATGCACCGTTCACTACAGGGTTTGTGCTCCTTTGAGAATCTAATGCTGCTGCCGATCTGACAGGAAGTGAAGCTCAGTCAGTTGCCTGCCACTCACCTCCTGCTATATGGCCCAGTTCCTAACAGGCCATGGACCATCCATAGCCTAGAGGTTAGGAACCCCTGGTCTAGGGTACCAGAAGTACAGAAAACACACAATCAGTTCTAAAGAACTTCTCTATAGAAACTGACATTCTTTTGCATGAACCCGCAGCTTCACAGTAGCACTTGAGTTACAACCACACAGTATAAGCCTACTGGTCAGGGCTGGCAAGGGGCTGGAGCCTCCCAGTGCAGGGCAGGCAAAACAAATGTGCAGCTACATCTTCAGCCACTCAGGCCCAGGAAGGCTGATACTGCCCCGTATACCCGAGGCTGCCTTGCCACCTCAGGCATTAGTTGATTTATTGGTGGGAGGAGCAGGGGATGAAATTGTCTGTAAGGGCTCATGCCTGCCTAACACCTAGGTCTAGAGCAAGAAATACCCCTGCCTAGCTTTGAGGAAGTGGCTGGTGTTTTCTAGGTGGGAATGGCCTGCAGACCTGTTGGATCCCTCTCTAGGGAGGGACATGTCCATCTGAGCTCAGCTCCTAGTGTCCAGTGTTCTACTGAGGTCTTCCTTGCACCTCTCAAGGAGGTTTCCTGATGCCACCTCAGCTGGTACGGCCTTCTAGGACAGGCAGGAGACCAGGTCTCAGCTCCCTTAGACTGTGTTGCAGGGAAAAGTCATCACTAAGACATACCCACCTCCTGACAGAGCAGGAAGCATAAGCTGATATCAGCCCTGACAGAACATGGGAAAGAGAGTTCCAGCACAGACAGAGCCCTGCTGGGAGCTGGGACTCCTGAAAATGGAAGGGCTCTCCATGTGGCTGAGGACAAGTAGGATGTGGGAACATGAGCCAAGACTGCAGCCATGGCGTGGCAGAGGACCTGAGGAGCTGAGTGGGTCACACAAGGCCTCACAAGACCCCTTTGCCCCAAACACACATGCCGCATGGGACAGCAGAGCTCTGGGGAGGGGGGCCTCTTGGCAGGACACCTGGCCCTCCTATAAACTGACCGTTCTTGCAGGCAGTTGTGGACCCTCTCTGCTTCTGAATGTCACTGTGTCAGCCCAGCAGCACTTTGTACAGGCCATGAGACCAGTCACCTCTGATGTACCGAGGGTCATCCTGGGGGCACCCATGCAAATCTCTTAAGGTCCCTGGGGTTAGTTTTCACCTGTGAATTAGGCTCACCCTCCTGCAGTTGTGGTGAGGGCCACGTGTTCCAGGCCATGGGACTGAGCTGAGCTCAGAGGAGCACACAGCTCTGGTCACAGGAATGGGTAGAGGGTGATGAAATCTCTTGTCGTGAGGCATCTTCGCTATGGGGCCCCCACCTACCCTGGACTGGCTGTTCTTTATCTGTTGCTTCACATCAGCACCAAGGATCCGTGGCACGAACCCCCAATAACAGTTCAAAAGAGGGCTTCCTCCTAAATCATGCCAGTGGGAAAGAAAGCCCAGGGTCCCAGGATCCCCCAGAATCAGCCCCACTCATGAGGCTGCTTTATCCAGAGCATCAGGGGCCACCCCAAGGGGCAAGTCAGGCCTAGGAGGGCCCCAGCCTTCCTGCGGCTCCTCCCAGGACTTGCCCAGGGGCAGATAGATGGGAGCTGATGGGAAATAGCAACACATTCTTTCCTCTGTAAATATTTTATTTGCTATATAACCCTATGTTTTCTGTGATAATATTTCAGTCATTTTTTAGATTGTAAGTGGAGTGCAACATACATGGAAAAGTGCACAGCTCAGTGAAGCAGACATGAGCTTGCTGTGCGGCCACTGTGCTGATGAGAAACACAGCCCCACGCACCTCAGACGGCCTCCTTCCTCCCGCACCCAGTCCCCATACCTGTCCTCCTCCCTAAGGCAATTATCATCCCGCCTCCCTCTCTTTTTTTTGAGACAGTCTTGCTCTGTTGCCCAGGCTGGAGTGCAATGGAGCAATCTCAGCTCACTGCAACTGCCTCCCAGGTTCAAGCAATTCTGCCTCAACCTCCCAAATAGCTGGGATTACAGGCACCTGCCACCACGCCCGCCCATTTTTTTTTTTTTTAATTTTTAGTAAAGATACGGTTTCGCCATATTGGCCAGGCTAGTTTTGAACTCATGACCTCAGGTGATCCGCCCACCTCAGCCTCCCAAAGTGCTGGAATTACAGGTGTGAGCCACCATATCCAGGCTATTATCTTGCCTTTCTAATATCACTGGGTAATTTTGCCTATGTTTGAGCTTTATATCAATGGACTCATACAGAACGACCTCTGTGTGTCTGGCTGCTTGCTTCAAACTATGTCTGTGAGATTCGCCTATTGTCACTTCATCTACAGCCGGGGTTTGTTCTTTTTCATCGATAATAGTATTCTGTTGTAAGAATATGCCACCTGGGTTTATGTACCAGGTTGTTTCTAGTTTGGGAAAACGATTAATAATGCTCTTGTGCATGTCTTTGTTATGCATTTCTGTCAGAAATATATCTCTTGGCATCAAATTGCTGGTGGCGAATATGCACAGAGTAACAAGATGTTGATGCCTGGTTCTACACATGCTCCTGTAACAAAAGTCGAAAGTTGACCATGGTCGGGCATGGGGAGGGATGGCCTTTGGCCCCAAGCTACCCATTCAGGGCCAGCTTGGGACAGTCTTGAGGGGTCATAACTGTTTCCCCCACCATGGCCTTGAGCCCCTGGGTGTTCCTACAGGTCCCTCCCTGCCTTTGGGTCAGGGACACTCTTCAAGAGTTTGCCATAAGGCTAAGGGCTCCCTGGGCCAAGGCAAAGCAATATAGGGCAGCAGCCAGGAGGGAGGCCAGAGCCGGACGGACCTTCCAGGTCCCTGCAATCCCCAGCCTGTACAGAGCCACCTGCTCAGAGGAGCCACCTACGCATGCCCTCCCTCTCCGCTGGGGTCCAGCATCACCTGCCCCAAGCCAGCCAGGACAGCCCTGATGGCAGCCAGCTGAGGACAGGGTTGTGAGTACCCCCTATGGCTTCCACCCTGGGGGAAAAGAGATGTATTTCCCTCCTTCAGGAATGTGCAGACCCCACTTAAAGGGGAAACATGATTGCTCTCTGTTGACTTGAGTTATATTTAGTATAATGTTACTTAAATATGTACAAACATAACTCCAGGTACACGTTCCTTATGTGGAGAGCTCTCGTACAGCCATAAAGCTAAAACAAATTTATAAATAAAAAAAAGCAAACTGCAAAACCAATAAACTTCAAATTAACAACATTAATTTAATGAGACAAAGTGATGTTGTTTCCCTGAAACTAAATCAGAGCTCGAGGCTGACTCTGGGGCAGCCTGCTATTTGTTGTTCTCCGGGGTTTTCTGCTACCTCGCCGTGTGTGCTGCATGATGACTCAACATTCCTCTGCTTCTTTCTCCATTCAAACCACTTCAAAGCCTTCATTTTCACAGTTTCCTTAGCTCTTTAAGCCTTGGTTTGCTCATCTGTAAAATGGAGAGAGTATTCGTTATGTATTTCGTTGTGAGAATTAAATCAGGTGATGCAATGCAGCCTCCTGGCTTGAGACATGTGCAGTCACATAGGGGTCCACACTCAGAAGGGGCCCATGCTTGCTTTCATGGCTTTGATGCTCTGCTGTCAACATCTTGAACATTTTTTTTTAAGATGGAGTTTTACTCTTGTTTTCCAGGCTGGAGTGCAATGGCACCATCTCAGTTCACTGCAACCTCTGCCTTCCAGGTTTGAGCAAGTCTCTTGTCTCAGCCTCCTGAGTAGCTGTGATTATAGGCATATGCCACCATACCTGCCTAATTTTTGTATTCTTAGTAGAGACAGGGTTACACCATGTTAGGCTGGTCTCAAACTCCTGACCTCAGGTGATCCACCTGCCTCGGCCTCCCAAATTGCTGGGATTACAGGCATGAGCCACCATGCCTGGCCACATCTTGAAATTCTTATAATTTTTTTTTTTTTTTTTGAGACAGTCTCGCCCTGTCACCCAGGCTGGAGTGCAGTGGCACAATCTCAGCTCACTGCAACCTCCACTTTCTGTATTCAAGTGATTCTCCTGCCTCGGCCTCTCAAGTAGCTGGGATTACAAGGATGTACCACCAAGCCTAGCTAATTTTTCTGTATTTTTAGTTGAGACAGGGTTTCACCATGTTTGCCAGGCTGGTCTCAAACTCCTGACCTCAAGTGATCCACCCACCTTGGCCTCCCAAAAAGCTGGAATTGTAGGCGTAAGCTACTGAGCTCAGTAAATTCTTATAATGTTTTAAACAAAGGGAACTGCATGTTTATATTACACAAGGCCCTGTAAATTATGTAGCAGGTCCTATGCACAGCATAGAGTCAGGTATACAGTTGGCGCCCAATAACCGTTAGCAGCTGTTACCAGTACCTCGTCCTGGTTACTAAGTGCAGTTTCTTTGTGATGTTTTCCTCTGAAGACAGTTTTATGTTCCCATTATTTAATAGGGGCTGGAAAGGCCACCTCATGTGTGTAATTGTATTTGACTAATTCTTAGAGTTGAGTGTGTGGTTTGGAGCGAGGACAGCTGTGTTGATGGAAGGATTAGCTTGCTGGGTCACGTGGGCAGGCTGAGCACACCACCCCACCAGAGCCCCCTCACTCAGGACCGGCCCCCCAGGATTCAGACCTGTGTCTCTTAGGCTAACATTCCAACAGGGCCAGGCAGAATACTGCTGTCTTTTTGAAACCTCTTAAATAGGTGGCCAGAGTTTAAGTTAACAGGTTATGAAGTTGAAGACACTTGAAAGGATGAGAAGCTCATATAGGGTTGCTAATTTAATTTTCCTTTTTTACTGCTATTCTCCAAAAAAAAAAAAAAAAACCCACACAGATTGCCCTTTTTCTGAGGATGAGCACGGCATTTTGCAAGAGTAGAAAAGGGCATTAAGATTTTGCAAGGTCTCTATTTGTCCCTGACTTCTCAAGGCTCCTCTGCTGGCCCAAATAGGACATAGGCCCATGGGATTAACTGCTTAAAGTTCCAGGAAATGGGAACCACCTTTGGCTGCTGTCACCAGGTTCAAGTATTTAATAACATCCCTGCCTGCCCAGAGGACATCTCAGCAAGCAATTCTGTCAGCCCCAGCCACCGCCCTGGCCATGTTGAGAAGTTTGCCAAAGAAAAATGAACACTTGGGCCTCAAAGTGCAGGCATTAATATCCCAAGTGTCTTCATCATGGAAGACTTTGTTCCCCAAGGATAATAAATCTTTCCTTGTGGGACACAGCAAGAAGCTAAGGACAAAGCTGACTCTCTGAGCTCAGTAATCAGGCTAGTCTCCTGCTGGAGGCACAGAAGGGACTCCCCTGTGCGTCAGCACCTCCTGCATGCCCTGACTCATGCTTAGGGGAAGGATGGTGGAGTGAGAGGTGGATATGGACCCTCCCTGGGCAGAGCTCCCTGTTATCCCTGGAGTTTGTTACTCCTTCCGCTGCCTGCAGACGTAGGTTTCCCTTCAGCTATGCAAAGGCCTGTGAACATGGATACATGGTCACAAGCATCTTTGTGGCTGTTTCTTTCCACCAGCCTGGGGCCTGCTGGGTTCCCGCAACCTCAGGTTAAGACAAGCCTCAGAGGTCATCAGTAGCCAGTATCCATTGTTCTGCACCCCTTGGGAGAACCTCCAAGAACAGGGCTTCCAACTTCTTCAGGAAGATTCCCCAGGTAACTCCCTCCTCCTCCTGAGCCACAGGCCCAGGTAAGCCACAGCCACAGCCCACACAGGACCCCAGGACTGAGGACTCTAGAGCTGAGTCTCCAACATGGCAGCCATTTGCAATATGTGGCTGCTGAGCACCTGAAATTAAGCTAGTCCAAATTGAGATTAAGTATAACATACACACTAGATTTCAAAGCCTTCTGTGGAAAAAGAAGGTAAATAGCTCATTAACTAATTCTTACATTGATTTTATGTTAAAAGAATAGTCAAAATAATAGTTTAGATAGTATTAAATTACTATCAACTGTTTCTTCTTTTTACATGGCTACAAGAAAGGTAAATCAGGTGTGCAGCTTGCATTGCCATTCCATTAGACAGCACTTCTCTGGAGAGGACAGGGGAAATATCACAGGATTCAACCAGGAAGGTCAGAGCTGTAACAAGGGACTAACCTGTTTCCACATCCAGCACTGGCCCCCAGCACATGCCTTTCTGAACTCTGGCCTTTGATGGTCCAATCTGTCCTGCTCTGCAGGGGATGTGAACCCCAGCAAGAAGCTCCCAGAATGGGAACGGAAGGGCTGTTCTATGACAAATATTATCAGCATCAGAAAGTCAAACTGAGTTTCTGGGGTCACCTGAGAATTACAAGTCCTAACAGATGGCCCAAGTTTTAGTCTTCTCAGTTTTAGTACAAAATCCAGAAAAACAGTTACAGATCTGTTGCCACATAAATGCCTATGAACAATCACCACTCGAGACGCTGCCTTAGTGCTCACGCAGCACACTCATTTACAGACTAATAAAATCGGAAGAGTTATTATTCCTTTAAAACGCAGACATATCTGGGGTATCCACTTAACGACGCATATGGAATAAATTACCTTTGGATGACACTTTTTAATTGAATTGAACTAACAGCTTAGTAATATGTTGCAATAAGACGAATATTAGGATGATTAAAAGATCTAAAAACTCTTGCAAAATTAAATGATTAAACATAATGCTGAGTAAATGAACAAGCCCGTGTATATTAATCAGCTGTGGGCCTCTGTAAGCCGAGGTGTAACTAAATGCACATCACGGCCCTGCACATGCATGCCTCTTCTCTCCCTCCACGTCGGCTTTCCATCATGCCCTCCTTACCACCACGCTGAGCAAACTGCTTTTTTTTTCCACGGATAAACAATGCGCTAGGAAGGCAGTGAGTGTAAGAATTACAAGAGCTATTGCTCCTTGGCAAACACTCATTCCTTTGGTTGTGGGCTTCAAGAAATGGCCGTGTCATTCATTTCCAGTCCCTGTTTTTAACTGAAATGAAACTTTAAGGCGCAAAAATTAATAGAATTCTGGCTTCCGTTCTGATCATAGGAATTGACATTCCTGGCGCGTTCCCCTTGTTGATATGTCTCTTGTTTCCAATTAACCCACTCACCTCACTGTGTTTTAATTTCCCTGAGACTGTTGAGTCCCGTGCGTCGGTCTTAGGAAGCAGGGGGTGGGAAAGTCATGTTGGGAGAAAGTGTCAATTCCAAAGTCCCCCGGTCAAAGCTGGCTGCTCCTGAGGGCGGAGAAGGAACAGCAGCTCTGTTGAGGTCTCAGGAGGGCATCTCCTGCCTCCCTCCCTCCCTCTGCCGCCACCCAGCACCATGCAGGTGCCTTTCGTATGACCTAGAAAACTGATTACCTTCCTTACGCGGTTCATCCCCCGCCTGCTCAGAGATAACCCAGGTAATTTCTTTTTTGATTGTATAAATCTTTCATACCCAAGTCGCAGTCATAATTAGTTACATAAAAATTCAGGTTACGACTTAGGCTGTTATTAGGAACATGAAAACAGTGAAAAGTTTTGTCTCACTCACTCTCTAATAAAAACTCTCAAGGTCTCTGTTACTGAGAACAGAAGAGACTTGGTATCTCATTAAGGCTAAAATTCAATTCAGAATAGAATCTCAGTAGCTGAGCTTGATGCTGGGGCAGTGTGGGGGCGGGAAAGCCTAGCTGCTCCCGGCAGGAATTTTGAAGAGGTCTGTGCTCTCCCCATCCCTGTGTGTGTTGTGGTCTTCCCTCGTCTGGGCTGAGAATCTGTGCTTCCAAAACCAGTGCTGCAAGAAGCCCAGCAGAGGCATCTTCTCAAATGAAAATATATTCCTCAAACCAAAGTGCTGACCAAACCCATCTTGCAGCACATCACATTGCAAAATGACACAGTGGAATTCCATTAAGCCATGGCTCCTAAGGAACAAGTCAGCTTTCTGAAAAGTCCCAGATAAAGCGCTGCAATTGTCTCAATGGCTTAATCACCTACCCAGGGCACTAGATCCATCTTCCCCAGTTGGGCACATTAAGAGCCATGGAAAGGAATCACGTTCCCACAGTTCCCAGGAGACTGAGAGGGCCCTTCAAGGCGGGCAGGGGTTAGCAGGGCCTCTTCCCTCTGCAGCCACTTCCCTCCACCTGGCCCAGCTCAGGCCCGAAAGCCAAGCTGAGGAAGCAGCTCTAACTGGACTCCAAGTTACAGTGGAAGATGCACCTCAGAGAGCTAAGTGTTTGAGCTCCAAGGACGGGAGTAAAGTTTTACAAAGGCTTCCAGTCCTGAAGACCCAGGCCCATTGTGACTTATTAAACTCGTCCTTTCCAGATGGCACAGCAGGCCATGCCTATGCAACTCTAGATCCAGCAATTGGAGTAGTGCTGGGACTTGTATAATGTGGGGGTATCTACCAGCTGCCAGGCAGGAGAGCGCAGAGTGGGGGTGCCCTGTGCTTCACAACATCCCAGCCCCCAAATTGTCACCTGAAGTGCAAGAGTCAGACCCTCACCTCAGCAGACCTCAGCCCTCACTTTCCTCCGGGGCAGAAATGCTGACAACATTCATTTGTCAAAACTTTGAAAGCCACAGGACTGAGGCAACAAGGAGAGAAGCAATCAGGACTTTGTCATCAGAGGAGGCGGACTGCCCCCATGTCCTATCAAATTTAGTCCAGAATGTATTTTGCCATTATTGTGACTATGCCCTTCAGCTGCCATGCCGTTTCAGGAATGGATCACTAATACATTCTGCGGCATAGTCTCTTTATGGGGAGGACAGGATCCCAGTGCCCCTTGACAGAGAGAGAATAATAGCATAATGCAACAGAACATTTTTGAAATGCTAATGCACGCTCCCCGCAACTAAATTTTATTTTTTTCTTATTGGCTTTTTTATATGACATTTCACAGTCCTGTAGCCTCAATAGCTAGATCTGCATCATAAAAATGACAACACGGTGATTTAAGGAGGAGAGTCCATCAGAGTGAAATGGATGGTGTGCTTCTAAAGTATCAGTTTAGCACCTCTTACCTGGGGTCAATGTTCATTTTCAATACATCATTAAAGCATCCTGTTAAATCACTTGGAGAGTGGCTGTGCTCTTCCTAGCCAGCCCCAGGTTGGATTATGGAGATAATGAAGTGGAACCTGCAGGAAGGGCCATGGTAGGCACACACGCTTTATTGACTTAGGGGCTACCAGGGAAGGTTGACCTGAATTAAGAAAACTGGAGAGGGAAGGAGAGAGAGAAGCAGAGAGGGTGTGTGGGCATGGAGGCTTCCATCGGAACTGGATAGGCAGCAACAGATGCCGTCAAATTCAAGACCTCCTCTCTAAGTTTTACAAGCACAGTGTTCGCCAAACCCATATTCAGAAAGGTCTGAGCTGCAGTGACGTCTGCAGTCAGCAACCCAGTAAGATGAGAGAGGACACACTAATGTGCCTGGTAGAACTGTTCAGACCCCAACCAAAGTCAGCTCAAAGGTAAACGGGCTTAACAGGTCCAGCACACCTTACCTGGAGCAGGCAAAGGACCATCACCAGTGAGGGCTTGGGCCAGAGTGTTGGGCTGAGTGAAAATCCCCAGAACCCAAGTGGGCATGAGTTCCTAAGAACATATCCTTCAAGTCCAGCTGCCTCGGCGTGGTCATCGTTAGACCCTGAGGCAGGGATGTTCCTTGGGGCTTTCTTTCCTTTTCTTTTGGAAGTAATATATTGTGTTTCAAAGTAATTGATGCTAACTGTACACTAACACACATAAGAAGTTGAAAGAAAACCCCTCCCAAATCCCACCGCTCTCTTATCCCCCGTCTCACACCCCAGGGATAAATTGCATTGGCAATTTGCTTGGACCTGCGCAGGCTTTCTTTCCTGCATGTACTAACACCACGCAGGAATTTTTGTGACGTGGGATCAGATGCCACACATTGTTTTGCAACTTGTTTTTCTCATTTAAAACCATTTCAAGTCAGTACAAATAGATTTGCCTTGTTCTTTCCAATAGCTATATTTATTTTGTTTGAAACCAAAACATAACCAATACCCTGATGGTGGATATTCAGGTTGCTCTTAGTTTTTCTCTAGATACTACTGCAATTGGCTTCGTTGGTCACAGATATCTTTGCACGTCTGTGCAAGTATACCATCAGATACATTCACCGGTGGCTTCCTGAGGGGTCTAACTTTGCAGGTGTCTGGCAACTCTTTCAAAAGTGACAGGCTCTTGTCTGCATGTCTTATGGTTTCCAAAGTTAGGAAAAAAATGAAACAGCCCACTCCCTGCTCCCTGTCTCAGGATGAGCAGGAAGACAACTGAGGTTTGCACTTGGATTGTGCTCCTGTGGAAGCCGGGCTACCAAGACAAATGAGCTGGGCCTCCACCACCTCCCATTTGACCTGCAAAGGCCTCAGAACTCCCCAGCACTCTTCAGTCACCCAGGAACTCAAATTCACATTAGCCCAGCTTTTCAAACAATGCCTGTGTAGGGGGGTAGTGGCTTGTCTCACCCAAAGTAGGGGACAGCACACAAAGGTGGAGGGGGGAGGCATTGGAGCCCTGGGAGTCAGCATAAAATTCTCCATCATGTGGTGTGGGAAGGCACAGACCAAAGTTGACCAGACCCAAAGTGTTCAGTGCCGTCGTCTGATGACCTGCGAGCGTGGGCGACAACAGATGAAGCTTCCAGGAAGGGGAATCTAGCCTCCGTTCTTGGTGAAAACAGTGCTCATTCTGAGGCCTGTTGAGTGGATTTGTCAGTTCTGTTCTGACTACCTGATGTCTCTGGCACCTAGGTTTTCAAAGTGAAGCTCCCTTTAAAGCTTGAGTTGTGACCAGTTGGGTGTTTTAGAAACTACTACATAATAGCTAACATTTTATTTGAGCCCATTAGTTTTGGCAGGGTTTTTTTAATGTAAAAATTTCAGTGAGAGGGCTGATGCTAGTAAAAGCAAATTCCTCCAGAGCCACTGGCAGACACAGCTCCTCAATGATACTGTTCATTTCTACCCAGCCTGAATGTGTGGCTCACGCGCCTTCTAAGCACAGCCCTTCTCGCCCAGCCAAGCCAGCGAAATGTGGAGGTCAGTGTCTCATGACCTTCCTCTTTCTGTGTCTCATGACCTTCCTCCTATTCTCTGGACTCTGACCTCTGCCCCAAGCAAACCACACATCTCCCACCTGGAACCAATCTAGCAGTCTCCTCTGCCTGCATGTTAATGACGGACAGCATGGCAGGCAGTTCCTTCCCAGGCATGTCTCAGTTTCTGAAACAGATCTTCAGGATGAACTCAGGTATCCGCTGGCAGGAGAGCAACACCAAGTCCCCCTTTAGCAAGAGCACCCCAGGACCACTGTGGCCATGGTGCTTCCCTTGCTCTGACCAGCCTGGGCATCAGAGGAGAGGATCCACTTGAGACCTGGGGCAGATTGCTCCACCTCATTCAGCCTCAGTCTCTTCACCTGTGAGATGGGCAGATGCTCCTCGCCCAGCCTCCCCGTGGGGCTGATGCAGCTGTGGACAAGAGCATGCTTTGTGAAGAACCAGTGGTCCTTATTGCCCCTGCCTGTTTAGCCCCAGCCCCAGGCGTGCCCTCTCATGGGTCCTGCAGCCCTCCTAAGCCAGGGCTCAGGGCAAGGCCCTCACCACACCACACAGACAGTCTGAAGCTTTCAGATGGCAAGTGCTGGGCCTGCCCCGTGCCCACCTTCTCACCACCCCTCACCAGAATCCAGCACCAGGTTTCTCCTGTCTCCTCCTCCCCAGACCCCATCTCTTCCCTTTTCTTCCCCTGTCCCCAGAAGCTGTTGAATCAGCATCACCCAGTTTTTCCTACTACTGTTCCTCCTCCCTGGAAAAGTGGTCCTGAGACATGGGATCGGGAGACGCAGCACAGGAGCCCACCCTGCCCAGCTGGCAGGCCAGACCCTCCACCTGTGTGACTTGTGAGGACCTCTGAGCTCTCAGAAGGCACTGGGGGCAGTGGCAGGCACATCCCTTTCTGGTTCCCATGGGGATGATCCAGAAACATCAGGACCCTCCCAAAGCTGAGGACACCCCGTGAGGAGCCAGGGACAAGGGAGAAGCTGTGGTCACTGCTCCGGACCGCCACTGCCCAGGCTTCCCTCCGAGCAAAGGCTGCTTCAGCTGCTGTAGGCTGACCAAGAGGGGGTCCTAGGCCTGATCCAGCTTTCCCAGCCCTCAGGGCACCAGGCAAGCAGGGGACAGGAGTGGAGGTAAAGGACAGGAGTCCTTTACCATCTGCTGCCATGGACTTCCCTACTCCTTCGTCAGTGAGGGATTGGGCAGAGCTAGGCAGCTGCCTCACCCGCTTCTCACAGAGGGACAGAGGAATCCCGAAGCCCCGGGTCTGCTGACATACAGCAATTTGCTCCACGGCATTCCTGGCTCACTGCCTTCTCTCTGAGCCCATGTGGACGGCAGCCCTGGGGAAGGGCAGAGGCAGGAGCCAGGCAGGCCCTCAGCCTCAGCCAGGAGAGGGCCAAGCCTCCTTCCGAACCACATGCATTTTAATGGGCAGATTACACTGACAATTGCCCTGCGTGTACAGGGAGCTCATTAAACTTGAGTGTTGTTTCAGGACAGCACAAAACTGTTCTCCCCACAAATTCCTAATCATTAGGTCTGTAGAAGCTGCCAGAAGAAAGGAAACTCATTTTCAGCTCCCAAGGTCGGGACCTTGAAAACAGCAGCCGTGTTAGGTGTGCGTGCTGTGGTCTGTGTGCCCTGGGTTTGCCCCCAGGGGCCCCGCACCTGGGTTCTGCATGCTCAGAGCTGTCTGGCCAGTGCTGGCTGGGCTCAGGATGTCCAGTGAGGGACTCATGGAAGTGCTTGGCCACAGGCAGTGGGATTCAGGGCTGCCAGCTGGGTAGTCATGGCGTGCTCACCCTTAGTGAGGGTTTAGGCACTCCATTGTGGGCCTGGGTGAGGGACAACATGACCAGGACTTGTAGAGATGCCACCAGCCTCTAGGGAGAGTACACTGTGGTTGGAGCCATTCAACATCCACCATCATGTGGGTGGTAGGCAGCGAAGTCCCAGCCACTCAGCACAGCAAAATGAGGCTCCTGGGAGAGGCCCCACCACAGCGCTGGGTGGCATACTCTGGGCACCAGCTGAGCTCAGCACAGCCTACCCCCGTGTCATCTGTGTGGCCCCTGAAGCCTTCCCTTTCCCACAAGTGTACCTCATGACTGGGGTTGTGGGGTGCGTGCCGCAGGACCTACACAGAGGGGCCTGGAAAACCAGGGCTACCAAGACCTCTGCCCCTCTCCCTGCTGCCTGCCATGGCCAAGCTTCTCGAGACCCTCGCTGCCCTTCAGCCCCCCTTGCCCTTCTGTGCCTACAGTGCTCGTTTTCCTCCTCATCTGCAGTTGGCAAGCATGGCTTCTTCACTCTGCTTATGTCTGTTGGGGTCAGCTGAGCACCAGGCCCTGTGTGAGGCACTGAGGAGGCGTGGGAGCCAGGCAGGGATCCTTCCTGCCACCTGAACATCCCCACCCTGGGTGCCCCATTAGGTGCTGCCTTCTCAGCTGATGCCTCCCCCCAGGGTGTCCCGTGACCCAGCCTCCACAGAACGTAGCACAGAGCCCAGATCAGGGCACCCTGATAGGAGGTGATCCCAACAGGAGATGAAAGAGGAAGATGTGAGTGAGGGGCCACCAGGGAAGACTCGGGAAGGTGCTGAGCCAACTCACACTCGGTCTCCAGGCTGTCCCAGGTGTCAGGGTGCATGTCTAGGACATGGCCTGCAGGCAGGAACCCTCTGGAGAGCCTCTGCCTATGGCTATGGGAGCGGAGGAGAGGCCAAGTGAAAAAGGCTTGGGAAGGAGGCGGTGCCCAGACCCAAGGACTGTACGTAGGGCAGGACCTGAAGGAGCCAGAAAGGATGATGAGGCTGGGCCTGGGAAATGGGAACTGGCAGGGGGAGATTGCAGGAGGGATGGGATAAGCCACCCAGCGTGGATGTCCTGTGGACATAGAAGACCAGGTCCAACAGAGCTAGGCTGGCCCAGCTGGGAAGTCCAGGATTCAGACTGCTGCGGGTTTTCCCAGAGGCTACCCGGATGGCTCCCAGCAGAAACCCATCTCT
Source organism: Sapajus apella (assembly GCF_009761245.1). Lineage (NCBI taxonomy): Eukaryota > Metazoa > Chordata > Mammalia > Primates > Cebidae > Sapajus > Sapajus apella. The sequence goes on from NW_022436941.1 coordinate 7,567,423, forward strand.
GAGCAGCTGTGTGGATGGATGCATTTCCATACTGGTGATGGCTTTCCAACCATGCCATATTTGTTTTCCCCAGGAGGGCCATGTTGGGCTCTGAGACAGTAATTCTGCCCTCCTGAAATACCCCAGATTTAGCAGGAAGAGCCAGTGGCCACTGATGGCTGCCAGGGCTTCGTGGGGACTGCTGGGCTGGCCCCTGGGCTGCAGGCAGGCTGTGCTGTGCATTATCTGTGGAGCTGAGGGCAAGCAGAGACCTCCTGGTGTCAGGGTCATTTTCCCACCCCAGAGAGTTTAGATGTTTGTCCCCTCCAAATCTTATGTTGAAATGGGATGCCCAGTGTTGGAGGTGGGGCCTGTTGGGAGGCGACTGGATCATGGGGGTGGATCCCTCATGAATGGCCAAGCCCCGTCCTCTTGGTGATAAGTGAGCTCTCAGTTCACGGGAGAGCTGGCTGTTGAAAGGAGACTGGCTCTTCCTCCTCCCTCTCTTGCTCCCACTCCCGCTTCACCTTCCTCATGACTGTAAGTTTGCTGAAGCCTCACCAGAAACCAAGACGATGCAGGTGTCATGCTTGTACAGCCTGCAGAACCGTAAGCCAATGACACCTCTTTTCTTTATAAATTACCCAGCCTCAGATATTTCTTAATAGCAATGCAAGAACAGACTGATAGACTACCCCAGCCTTGTTAAGACCTCTGCAGATGAAGCCTCAGATGGGCCTGGAGCGGTAGGAGGAAACCAAAACCAGCCAGGACCTGGGAGGGGAACACACCTGGCTGCTGTCAGCTGATCTTTCCTGAGCATGAGGGAGTTTCTCAGAACCCTTTCCTTCTTGATGGGCCAGAGTGGAGAAGGGGAAGTGAGGGTGAGAGGGGCCCTCTTGGTATAGTTGGGGTTATGGGTAGGCTGAAAGGACCACCTCATGAGGGCACTCCAGGCAGCCAGATGTCAGCACGAAGCAGAGTACATGGGTGAAACTGGGGTCTCCAGGGACAGAGAAGGAGGGGGCGGGGCAGTGCTAGCCAGGGGGTGTCTGTGTGGTTTCTTTATATGATTCGTGTTTATACAGGAGCCATGGACTTGCCTCACTAGAACCCAGAGGATAGTTTTATTCCTAACACTTCTGAGGCCTTTGAACCTGAACGTGATATGGTCTTTACAATGTGCAAAAGAGAAACTGAGCCCGTCATGGACTGTAGACCTCCTGATGCAGGAGCTGTTTGTTGGGATGCAGACTTCTGCTCTGTCTGTTCATGTGGCCCCTCCGCCCAGGGCACTGGGACCACTGCAGTGCCCCCGCCTGTGTGAGGCTGTTCAGTTCCAACAGTGAAGTCATCAGCACCATAACCACAAACAAAACACACTAGATCAAGAGAAATCAGTCTGCTGTTGCTGGGGAGTATAAATGGTGCAAGGGACAGTGGTGACGGCGCTCACTCCTAGGGACTTCCCCTGCTCCCTCCCTAGCGCGGCTGCTCCCCTTCTCCCTCCCTAGCGCGGCTGCATGGGTTGTGGGAGAGTGAGCAGGGGCACCATGTCTAAGTCTTAAATTACCTTTCTCTAACTTGTTAGCTATGTGAGGATGAGATCCAGAATTTTTTCCTTGAATTTATCATTGTCCCCCCTCCCTCCAATGCCAGTTCATTGAAATGGATGCTAAGAAGAAAAAAGTGTGCTGAGCTGGAATCCCTGGGGCGCTGGTCCTGCCACGGTACCTCTCTGGGCCTCTGCTTCCACATCCCCACATGGGACAGGCCTGTCAATGGCGTCAGGTCCAGGATGACCAGCCCTGCAGGGGTACTGCGGGGAGGGGCAGCTCATGGAGCATCTCCTACCAGCCAGCCTGTGGGTCCCTAGCGGGAGGAGGAGTGACTCCCCTGTATTCAGACTACAAGCCAATTCTCCAAAAACCAGCCCACCACATGACAAATTTGTCAAAAGATACTTTTTCAAACCCTTAATTTCACCCCTACCTTTGTGATCATTGGAATTTATTTTTGTGGTTTGCGTCCTGCCCAACCCCTGCCCAGAGGCCCCAGACAGGCATCCTCACTGGGTGCAGGGCAGTCACCATACCTGTGTAAAGGCAGGGCAGAGATGTCACTAAAGCCTGATACTTTCACATGGACTTTCTGCCAGCTGCCCAGCTTGAGTTGAGATGACCTGGGCATATTTGCCTAGTTTTGAGCTCCTCTATGGGGCAGTGCCCTGGTGGCCAGCAAGGAGGGGGAAGGCCCCAGACATTTGGTGAGTGGCTGGGAGTTCCACCTGTGTCCAGCTCAGTGTGAGTTGTGGGAGATGAGTCTGGAAATCAGGTGCTAGCAGGCCTTCGGTGCCAGGCAGAGGACACCGCTCCCTTCTGAGACGGTGTGGGGGAAGGGAGCCTAGGAAGGGGTACTGCCCAGACTTGCCCCATGCCAGCATTCCCAGGGAAGAGGCCACCGCCTGCCACCAAATGCTGAGGTTCCTACTGGAAGCAGCACAGAGGGAATGAAGAGAAAAGTGTGGCTTCAGAGGAGTGGGAGGGTGCCTGGCTGTAATTGTTAAGATGGGGAAAGTGGATGAGATTTTGGTTCATTCATCCCTAAAATGGATCGTTCACTCAGCCAGCTGGCAGCCTCTGCCTGTGCCTCCTAAGGCAAGCGCCACGTCACTGCTGCTGAGAAGCAATTTGCCATCGGTCAAGATGTGGAGATTTCCAAATTGACAGATGGTGGAGGAGTCTTTGGAGAGGAAACAGGAGGCATTTTTCTTACCAAGACCTGTCCTTGGACAGCACACATGATGTGATAGGGTTCCCACTGAAAGATAATTTAAAGAACCTACCCGAGACAGAGAGAGAGAAATGTCCCACATAAGGAAAAGAGATTTCTCACATCCCAATACTTTAAAACTTTGCTGCCACGCCTCTGCCTAACACAGAAAAGGTTTTGGCAAAGGAACTGGTTTTATGTCACAACTGTGACGTTGGTGACACCCACTCTTCCGAGTCTCCCAGTCAGCTGCCTGCATGGAGACCCTGCACCACCAGGAGTGGCAGGTGGGCCCGATAAGCCTGGTCTGCAGGAGAGCGTGATAGCCACACCCCAGGGTAAGGCTTGACCTTGTGGCCAAACCTTGGCTCAGGATGAGGAAGGACAGGGGGCCTCCCCAGAGTGTAACCACCAAGACACAGGTGAGTTAGGACAGGGCTGTATCCACACATGTGAGCTCCACCACCTAGGGCAGGGCAGTGGGTGGGCAGTCACTCCCAAGTTACGAAAGATAAGTATTTATTTTAAGGGTATGCAAGTCACATTTTTATTGCTAGCACTGCGGTTATTAACATATAGCGCAGTTCTCAACGGTGCCACTATTGATATTTGGAGCCATTTAATTCTTTGTCATGGAGACTGTTCTGTGCATTCTAGGCTGTTCTGCAGCATCCTCAGGCAGCATCCACCAGATGCCTGTAAAAAAACCACCCCCTCCCCAAGTTGTGACAACCAAAAATACCTCCAAGCATTACCAAATGTCTCGAGAAAAATCGCTTTGTGTTGAGAAGCACTGATGTATACCAAGTGGGTTTTACCCAATCTTTCCCCCACTGGGTTCACTTCCCACATCCCCACCCTACTGCAGGCTCTGCCCACCTTCTGTCACAGTGCGCAAGGTCTCTGCTCCATCAGAGGCTGGGCCGCCATTCAGGCTTAGTGCCCCCACCTCACCCACTCAGAGACTTTTCTTCTGAAATTCTCCCCTGTCTCTTTGTAGCATACAATTCTCCCCTCTATCTCATCACTCCCACTAGCATACAAACAACTCCTTAAAAGCTAACAAACCAATCTCCTTGACCTTCCATCTGCCATCCCATTTCTCTGCTCTCCATCATGACAAACCTTCTAAAGAATGCCTCTTCACCTTCTCACCTCCCGTTCTCTGTCCAGCCCATTCCAAAGATGGCTTCATTCCCCAGTGCTTTAACGAAACATTAGAAGTCCCAAGTGATCTCTGTGTTGCCAAACCCATGGTCGATTCTCACCTGGAGGTCTCGGCCACACTGGACACAAGTGACCCACACCCTCCTTGACCCTTCCTTCCGCAGCCCTACCCTCCTGACTGGCCCCTGCCCATCTGATTGCCTCTAAACATTGGGGGCCCCAGAACTCCACCCTCAGACCTCTTTCCTCACTCCACACTCTCTCTCCAGGGATCTCATGTGAGCATGTGTTTCTAAGTATTACTTATATATCCATGAGTTTCAAGGCGGCATCCCTAGCCTAGGCCACTCTCCCGAGCCCCAAACTCCCATATCCAACTGACCATCCCTCGGCTCACCTCCCACGGTTAAAGACAGAACCCTGCATCTCACCTGAAATGCCTAACCCTAACCCTCAGGCTTCCAGCAAGTGGAACCAACACTCACCCAGTTTTCAGGCCAAAACCCAGTACTCATCCTGGATTCCTCCCTTTCCTTCAATCTCCCCATCCAATCAAGTCTGCTGGCCCCACTTCCAGCAGGTGTGCTGATCAGTCTGCCCCCGGCACCTGCTCTCAGAGCCACGCTTGGTCCGGAGTGCCATGCCTGGGTGGCAGCCTCCTCCATCACCAACCCCCGACACCAAAACCAACAGAGTGCTGTCCCAATGCCCTCAGCCTCTCCCTTCTTCCTGACAGAACCTATGTGCCCACCTGCCCCCACAGCCACCAGCGTCCTGGTGCCAGTCAGGGTGGCTTTTCCACAGTTGCTCAGGAGTGATGTGACACAGATCTGCCCAATGAACCTGAGGGAAGGTCGACTGGGGGGCTTCTTGGAGAAGCTTCTTTGTTTCATTAACTTAAAAAAATCACACAATTGTCAATGTAGAAAAGGAGACTTTCTTTCTTACAAAGGATTATAGCCTGCAAGGTGGCCATCCTGCAGGCTGGGCAGTGCAGCCTCCAGCGAAGACCACAGACAGGCACTTGAAGGGAGAAGGGGTTGGGGTCGCAGCTTTATGCTGAATGGGGTTGGCCATATTCTACAGGTTCCAGGAGAAGCTGTGGATATTTTGGAAGGTGGTCCTGGCCCTTGTGTATTGAACAAACATGCATGTAGCATATGACCCATTTCACTTTGGGCTGGAAAATCAACATTTAACTGTATTACAGTGAGGCCGTATAGTGAAAAGACATTTTCAAGTTGCAGAGGCACTCAAGTGTGCAGCCTGTGTAAGCCAGCCGGCATCAGGCCATGGTCAGCGGTCTTCTTATCAGGAGGAAGTTACTGAAATTGGCTTCTCGTCCAGTGGAAGCTGTAGTTGTGGCTTGCGGAACAGGGGCTGGGGCAGTGAGTGCACCTCGCAGGGAGCTGCTGCTGTTCCAGCATTGCTTATCTCAAGCAGTGCTGGAATGTGTAGCCTCCTGGCAGGCGGAGTACAGTTTACTCACACAGGGGTGCGAGACTTAACCTTTGCCTGCCGTGGCCGTAGGTCCCATTTATAATTTGGTATTTTATGACCACAAAGAGTCTGTTCTGTCACTTTTATTTTTTTTTGAGACTGGACTCACTCTGCTGTTGCCCAGGTTGGAGTCCAGTGGCGCAATCTCAGCTCACTGCAACCTCCGCCTCCTGGGCTCAAGCGATCCTCCCACCTCAGTCTCCTGAGTAGCTGGGACTACAGGGGCACACCACCATGCCCTGCTAATTATTTGTATTTTTTGTAGAGATGGAGTTTCACCATGTTTCCCAGGCAGGCCTTGAACTCCTGAGCTTAAGTGATCCAGCCGCCTTGGCCTTTCAAAGTGCTAGGTTACAGGCGTGCACCACCACACCTGGCTAATTTTTGTATTTTTAGTAGAGATGGGGTTCACCATGTTGGGCAGGCTGGTCTCAAACTCCTGACCTCACAATCCACCTGCCTCGGGCCCCCAAAGTGCTGGTGTTACAGATGTGAGCACCACACCTAGACTGTCACTCTCATGGTCTCTGTTTTAACATGAATGCTGGTCCATTGTTGGGTCTAAACTGTAAAATGGAGTGGATATAACAAGGCATGTCCAACCTTTTTTCCCAACATGGCTGGAAACTCAATTTTTAAGAGTTTTCTGGGGTCCTCTTGGCCAAGAGGGGGCTCCATCCATTCGGTGGGCACCTTAGGATTTTATTTTTAGTTTATAGTTCTGAAAACTCACATCCTCTCCACCGGATGTGTACCTACATGTCATGCCTCCACATGATAACCCCGACGGGCCTCAGGGCAGCGTGCTGAGGACTGCAGGCCAGAAGAGAGCAAGCCGGAGGCCTTGGTGACATTCTGGCACCACGGAATTAACCTGCCCGGGAAACACGCACTGGGGCTTTCTCATGATGGAGATAGAATTTCCTAATTAGCCAGCACCATTTCCAGTCAAGATTTTCTGTTAATGCAGCTGAAGACCATCTCAGTCAGTATACAGATGATCTTTAAAGGTGTAAATCAGACCATTTTAGTGTCCTGCCTAGAATCCTTCAGCAGCTTCTCAGAAAATTAGACACAGACTCCTCACCACACCCACAGGCCTCGCCAGCCCTGCTCCCAACATCTCCAGCCTCCTTTCTTACCTCTGCCCCCAGAGGGCTTCCTCTCTCCATGTTTCCCCTTGCTGCTCGTGCCCACAGTGTCATCAGCTGGAGAGGGATGAGGCTTTTCCAAACCCCACTCCTGAACCCCTCCGCCAAAGTCCAAACCAGGCCATCAGGGGCCAGTGCCCCTGCCCTGTCAACAAGTGGGCTCAGCTGAGCTCCCTGCCATGTTACTAAATATTCAGCAAACAAGCTGTAAGAGCTTCTCAGGTGATCCCTGAAACCAGGATACAGGCGGTCTCCCACAGTGGGAAGCAGTCTGATCAGGGCTACCCCTGGACCAGGAGGTAGAGGATGGAGGTCCCTGGGAGCCATGCTAGAGAGGGCTGGGAGGCTATGAGCTATGTTTCCTTTAACAAAAGAAGGCAGCAGGAGCTCCGTGGTCCCTGGGAGCAGCAGAGCTGATGACTGGCACAGGAGCCCCGCATCAGAAGTTCATCAGCACTGTGGCACACTCGGGAAATTAGAATCAAAAACAAATACACTGATGTAAACTGTTCAAAATGGTCTGCAGATGCCTATTTACAAAACACAGCCATGACTTAGCATTCTCAGGAGATTGGATAATTAAACAGAAAACAAGTTATATTTATTCATGTTCTTTCAGGACCCAATGGCTTCTCCCCTTCCCGAGCATGAAGCACAGTCCCCCATTTGGAGAGGGCACGGCCTGTGCTAAGGGGTGGGATGGTGAAGGGATGGGGGAGGCTCTGCGTCTGGCCTCTGGGGTGGAAATGGGAGGCTCTGTGTCTGGCCTCTGGGGTGGAAATGGGAGGCTCTGTGTCTGGCCTCTGTGTGGTGGAAATGGGAGGCTCTGTGTCTGGCCTCTGTGTGGTGGAAATGGGAGGCTCTGTGTCTGACCTCTGTGGTGGAAATGGGAGGCTCTGCATCTGGCCTCTGTGGGGTAGAAATGGGAGGCTCTGCGTCTGGCCTCTGTGGGGTGGAAATGGGAGGCTCTGCGTCTGGCCTCTGTGGGGTGGAAATGGGAGGCTCTGCGTCTGGCCTCTGTGGGGTGGAAATGGGAGGCTCTGTGTCTGGCTTCTGCTGCTCAAGCTGCCCACCGGACATAGTCAACCCCAGGAAACCTGGGAGGACAGGGACCCAAATGATAAAGACTTGCATCTATTCTGCTTCCTTGGAGGAAGGTTTTTAGTAACAAGAATGCCACAGTTTAGAAATCATCTTTAAATCTCACTCACCGGAGGAGGCCATCCTAATTTACATTTCACATGAAATGCCTTGGGAGGTTTAGGGGGTTATCATCAAGGCAAAGATGGGACCTCAAGGTTGTGTGGGGTCCCTGGACCTCCCCTCCCAGCCTGCCTCACCACAGGAAATCACACCGTAATATACACGAGGATCCAGTCAGGAACACGGAGTCATTCCTGACACCCCCTTTTCTCCCCGCCCTGTCCACTGTTTCCAAGCCCTGTCCGTTCCCCTTCCTCTCCACAGCCACCAACTGTCTCCTGAACTACTGCCTCAGCCTCCTCAATGGTCCCCCTGCATTTTTTCCTCTCTCCCGCTAGTCTGTGATTCACGCGACAACTAGAGTGACCCTTTAGCATGCAAATCATATCACATCGCTGACTGACTTAAAATCCTTCTGATCACTTGCCATCTCCTTAAATTAAAGCCGTAAGTCCTTACTTGCTCTGCCTGCTCCACCTGGCCACTTCCTGCCTCTGACTGCATCTGAGCCACAGGCCCTTCCTTGTGCCCCGTGCTTCAGCTGCACTGGTGTATTTCAGCTCCCAGAGCACCCCAAGCCCCCATCCTGCCTCAAAGCCTTTGTGTGGGCTGTTTACTCTAACTAGAATGTCCTTGCCCCCATTCTTGGCCTGGCTGGTTTCTTCTCAGTTTGAAGATCTTCACTTCACTTAAATATTCCCTACTCAGAGAGGCTTCCACCTCCCTCCCCCCTACCCCTACACACATACATCCTAATAGCCCTCCCCTGCTACTCCCTTGGTATTCTCTCATCTTGTTCTTTCTATCCATAATGCTTATTGTACTGTGTAATTTGTTTGCACGTTCTACCAGCCCTCTCTGAGACACCCCCACCCAACTCCCTCAGGCCAGCAGTTTGGACCCTGTAGCAATAGATACAGCTTTGGGGTGAAGGAGTGAGCTCCCTGGACAGGAAGTATTCCAGGGATTGGAGCCAAAGTTGGATCTATTCTTGTTAGAACATTCTCAGAAGGTTCCTGACCCGGATGACTTGGCCTCTCAAAAGCCTCTTTCACATTTCCTGACGATTTCTTCAGTGGAAATACGTTAACTGGTATTTCTTTCCCTTCTGAGGGGATGTTATGTAATTAACACCAGCTGCTATAGAAATCCCCAAATCTCAGCAGTGTGATGCAGTAAAGGCTGGTTTCTCATCCTCATCAAGTCTGATGGGGTCAGGCAGCTCTCCCTAAACAGCGGCTAGACCGTGTTCTTCACTCTCATTCAATGCATGACCACAGAGCCTCCAAAGGAGGGGAGAGGAGAGCATGGATGATGACTGTGTTATCCTCCAGATAAATAAAACTAACAGAAGATGTATGTCTTCTACTGAACCAATAAAACATTGGCTTCTGTTGAAACCAGTGTTTCCATTTCAGTCTGAAAGCAGAAGAAACCAACATCCCAGCTCAGCAGTGAGACAGGAGGAGTCCCCTCTCACCCAGGCTTGTTATTCTATCCAGGTCCTCAACAGATTGGATAAGGCCCGTGCTCATTGGGGAGGGTGATCTGCTCTACTCAGCCTACTGATTCAAATGTCAGTCACACCCAGAAACACCCTCACAGACTCACCCAGAATAGTGCTGGAACAAATATCTGGGTGCCTTGTGGTCCAGTCAAGGTGACACATAAAACTAACCAAGACAATGACACAGAGGTTGTGTGGGCAGGTATGTTCATCTCCCATCACCTACCATGTCAGAGTCAATAACATGGCCCCATTTTGACTCCAAGAGAGGCCAGGAAATGTTCATAATGAGTGCACAGGAATTGGAAGACGAGCTAGCATTTAGAAACACACAGCATGGCGCTCTCTCGCTAGTTAGGCAAAACCTGTTTGCTCTTCTGTACTGACTTGTTCAGGAGATTCTGGATCCAACCTTAGAGATCTGTATGAATTTTTGTAAATTTTGAGTAGCTCATTTATAATTATATAAGGTAATACATTCTTTTCCCCTTAAGACACCAAAGTAATAGGCAGTTAAGATACTTCCGTTTTGCAGGTATTTTGAGCAGAGGTATGTCCATCATCTCTGGGCATAGACTCAATAGGATGAGAGAGACCCATGAACAAGCCGACCTGACCGAAGCCACCCCATGCACAGGAACAAGGCGGGGTGGAAGAGCTGGTGCACAGCACTGTGACAGCCATGACCCTGCTGACCGGAAGGCCCTGTGCTTTCCACCTCAGCACTGACCCTTTGCTCCTTGCAATGGATGCCTCTCCTGCCTGCCACACCATGGCACCCCGTGGCACCCAGGATGGTGATGTCACAGCCCCTGCACACTGAGTTCTGCTCTAACTTCCTGCTCATCTGCACATAGCAGTCACATTGAGGTTTGGTTTTCCTAAAACCAAAAAGATGTATTGGCCGGAGGAGGCTAAATGGAACCTCAGAGCCCCGTGATATGCCCAGGTCACCCTGCCCTTGCACAGGCCCCTCCTGCAAACAAGGATACTACACCAGGCGGGGATGTCTTATAGCAGGACACAGGTGTGCCAGGCACACAGGGAGGGCTCTACCAAGAAAGAGGGCAACCAGGCTCTACAGGAGTTACGGGCCCTTAACCTGGGATCTGTGGACAGGCTCAGGCCTCTGCTCTCCCTCCCACTTAACACTTGTCTTCTCTGCTAAGCCATGAGCTCCCGGTTAGCAAACACCAGGCCTGTTTTTCTTGCCAGTGTATTCCCACTGTATCCTGGCTCCTGGTACCAGCTCCATAAATAATTGTTGACTGAGCGCTACCCTAATAGTTCACTTGTTTAAAACTGCTTAAGTCCCTTCTGTGTGGTAGGCATTGTATTAGGTGCTGGGGATACAACATAAATAACGCAGATACAGTCTCTGCCTTTATGCAACTTACAAAGGTGTTTGCTCACACCAGAGAGCAGTACGTGATAACTAAACTGTAATAAAAGTTGAAGTGACAGAGGCCAGTTGAAAAATTACTCACCGACTCGCAGGTAATTAACTAGTAATTTTATTGCTGTCCCCAGAATGAAGCAAGCAGGAGGGAATGACAATGGCAGAAAGATTGAATCTGATTACACATAAGGAAACAGGAGATTTGGGACTTATGCAAGTACTCTCTTGTGTGGCTTTGGAGCAAGTCTGGCTAACACAGAGCCACCTGTGCAGGCTGGATGAACCCTGGTGCTCTAAACAGGACTGTTGACATGAAAGGCTTTAAGACATCCTGTCCCCAGCCTCCCATCCGTAAAAAGTCAGCAGTTATTTGAAACGATCCCAGAGTGACAATCTCTGGTAGAGGGAACAGAGGAGAGATAAAGCACACCATCCCTCACACCCCGCCTTGCCTGGTCCACCAGGGCATGCCAAAGCAGCTTCACCCTGTAAATACCAGCCGAAGTCACAAGGTCCAGGAGGTGTTGGGATGTTGCCCTATGTGGTCAGGAGACACTGGACATGCACACTCCACCTTGGTTCCTCCCCTACTCACCAACTTCACAGTGTGGCTCTGCTCACCAGGATGGGACCAGATCAATAGAGTTTGTCACTCCAATGCCCCAGCTTCTTTGGTGGCACCCAGGTCACCTGAGGGGTTTGTTTCAGGAAACATATTTAATTTACAAGGAGAACAATGTGGGAAGAGGCTGCAGTTACAGAGATGTGTCTAAGTGCCTGGCCTGTGCTCCCTCTCCAAATTACCCGCATTCCCGAGCAGGCCACTGATCCTGAGTTTGCCCTCCAAGGCTCAGTCAAAAATATTGATGTGCAGGCAGGTTACTGAGCTTTTGACAGGGCTTTTTCACCAACAGCATCATTTGAAAAATGGCAAATGTCCAAGTAGGAATGTGTTCCATTAGTGTGTTTCTGACATAAGAAAACTAACACCAGCTTGACGAGAATTTGAGAAATTTAATTTCTATCGCTACAAAGCAGCAGAATCCTGTTTGAGAGGGTGCTGATGGGTTTATGAGTGTCTCATCGAGTTCAAGTCAGTGTGAGAAATAGTGCCTGAGATTAAGGGAAAGCTGTAATAAGAACTAAAACCCAATTCTCCAACGACTGAAATGTTATGGCCTCCTGCTTTCAGGAAGGATGTTTGTTAGCCTACTTACGGTAAGCCCCTTAATTCCCTGTGACCGCCCCTTCTCTCCAAGCTCCAAGACTGGGGGAAAAAGGTGAGGATGGGTGTTTGTGGCAACTCGTGTCTGGAAAACCAAGGGCATGCTACTGCACTCATTTGAAGGGCCTAGAGAGACAGGCCATGGCCTTGAGCCCACCTACTGTGTGCCATGCCTTGTGCTAGGCACCAGAGTGCCAAACAGTCCTGCCCAGAATCTTACTATGAGACAGGCAGCCTAGCTAGTGGCCCAGGAAGCTCTGTCTTATGCTAACCAACCCACACTGACTTGAGACATCACTGCAGTGTGACCCATGCCTTTTCATCTCAGGGGAAATCATGGGGCAGCCCTGGTCTGTGAGAACCGCCCCCCCAACTCTCTTGCCCTCCTCATTCCCTACTTGCAGAGGAGCTCTCTAATGCCAGTTTTCATAGCAGGGCATTGGTCTCTCGTTGGGCACAGACTTCTGCCCAGCAGCCCAGACAAGCTCCCTGATGGGCTGCTTGGACCCCCAGCCCAGCCTTCTCTTTCTAACCAGTCTCTATAAGTAGGTAGACACATTCTCACCCCAGACACAGCCATTGGCTAAGCCCTCTCTCACTGCCCCCCAATAGTACTCTGAGTGCTGGGCGTATCTCGTTTGATCTTCCAGGGACCTTGGAAACCTTCCCACATAGTAGCCAATGAGCCCACAAATGGTCAGCAGCACAGGGGCATTGGAGCCACAGCCAGGAGCCAGAAGGACCCCTCACTGGCCCCTGGAGGGCTGCATGTGGCATCCTCACCTTCCTCTCCTATGACCTGGCTCCCTACCAGAGCAAAGCCCAGGCCTGGGGCTTCTTGGTCCCCAGCCCTGCAGATGTGCCCTGTGCAGGTGAGGTTCAGGAGATGTGTGATCACTGAACCCAGATGGAAGGCCATTTCCACAAATCCCAGACCACAGGATTTGAGGCTCCACAAGATGGTGGGGTTTGCTCAGCTCTCCACACCCCCTCCCTATGAAAGCTGCCCCTATCACTCTCCAGAGAAGGGACAGGGTGGAGGCAAGACTGCAGTAGCCTAAATCAGGTTTCAGTTCTGATGATTCTTACTGTCTTCACTGTATGACTGCGGCTATCTGCCCTGATCATGAACAATGCCCAGGCTTCCTGATGCAGTTGCAATGGAGATGGAGGGAAGGGAGCGCCCTCTTTGCATCCCTATGATGGTCATAGGGTGTCAATCTGCCCAACATACCCTTTGCATTAGACATTTTACTCCAGCCCAAACACCTAGTCCCTGCCCCTGGAGGCGGACTCACGGCCCAGGCCTGATGGGCCAATTAATACCTGCACTGAGAAGCAGCCCCCATCCTTCTCACTGGTGTCTCCCAAACCCACCTTCTCAAGGGATCTTTAGCCCCTAGCCTAGCAGGTAGGTAGCATGGGCTTATTTCAAACAAGGAGCCTAGAGCCAAGCTGAGCCCTTTTTCCACTGAAGGCCAATCTCTTGCATATCCCCTGCCACACAGCTTTCCCGTCCATTCTGGAACATCCTTAGTCAGGGACTGCCTATATGGGCTAAGGGCAGGGCTAAGCACAATATTCAGTCCTCTTGCTTCAGTGTTTGCTTCAGGGAAGAACCCAGGAGCTGTATGCGGCCAATCAGAGCTCCCCTATACTTTTCTCCAGGCTCTCAGGAAAGATTTGGTCCCTTCCTCTGGGATCCCACATACAGAAGCAATGTGAGTGTGGAGCCACCACTGGACATCTTGCAACCAAGTAGAGAACGCCACTGCCGAAGGCCCTGGATGCCTGCAACCTCTGTCACTTCCCTTAGATTTCCCATTATGCAAAACAAACCCCCTTTTTTTCTCCTAAGCTATTAATAGTTGAGCATTTCTGAGAGTTTCTGTTACTAAGCCTGAAAAAGTTCTGATACATTCACCAGGACAGTCTTTTTCAATCTTCTTCACATAATATCTGTCCAAGTGTTTCTTTACATTCAGACTTCAGATCCCAGAAACATCCCATGAGGTCATCTTTTAGGTAGGGGCCAAAGTGTGAGGAGCTCAGGATGGACGAGTGGCAGGTGCCAAACAGACACACACGGAGGTCTGAAGACACAAATGCCATGGGGAGCCAGCTGGCACAGTGGTAAATAATGTTGGAGACACAGCAGGGGCAAAATTGGGACTGTTCTGGATTCTATGTGGTGACCTGTGGGTAATAGGGAGCCATTGACGGCTGTTGAGCAAGGCTGAGATGTACCTTGTTCTGCCAGTGGCAACAAGATACTTTCAGGCAGCAGGGGCAAACTGGAGGGATGACCGTGCAGGAGGCTAGAGGGGGCCTGGGAGGGGCAGGGGAGTCCTCGGAGGGTGTCAGGAGGGAAGCCTCAGTGGGACTTGATACCCATTGATGCTGTCACTGGAGGCATCATTTTTACCATTACCGGCAAGTAGGCAAAGAACAGGGGCAGGTGACACTTAGGGGCAAGAAAAGAGGCAGCAGGAGCACTTACAAGACTCAGGGGGTCTACGGGGACATCCACATTGAATAATCGGCTGAGTCTAAAGCAAGGGTTGGGGGCCAAGCCCTCATTGTATCCATGTCTAAACTGAGGCCCAGTGACAGGAAGGGAGCTGCCAAGACACCTGAGCTTGTCTGCAGCAGAGCCCGGCCTGCAGGCCCAGCACGTGATGTTGTCTCATTTTTTACTCTCCCTGGAAGTCACCCTGGGAGGCCACTTAGTCCTGTTCTTGCCACTAAGCAAGGAAGGAGGACTTGCCAGGGGGAGGCTTGTTGACCAGGAAATAACTGGGAGTGAGTGTAGAAGGAGAGGGCTCAGGAGCCATAAATCCCTTCAGGATTTCGAAAGGAGCTGGGGAATATTGACACAAATTAAACCCAATAAAACATTCATTTGATTAAACTTTAAGTGATCCAAATATTTGCTGTTTGGTTAATGTTCATGTAGCTGACGGGAGCAGAATTACGATGGTTCTATCAGTATTCACACATTCTAATTTTGCATGAGTTTTTCCCGTGCAAAGTGCACATCTTCTACATACAAATGACTGGGAGGAACTCAGGGAGGAGGCAGCAGCCAGTTATCCCAGCCAGTGGAGGACCGCAGGGACACGGAAGACTTCCATCTCCCATTTGGATTTTTGTTGCCTATTAGCCCCGTGTTTGAGGCTCCTGCAGACCTTTTTCTAGAGCAGCCTGGAATATATGACTTTGGGGTCACGTAGAGGAGGGGATCCTACCTTTCACATCAGTCCTGTGTTCCATGCTTGTAGCGTGTGTCTAGAGCCCCAGGAAGCCCCAGCTGACCAGACGGCCTCATCCCCCTGTCTCCCACTTGCACCCCTCTCTCTGTGAACCCAGAGCCCCTCTCATTTTGTAACACAGTGGTTCCCAGGCCACCACAGAACCCCTTGGGATGCTTGGTAAAATCTGGATGTCCACCCAGCCCTCCAGAGAGTCTTCATCAGCCTGAGGTAGAGGGACAAGAATATGTGTTTTGTTGTTTTGTTGTTATTGTTGTTGCTGGGTTTGTTTTGGGGTTTTGTTTGTTTGTTTTTGAGAGTTTCATTCTTGTCGCCCAGCCTGGAGTGCAATTGTGCAGTCTCGGCTCACTGCAACCTCCACCTCCCGGGTTCAAGTGATTCTCCTTCCTCAGCCGCCTTAGTAGCTGGGATTACAGGCATGCGCCACCAAGCCCTGCTAATTTTATATTTTTAGTGGAGATGGGGTTTCTCCATGTGGGTGAGGCTGGTCTTGAACTCTGACCTCAGGTGATCTGCACACCTCGGCCTCCCAAAGTGCTGGGATTACAGGCCTGAGCCACTGCACCTGGCCCAAGAATCTGTGTTTTAATTACTCACCCCCAGAGATACAATACAGGTCCAAGAATCTGTGTTTTAATTACCTACCCCCAGAGATACAATACAGGTGGTTGCGGAGCCGCACCTGAGAAGCGGAGCTCTAGGGCCCAGGGAACACTGCTGCCTCCAAGAGTTACTCCCCGATGGCCCAATTGGTCTTTTCCTTCTAGCCTGACCACAGATGAGACATGCAGAGAAAATCTAGGTTACTTTTGCAGCTAACGTGACTTCACAAGCCTTACCCCATTGGGAGAAAAACACAACTAGATGCTCAATCCGTTGTAAAGACCAGTGCGAGCTGACAATTTTAACAGTCCGTGTAAGTAGTGTTCTGCCTAAAAAATGCTCTGTGTCTGGCTTCCACCCCCATGTCCCAGCTGCTCTCCCGGATGGCTTCTGAGTGTCCAGGGAAACAGCATGGTGGTGCACTGTGGTCTCACTTTCTACGGCAGTGAGGGATTCTAGGTTGCCCTGTTTGAGGTCACTCCAAGCTGAGCTCAACCCCAGGTGTGCTCGTGATCTGGGCTGGCAGCCTGGTGGACTCAGGGGTCAGGAGGCTCCCCCAAGCAGGGCCCCCCACAGCCACCACTGGCCTCCACACCCCTTGAGGCCAGGAGCACTTCCCTTTGGACCCTGGTCTGGCAGCCCAAGGCAGTTGTCAGGTACAGAGATGATGTTGCTGAACGCCAGGGGTTGAGTCTGGGTCTGCTTGCTCACGTCACAAAAAGCCTATCACTGAGATGATGAGTATTGCCAGGGAGGAAAGGCTTTAATCTCAGTGACGTCAGCCCAGAGATGGGAGACCAGTCTCAAATCCATCTCTGACTTATGTTCGGGATTTAGATGGTGGGGAATTAGGGAGGGGTAAGAGAAGAGCTGGTCAACAGGCTGCAGGTGTGTCTCATTGTCCGGCTGCAGTGATCTGGGAGGCCTGATGGCTGGTTTTCAGATAAAAGTACTCAGGTAAAATAAATTTAAGTTTCTCCAGCTTTGGTTATGTGGGAAAATTGGGCCTGTTTCCATACCAGGAGCCAAGGTGGTTCTGGCTGTCTGCCCAGACACATGTGGTTGCCCCAGGTGGCAGGAGCAGCGGCACAAAGCCTCACGGCCCACGGGAGCCTCATGGTCATCTGATGAGGAAAGGATGCCTCCTCTACTCTTGGGTAGAATGTTAAGGTCTGAGTCCTATGGACCTGCAGAGTACGATGGAAGCTAAACCATTTTAGCAAATTCTCATCTCTTCCCCCTCTCCAAAGCCTGGGTCTTGCTACAGAGTTAGCGCCTTCTCTGTCCTGCCCTGAGCAATAAGCCTGATGACTTGGAGGTGGGAGGGCAGTGAGCAGAATGTGATTTAAGGGGGAACTTGAAATGCGTCACTTTAATGTTGGTAAAATATTATGCCAGTTGCATCTGCATCCATCACTTGGTGCATATCTTTCCTCAAGGGTTCCTTTACTGTGAGTCACATTTTTCCGGTGTGTGGTTGTCCCCTCCCCACCAACCTGTTGGCTCTTTTACTACTTTATTTCATTTTCTCCATTTCTCATCCATCCATCCAACAGCACTGATGAAGCATCTAGAGTATCTTGTCCGTCTTTGTGAGGCCAGGGCCGGGCCACTAAGCGTTTGTGGAGGAGGGTGGGCTTTGCTGCTCAGGATCTGACCTCAGGGCTCTGCTTTCAATTCAGTTGCTCTGCAGTGCCTTGCACCTGCGGCTGTTTTCACTCCCTCTTCCCCTCTCCCACGCTCACAGGCAAGAGGGTATGAGCACAGATGTGCTGCCTGCGGGGCTGCTGCTGCCTGGTCACAGCTCATAAGTGTCCCGCTGAATAACAGAGCTCAGCTCCCAACTCTGCTCCAATTCCGGCGGGGGGAATACATCTGTTGGGGTCCCCCAGGTCCCAGTAGAGTCGTAAGCATAAATAGGGTTCCCAGCATTTTTGCTGGCATCCCAGAACAGACAAAATAGCACCCCCTGCACTGAGAGCCACCCTGCCTCCCACAGCTCATGCCACCTCTGGCTGTTGCCCCAGCTTCCCGGAGTGGACAGATTTGGGGAAAGAGCAAAAGGGAGCCAGTTCCATCAGTGGACTGCTGACTCTCCCCGGAAGCCTGATCCCATTTGGGCATTTGAACAGCCTGAGTATGATTAATTTCTTTATAAATCCTGAGAATTTCAAAAAGCTTGTGATTGCAAAGACATATCTTAGATTCTTCCCATTTGCCCGAAGAATGATCAGTCCTAATGTCAGTTATCAAGTCCAAAATGGCAAGGACTAATAATTCCTGTAGCCTGAGGTATACTTCAAAAAATTTAAAACTACAGTGCATGGTCACAGAACAGAAATCCAAATCCAAGTTCAGCAAATCCTCAGACAGAAACAAACCTTCGAAGATCAGCCAGTTCATTCCCCAGACTTCAGACAGCGCAACCTTTACAACTGACCCCAGATGGATGAGAAACCTGTTGGCTCACCCGCAGACCGTGGCTGCCCTTAGCAAGGCCCAGACTCCAGGAGGCCAGGGGAGCTGTGAGCGGGGCACCACACCCCTGCCTCCCTAGTCTCTCTCTGTGGCAGGCCCCTGGCCTTGGCAGCCCGCATTCTTGGCTTGACACAAATCTATGGCCCAGATTATCCCCAACACATTAACTATGGTTCTTGACCTGTTTGGACTACCACAGCCTTTTGGGCATTTGACCTAAGTCTTGGCTCTTCGCCCAGCAAAAGTGTCTGTCTCTACATTTAGTCAGCACATTGTAAACAATTTTCAGGGAGCCATGAAGCCCTTCTGGGCCCTTCCACCCAGTAAATGCATGGCCATTCACCTTGAGTTGAGACTGCACTCCCTGGGCCTGCAGCTGACCGTGCCTCCTCCTTTTCCTTTGCAGAAGTGGTTCAGCTCAGCCTCGCCCCTGAAGACAGGGTCAGTGTGACCACAGTGACCGTGGGGCTGAGCACAGTGCTGACCTGCGCTGTCCGTGGTGACCTGAGGCCACCAATCGTCTGGAAGCGCAATGGGCTCACGCTGAACTTCCTGGACTTGGAAGACATCAATGTAAGTCGCCTGGAACGCACTCTGAGCTCAAGTGCAGCTCCCTAGGAAAGTACAGTGGGCAGGATGCTGGGGGCAGGATGCTGTGGGCAGTGGCAGGGCCGGAGAGTTTTAGTTTAACATCCCATATTTGGTGCCTTTCTAGCCTGTTATTAGCCTGGCAGTATCAGAAAATCCAAGTCCCACCATGGCAGAAAATAAATGAATGGTGGCCATCAGCCTGGTAGCTATGTCCATGCTAAGGGAAAGGAGGGATGCGGTGGGCGGGGCAGGAGGCCTGTGAGCAGGGCACATTAGCAAAGGTCTGGAGGTGACCCTGAAAACGGGCTGTGTGGGCCTGCTCAAAGGCTCAGGGGGATGGACCACAGGCCAGCAGAGAGCACAGCAGACTCCACAGCTGAGAGAACAGCAGGCAGGAGGACCTGAGGAGGCTGCTCTGGGCCCTAACGCTGGATAGGCTATAGACAGCTGCATGCGGGGGAAGGGGCGGTCCCTGTGGAGGGCAGAAGTGAGCCACTGGGGAGGGTTGGCTGGAAGGAAAGTGCCAGGTGCCAGGTGAAAAGGTGGAGGGAAACCAGGTCAGGCCAGAGGGGACCTACTTTGGGGACATGCGTTGCTGGGTGAGGGGATAGGGGTGTGATGAGTGAAGTGGTGCTGTGTGGAAGAAGAAAGCAGCCGAGCTCACGCAGCCTGGCATGGCCAGTGGGGGACTTCTGTGCTCGGGAACCAGGCAGCCTCTGTTGGGGTCCCAGCGTCATCCATGTCAGCTTTGTAACATTGAGTAATTTAACCTGCTGGTCCTCAATGAATTAATCTATAAGAAAAACATTAGCAATACTTCCCTTCTATCGGACTTAAAGAAGTGACATAATTCAAGGATATTTATTGGTTCAGGTTTGGCACAAGAGGTGATGTGGCTTCCCAGAAGTTCATGTGAGAAGACAGAGTGATGTCACCCATGGAATGAGCTGCCAGGACAGCTGACGGGTCTTGGGTTACAGTAACAGGAAGATAATTTTCAGGCAGAAGAGGGGGCAGCCCTAGCCTTGTTGGCTCAGGACAGGGTACCTGGTCCACCGTGGGATGCTTGCCCAGAGAAGAAAGACCTGTGGGATGAATGCTCAGTTCCTGCTAACATCTCGAAGGTGGTGGGGTAGGGGCTCGGGCAAAGGGAGCTCGCCTGGGCCGTGTGAGCCCATGAGTCGGACTAGCACAAGTTGTGCCTCAAAAGGATGTCAATTTGGGCCCCTGAGATGGAGCACCATTCCAGCCATCAAACCTGCCCCACCATGGAGAGAGAGCTGTCACAGGAGGCGCTGAGCTCCCCATCCCAAGGGGCACATGCAAACTCAAGCAGAGACTATGGTCTGCGATGCTGCTAGCCACAGGAAGGCAGCTAAACTCCGTGACCTTAAAGGCCGCTTCTGTAAGCGGCGGAGAGAAAGGAGAATAGACCAAAGTCAGGCAAGCAAGTTTTATTAACCTGCGGGGCTGCTCAGTAACAGTCAGAGGCGGCAGCCCCGAGCCTACAAAAGGAGGAGTTTATATGGGGTGAGAGGGGCATGAGGGAGTTTCAGGACTGACGTGATCTTACCAGCTTGTAACAGGCACAGAAATAGTTTGTTAACTTGTGACAGACTTACACTACATCATCCTATGACTCTTGTGGAGGCAGTTTAAGAAACAGGATTTTACAGGTGTATGTATAACAGGAATTTACAGGTATGGATAACAAACATTTGTTTTCCACAAGCTCCCCTGAGCTGCCAGATGGCGGTAATAAGGCTTTGCTTGATTGTAGCACATCTAGCACCTACATAGGGGTTCAGGAATGCAGCTGCAGGGCAATCAGAGTAGGAGGAAGGGGTCAGCTTGTGTGGAGGGGGTTTTCTGAGGCAGCTTGTCCCTAACACCTTCCAACTCTGAGACTTCTGTGGGGAGAAAGGCCCAGCACGAAATGCTGCAGGAACCACCGAAGTTAGTCCTCGCCTACTCTCTAGGCCCCTTCAGCTACACCCTGGAGGTCATGGGGGAAGCAGATGGAAAGAGGGGGCCATTCTGGAGGTTACGCCCTGGTCAAAGCTGCCAAGGAGTGCTCTTCCCCTAGCCTTGTCACACTGGACAGGAGCGTTTCCCGTGATTCCCCACCATGGTGAACATAGCCAGCGTCCTATACAGCTTTCATGTCAGTGCAGCACAACCCTGGTGGGTGCTTGCTGGAAAGATGCTGGACAGGCAGAACCCTTCAGCCTCTGGGCCTGCGACGGCCAGGGCTTGTCTGAGAACTTAGCGAGAAAGAGCAGTGCCCTATCTGTAAAGACTGGACTGCACTGGGGTGCACGGATTTGTGAGTGTGATGTCCTCCGCTGTTCCTGCTCACAAGCTACAGTGCCAGCTCTGAAACCTGCTTGGCCAGTAATGATTGATCAGCACTGGGACAGGTCCACCTGTGTTTGTGGGAGCATTTCATCTGCATTACTTGGCACTCTATTGAAAGACATCAGAAGTAAAAGCAGAGGCAAAATTCCTCTTAATGTACTTGCCATCGGTTAATTAAATTACTTGGAGTGGTTTTCCCCTCCTTCAAACATGCCTCCAGCACCAACTCAATTGCATTTCTACTTTTCGCTATAAGGTTAGCAATTTGGGTAATTGCAGTTGCAACCAGAGATTAATGGCCTCTTCGTTACCTCTCAGGAAACACTTGCTGCTGGTGGTTGAGTCAGTAGCCCACAAATAGGCAAGGCCCGGTGCTTCTCAGAGCCCCTACATGAGGGAGCAGGGCAGCAGCAGCCCCGAAGGGGTCCCAGCCCGATGTGTACAAACACACAAAACACACGCACACCTCCCCTACCTGAGGGAAGGGGGTGGCACAGCTTGCTGCTGAAGGGCATGGGCCTGGGGTCTGCCACTTGCTGGCTAGAACCTTGGAAAGTTACTAGCCTAGTAACCTTGACTGCTCTAAGCTTCAGTTTCCCCTTCTGTGAAATGGGGATAAATAATAGTACCAGCCTCGTAGGGTTCCAATAAAGACTAAATGAGAAGATACATGTAAGGCGCTTCATGTATGGTATTCTATAAATGCTAAATATTATCACTGTCATTATCGTTATTACTATTGTGGCTATCATTAATATTATTACTCCTGCTGCTGCTAAATAACACTCTCCACATCTTGCAGCCTGGGTCCCCAACAAGCAGCCAGCAGCAGCCGGGCAAGGCTCCCTGGTCAGGCAGATAGGACTTTGGCATGCCCCTGCTGTGTAAACATGGATGGAGGCCTCATTGTCCACACCAGCCTTGATTCATCCAGGGAGAGAGGCACTGACCCACCACCTCTAGCAAATGCAGAGCAGCCCCGGGTGAGCTGTTGGACTTCTCTGAGGCTGTGGAGAAAGAGATCCTCCTACATGGGCATTTGAGGCTGAAGCGTGTCAAGGACCCAGCTCGGTGCCTGGCACACAAGAGGTGCTCATAAGCAGCAGCCCAACTCGGGACAGTGCAGAAGGCAGCCCTTGGAAGAAATCGGGCTGAAGAGGGCCAGAGCCAGGTTGTCAGGCTTCACTGGGAATTTTCGAAGTTGGGGTTGGGGGAGAACAGCCCAGGAGCGTAACACTGATGCAGCAAAGATGCTGGGGTTGATGAGGCTCCCAGAGTCCCTTGGCCTGAGGCGTCTGAGTGCCGTGTTCACCCCACGGCAGTGGGAGATGAAATAGGATCACTGGCATTGTAATGGGTGATGACACCAAACACCACTGCACAAAGCTGACAGGCCCTGAAAACGCAAGGCGGGGAGATTACAGAGCACGAAGGGTTTGGGCCTCCTTTCTTTGTCGTTTGTATGAGACATCTTGATTGGCAACAAAATACTAATCACTTTTTCACCACTCTCTTAATGAGAAGCTTTCATGAGCAACAAAATGTTAATTTGTCTTGTCTTATCTGTTAAGAATTCTGTTAATGAATTCAGTCACAGAGCTATTACAGAATGCCATTCTAATGACACATGTAATTAAACTTTTCTGACTTGCAAACATCAGGCATGCCTTGAGCATCAGAATAATATTTGATCAGAAAGTAAATGTACCCCTCTCGCCTGGAGCCAAGTAAGAAGGAGCCAGTCAGATTCTGCAGCGAGCAATGTTGCTGTCAGAAGCACTTATGAGTCACCAATTGTGTGTGGCCCTTCCAGGTGGCGTAGATGGGGAATCATCATTTGGGTTGACTCACTTGCCAAGGGCCTAAGAGTTAAGCTCCGTACCAATGTATAGAACAAAGACACTGTCTGCAGCCTCTAGGGAGGTGAGGGATCCACAAATACCTGTTCTGGGGGCCAGAGAAAGGTGCCCTTCTGACTGGGGCTTCAGGAGACAGGAATAAGTGAGTGAGAAAGGAGTACAGGGACAGATTGAGGCTAGAACATAAAGGTCCTTGGATGTTAACATTAAGAGTCTTAGCAATTGCCCTGTGGGCAGTGGGGAAGCACAGATGTTTGATGGGAGAGTGACATGGTCACATGTATGTGCTGCAAGAGTCCAGAACCCTCACCAGCCTAAGATTAAACATGCATCCAAGAGGGAGTTCAAATAACAGAGAGCCCAGATGTGAGGGGAGCCTTGTTGATGTTTCCTGAGTCTTCCTTCTCTCTAACTTCCCCAATGGCACAACTGCAGTGGAGCAGTGCCCCAGGGTCCCCCTGGCTTCCACCCAAGGCTCCTCCAATGGGGCCATGGCCCAGTTCATGATGTCTTCACTTTGCTGGTGTGTTGTATTGTGTTGTGTTGTGTTGTGTTGTGTTGTGTTTTGTTTTGTTTTGTTTTGTTTTGTTTTGTTTTGTTTTGTTTTGTTTTGTGAGACAGCAGGGCCTCTCTCTGTCACCCAGACTGGAACACAGTGGCATGATCTTGGCTTTCTGCAGCCTTGACTTTCAGAGCTCAAGCAATCCTCCCACCTCAGCCTCCAGAGTAACTGGGGCCACAGGCATGCACCACCATGCCTGACTAATTTTCTGATTTTTTTGTAGAGATGGATGTCACTATGTTGCCCAGGCTGGCCTCAAACTCCTGAGCTCAAGTGATCCTCCTGCCTCGACCTCCCAAAGTGCTAGCCTTCCCTTCTTAAGGTTGTGAGCCACCGTATCTAGCCTTCCCTTCTTAAGGTTATCAGGAAGTTCAGCCTGGGCCTGGATCTGGTATGTCTCCTGAGGACACCTGAACCACTGCCTTGAAAGAGGCTTCAGCTTCACCCAGCCCAGCTTGCAGGAGGGAAAACAAATTCACCACTGAGAAGAGGCCAGAATTTTGGACAAATAGTGTAAAGCCCCCAAAGACAGGCACTCCCCCGGAGACCAGCAGCCCAGGGCACACACTGCAGCCCCTCCTGGCAGTGGGTCTCTGGATTATGACGCCGCCTTCTGTTTGTTTGATGAGAAATCAATAGTGTCTGCTCATGCCCATGTTCCCCAGAGCTAACAAAGTGCAGCCTTTGTTTACTTCCTGGCCGACTGTGGGTTTCGTTACTGAAGCAGCTGTGGGTCTGGATGTGCTTCTGACCTGTCCCTGTGCCCCCTCACCTCAGTCCTGGAGGAGTCACAGCCCACCACCCCCACCTCAGAAGCTAAGCAGAGGGGTGGCCTCCAGCAACACCCTGTGCTCTGCATGAGCTGGGCCTGGGCCAGGCTGCCCCAGGAGCGTGTCTGTGCTTGTGTCTGGTAGAAGGGGAGCTTTCACCCCCAGACCCTGCTATGGTGCCCCCACAGGCGGCCCTTCCCCGGTGAGCTTCCCCTGCAGCCCCTGTCTCCTGGTGATTCAGGTCCAGGCTTTGGGGGCTGGGGTGGGACCCATCTCAGAGGCAGATCCACACATTCCTCCCTATCCTGGCCCCCATTCTAGATATTCTGGGGTTGGGAAGGACAGAGTGCTGCCTCACTTTCCGCAGAAACGGAACATGCAGACCCATTCCGGGCCTCAGCCCTCTGCCTCTCTGACCACCCAGCCCACACAGCAGCCACTCAGGGAGGGGTGAAGTGACTATCCCCAAACCCAGTCTGCATGTCCTGCCTCAACAATATCACCTGCCCTTCGTCTCATAACCGTCTTCCTCGCTGTCCCTTATGATCCTGAGGGCCAGGGGACATTCCTAGGAATGGGCAGAAATAGGGACAGGGCATCTCAGAAGTCACAGGTAATGGCTGAAATGCTGAACCATCACAAGCATTGTTGCCAGTGTGGTCACCATTCATACACAGTACGGGCTCTGTGGTCATAAGCATCACCTCACCCGATACCCCTGCTCCCTGAGGCACGTGGGGTTAGGTCATTCAGAGGAGTGGAGAGTTTTCCCGTGGGCCTACAGCTGCCTACATGCCCGGCCCAAGGAACCCTCTGGGTTCCTTGCTTGTGGGACATAATACCTAGCCCTCAGCAATTCAAGTCTTTGCTGCGAAGCTGTCTGTAGTTCCCAGGCCCTGGTGGAATGTATCCAATTGTGTGTGGAGCTCCTGTTCTCACTGTGCCGGCCTCTGGCCCCAGCAAAGAAGGAAGCAGCATGCTCTGAGACCAGCACGTGGAATTGTTTAGCCACGATGTTCTCAGGGAGAGAAAACATTTTTCTATTGTATTCTTTTTTACAAAAACAAAAAGGCCTACAACAAACTCGGTATATTTCAAATGACTTGAAAGAGCCACTCTTTTTTGATTTTGGGGTTTTTTTCACTGAATCTCACTATTTGGGGCTTTCAAATGTCGGCAGGCAGAGTACAGTGATAAAAGCAGGAAAACAAAACCCATTAGAAGAAAGTATTTGTGGCAGTGTTTGAAGGATGTGTTAAAAGGTTCACTTTTCTCCCCATGCCAAAATGGTATAAAACCAGGAACAAATAATTCTAATGAAGCGTATGCTCTCAGCTAGCTCTTCTTTGGAAGTGAGTTATTAAAAAGACCAAAAGAAAATGATTTAGGAGCTCATGACTCATTTAATTTTTATTGTCTTTATATGAACCAGTCATGAATTCATTGTAAAAAGATGAGAGGCGTTTGATTAGCATGGAGAGCTGTTTGCACCACGATAGACAGTGGTTGTAGGCTCTGCATCAAAATAATCTCATTAGACGCTTGGGTACATTTTGTTTTAAAATCTTAGAAAACACTACACTTGAAGCACTTAAAGGCTTTGGCCAATTCTCTGTAGCTTGTGTTGAAAACATTTGAACATCCAGTTCTTTCGAGTTTTGAATGAGTTCAAACCATTGGGAGTATTGTCCAGAGCTCTCCAAGACATGGGGGCCGGGGTCTGTGGTATTCTAGCCTGTGGAACTTGTGGGGTGACTCCGCCCTGCCAAGTGTCTCCTCTGGCCTTTGCTTTCTCAGTGCCTCTTTCAAGATCACCTCTTTCCCCTCTTAAGGGAAAGCCTTAGGAGAAGCCCTGGCCTCAGGGCTTGGCTTATACTCAGTGACCACTTCCGGCCCTATCTCCAAGGTACAGGGGCCCTCAGGAAGGTTCTGATTCAGCTTCTATACCCTGAGTGCAGAGCCCAGGAACTCCCTACAGTGTCTCTTCCTCCCTGAGCCTCACTGCCTCCCTACAGAGGCCCAGCCAATTGAAGGAGGCTGACTGATGCCTCTCTTGGCCACTACAGATTGGAGCCCACCCCTCCAAGGGCACCCTCCACACTAAGCAAAGACAAGGGAGTCACCAGGAGGTCCTGCAGCCCCTGAGCCATGCCCAAGCACTGCTGTTCCTGGACTCCCCCTCCCCAGCTCCACGCAGCGGGGCTCACATTCAGCCTGCATCAGGTTTTGCCTACAGCAAACAAGACTGCAGTCAACATCCTTATACACACTCTTTGCACATGTGTGTAAATCAACGTGTAAGATAAGTTCTTGGAAGTGATGCATTTTCAATTTTGATGGGTTTTGCCAAATCTCCCTCCAAAAGCTGCACCAGTTTACACCCTCTCCAACAATGTATAAGAGTTTTGAACACCGTGTCAGGAGAAAACTCCTAACTGAAAGTCTTCTTGGTCCCTAAAATGAGCAATAGAAGGAAATTTATTTAAATCCTTTCTGGAGTGTCTCAAGGACAGGAATCAGTGTCTCAAGGACACTGTGAGTGTGGTCCAGGTTAGAGTCAGAAGCTGGTACCCTTGGTAAGGCCTTCGCAGCCTGGGGATTCATGATCCAAGGGTCCGCAGGAAGAGGGTTGCAGGTTTCCCAAAGGAAAGCAGCAGGTGTGAGGTGGTCTGGAACCTCAGATGACTGCTGCAGGGCAGCCTAGAGCCTGGGTCCCTTCCCACCCCAGCTGGGCTTTCCAGGCTAATTAGCCCAGGAGCCAAAGCCCTATTCAAGGGCTCAGGCCTGCACCTCACCAGAGGGCCCCATTAGCTGCCACCCCTTCTACATAACACTCTGGAGTCCTTGCAGGTCAAGAGGTATTTGCCCTCTGGCATCTGAGGGTGGACAAGTGGAGAGCTCAGAGCAATGTCTCTGGCACGAGCCTTCTGTTGCAGGTGCCTGGGCACCTGTGTATTCCCAGATATTCAGGTTTGTCCCTCTGTGCAATGTCATCACCCATACAACTAGGTCAGAACCTCCGCATTTGAGTTTTTGAGCCAACTGAAGTTGGCTCTTCCACAGAAGACGCCTTCCCTTCTGACATAAACTGCAAGTAAGGCAGTTCCCAAAACTACCCTCAGGTTCAATAATTTGCTGGAAAAATTCACAGAACTCATTGTAAGTGTTATACTCACAGTTAAAGTTTAATACAGCAAAAAGAGTACAGATTAAACCCAGCCACGCAACAAGGCCCACAGGGCAGAGCCCAGGAAGGATCTAAACATGGAACCTCTGCTCTCCTCTCTCAGTGGACTCACAGACACATTGCTGTCACAGCATCAGTTTCCCAGAGAAGCTCACCCAGGCCTTGGTGTCCCAAGTGTTTGCTGGAGCTCATTCAAATACTGCACATGTGACTGCCCTCTCATCTCTAGCCCCTCCGAAGGCAGAACTGATACCACCTAGCCCAAAGACCCCGGGCAGATAAAGAGACCCCTATGAGGCATGACATTCCAGAGCCTAGAGATTGCCTCCCTGAAGCCAAGAAGGGCAAGGGCAGACCTCCCTGGGTAATATGAATTCTTCACCATCCTTCTCCTCAGGGCTCCCCAGGAGGCAGCATGCTAGGCTAACACACCTCCCTGAAGTCAGAAAATATTCATTGAGCTCCAGTTATGCACAGGAACCCCATGACACACTGAGGACAGTAGAGGCATGCATGAAGAGATGAGTCATGTGTGAAGAGATGAGGGCCTCCCCTTTGGCACCCACAGTCAGAGGGGGAGATTGAACGCACACCAGAGGACACCCAAGTCAGCCAGGGACCACACACGCTCTGAGCCTTGGAGGAGCCAGGTGCTCCCCCAGCAGTGGCTTCTCTCATGCCTCCAACTCCCTCTCCTGAGCCTGAGCCTGGGAACAGGCAGGAGAACAGGCCCACTCCGATTGCTCACAATGAACGCAGCTGCCCACGACAGCCCTCTTCCAGGGGGCTCAGTCAGCTGCTTAGAGATTGCTTCAAGTTGCAGAGACTTCTTTTTCTTGAGAGAACTCTGAGCAAGAGGATGGTTCTTCAGGTCTTTGCATGATGACAAGTCTGTCCTATGAGGGGCTGGAAGAAACTGATGGCACCATAACCTCAGTGTTGGTCAGGGAGGTCAGCACTGGAGAGCCAGCGTGTTGATACGTGTGTGCACTCATGCGTGCACATCATGTGTACCCCGTGTCCATGTAGATGTGTGTGCTCCCCCATGTGGATGCCTGTGTACCCTCACCCACGTGTGCATGTGGTCCTGCCTTGGTCTGGATAAGGGCCGGGGAAGCCCAGACATGTCTGAGGAATGGCCATCACCGAGGCACCACATGTCACTCTGTGTTTAGGTTTGCTGTGTTTAACTATGCAGGTGAGATGCTACAGTTAGTGGCATTCTAGGGGCCAGAACTGAAGGATTGTGGAGGGAGAGACCTCCCATTTACTGCCTCCTCCCCTAAAGAGAGCTAGGGTTGTTCCTGAGGAAGGTAACGTTGGAAAAACTCTGAATAATTGTTTCTAAACTGAGTCTGAACTTGTAACATTGGCAGTATCATTAACCTAAACGCTAATATCACTCTGGAGTCCTTGCGTTGAACATTTAGTCACTAAGTATTCAGTATTGAGGGCTCAGTTTCGTATGACTTATACCTGACTCCCATGGATCACTCCGACAGTATCCCCCATCTCATCTCTGTTTAACAATGGTTTAACACTTAAGTCTCATTTAATCACTTTCTTAAGGGCAGTTACTTAGAAAATCACTTTTTAAAAGGCAAGAACCATGTCTTTAAAATTGTCACTTTCCCACAAAACAGATATGTATCAATACAAAGAATGGTCTACTCTGGCATCTGTTTATTTCTGTAAGGAACCTTGATTTTGCTACTGCATCCGAGCAAAAGAAAAAGAAAAAGAAAAAAGCCATCCATAAAGAGACAAGTACAGAGATGCAATCAAGCGTTGATAGCAGTATTCAGATGCATCTCAAAGAACATTCAGGAGAGGAAGGAGTGCCGGCTTAGCTTTATGTAGCTTCTTATAAAGCAATTGTTAAAGTAATTTTCTCACATCCAATGAGGTAATTTTGATTTCTGTAGCTGGTATTCATACCCAGAAAACAATATGCACTTTGTTCTATAATTATACGATGCCTATCATTTTCACCCAGAGACATTATTTTACTTATTACAGAGTTGGGTTCTCCCCAAGCTGAAGCC
Source organism: Sapajus apella (assembly GCF_009761245.1). Lineage (NCBI taxonomy): Eukaryota > Metazoa > Chordata > Mammalia > Primates > Cebidae > Sapajus > Sapajus apella. Next base: position 7,597,051 of record NW_022436941.1, read on the forward strand.
ACAGGCAGGCGATGCTTAGGTGCTCACAGAAGAGCCATAACACACCCAGCAGCCCCTCAAGTCCTCCGAGGGGTGACATACACCCCTCAGCATCCAAGTGATTACCCAAGAGTTGTGTCTCTGCTCCCAGGGAGCAGGGACTTGTGCTTGGTAAGCAAGAAAAAAACAGGCGGCGAGGTTAAATGACTGTGTTAGAGTCACAGCAAAAGTCATCAGTAGGGGGTGGGAATCCAGACACGATGGGCCCTTCCCTGTCTGCCTGCTGCTCTGAGCTTTGATGGATTCCAGCGTGCCCCAGCCTGAGGCATGCAAAAAAGCATTGAGTTCTCTCGGGGGCTGCAGGACGGAGAAAGGAACAAGTGGAGACCTGAGACCAGGGCTCTGCTGTTCCCGCCAGCTGCCTCATTTTGAGCCTGTGTGGCTGGGTAACGTTTGAGTGGATGGGAAGGCAGGTGGGCACCTCGGCTGTCAAACTGAAAGAATCCCCATAGAAAGCCTAGCTTTTTTCCATTTGACAGCAATTTTTTGAGGCCCCACTGTGCCAGGCACACAGGGCACACTCCTCCCTGCCCTCCTTTGCAGAGCTCACATTCTGCAGGGGGAGGCAGACGGCAAACCAGGTGAGTACAGAAAGCAGCAGGTGGCATGGCAGTGGGTGTCGCAGGGTGTGGGGCAGAGGTGAGGCTCCGGAGATGGGGCTGGCAGACAAGGTCGGAGCAGACTTACAGGAAAGGGAGACGGACAGACAGATGGCCTGGGAGGAGGGAGCCTGCCTGCCATGCCAGAACAACAGCAACGGGAGCGTGAGAGGGGACAGGGTCTGAGAGGGGCTGGCCCCCAGCGAGCAAGGCTCTGGGTATGAGGGGCACGATGCGGCTGCCTCAGGGCAGAGGCTGCAGGCCAGAAGCTGGGGTCCCAGGAAGGTGGCAGCTGGCCAGGGCAGGAGCAGTGGAGGTGGTGAGAGAAGATCACCTCAGAATGAATCTCCAAGGACAGCCTAGTGTCTCAGGCCCGGGGAACTGGGTTTTTGTTTTGTTTTCTGGATTGGGTTTTCAGGGATTTTTTCCTGAGTATCAAATACACACAAGGTGATGTGTAAGTTCCCAGCACATAGTAACCTCTTGAAGACCATATGTTGGTATTCATGGGTATCATCCTGAGGTTGATCTGTGGGAACAGTGGCCTTGGGGCAGCCCTGGGAGCCCAAGGCCCTTCTCAGCCTGAGGAATGTGGTAGTGCTCATGACTGAGCAACACCATAGAGGAGGTGACAAAGGCAGGGACTGCCAGAGCCTGAGACCAGCTTCAAGGGCTGTCGTTAGAAGGGGCTATGGACGTGAAGGGTCAGGAAGGCAATTTGGAGGGGAAATGTCAGCAGGTCCGCAGCACCAGGCTCCCTGCAAGCAGCTCTGGTTTTGCCCTCTGGGATGGAGTCTGCCCTGGGACCCATCAGCTGGGGTGCTGAGTAGTTTCTAAGCCCCAACACCCCTTTCCCTAGGATGGGGGCTGCACCCATCCTCCCAGCCCTGTTTCAGGATGCCATCCCACCACTGAGACTCCAAGCTAAACAGATTTTCCTCCAGACTTAGGTTTTGACACAGGAAACAGCTTAGACTAGAAATATGTTGGCCCCAGAATTGACTAGTCATTAACTTTTCATAAGCAACGCAGGTATGAACCTTTTATGATTCGGTTATGATGCAGGACAAATCAGCTATCTGGTGTTTTGTTTTACTATGGAGGCTTCTGCAGAATGGTAGAAAAGGGCTCTTTGAAGCAGAGCAATGTTTAACAGCAAACTCTCAGGGTTCCCGAAGCCCTCTGCAACATTTTACTTCTTTGGGAGCACTGCTGGGAGTTTTTCTCCTGACCCTGAAAGCAGGCTGCATGTGTCCACCATCTACCTTCCTGCCTTTACCCTACCCTAAGCCTCACTCTGGGCCGGCACTCCTTCATCCGGCTCATTAGCCAGAGTCTTTTTTTTTTTCTTTTTTTTTTTTTTAGATAGGATCTCGCTCTGTCTACCCAGGCTGGAATGCAGTGGCATCATCTAGCTCACTGCAACCTCCACCTCCCAGGTTCAAGTAATCCTCCTGCCTCAGCCTCCCAAATAGCTGGGATTACAGATGTGCACCTCCATGCCCGACTAATTTTTTTTTTTTTTAGTAGAGACAGGGTTTCACATGTTGGCCAGGCTGGTCTCAAACTCCCAACCTCAAGTGATCCACCTCAACCTCCCAAAGTGCTGAGACTACAGGCGTGAGCCACTGCATCCATCCCAGAAAGTGTCTTTAAGGAATTTCGGGACAGTGGTGGCCGGGCCCCCTGGAGTGTAAGCAAGGGAGAGCATTGGCATTTGGGGACAGGAGCTTACATGAATATCAGCGGAGGACCCGGGGGCTGCCTTCAGCTGCTTTTAGCCCTCGTGCCACCATGGCCTCCTATCCTGCCACCAGAGTGCTTCTGTGGAAAGAGGAAGCTCAGAAAGGGCCAGGGAATGGCAGGAGGGATGATGTAGTGCTTGCTCCAGAGGGTTAAAAGGAGTTTTGTATCTTCTAATAATCACAAGAAAAATAACATCCCCACGTATATCATCATCCTACATTCAAAAATACATCCACATGCATTTTCTCACTGGAGCTCCCAACACCCCATATGGCAGGCAGGCCGTATATATTGTCCACAACTTACAGGTGGAGAAGCCAGTGCCCAGAGAGACTGGGTACGTTGGTCACTGGCAGAACTCAAGCTAAATCCTGGATCTCCTGAGTCCCCATCAGTCCCCACAGATGACAGTGCACAGCCCCCTTGGTCATCAGTGAGCCTGAGCCTTCTCTGTCCTATCAGCTCTGAGCACCATATCATGGGAGATGTTTGGTAGCCAAGGCCCAACCTGATGAGGGCTCTCTGTAGAAAGCGGGTAATTCCAATCCCTGGCATGTCTGTAATTGGTACCTGGAAGGGCCAGCATTGGGCACAGGTTTGCAAAAGGGGATGCAGCTGACTGGGCAAGGGCTTGGTGCCCAGTGCTTGTCAGGGGACTCCAATGCAGCCAGAAGTCCCTCCTGCCCATCCCTCCCCTATGCACTGGCCCAATAAGACCCCATCGTGTGAGGCTGCAGAGATGACAGTGCCGGGGCTTACTGGGCCATTTCCTGTGGAACCCGCGGGCATCGGCCTTTCCTAGTGCTCTTTGATGTTCCTGCCCTGGTTTGTTGTTGTTGTTGCCCCATTTTCCCCTTAGTTCCATTTCCCTTCCCTTGGGTTACCAAGATCTCTGCAAGCTGCCTGAAATCATTCTGGGATTGAGGTAGGATCTAAAGCACAAGCAGGCCAACTGCAGCCCATGGGCCAAATCCAGGCCACCAACTTTAAATAAAACTTTATTGGAACACAGCCACATTCATTCATGTATGTGTTGTGAAGGCTATTTTCATGCTGTAATGGCAGAGTTGGGTATTTGGTAGAAACTGTGCTACCTATGAAGCCAAAAATATCTTTTCGGTAGCCCTTTAAGAAAGTCTGCTAACCCCTGCTCTAAACAAGCCTGCCCTCCGGAAACAGCTGCTCATCAGGTGAGCCACACCCCTGTGAAACAAGCAGCCAGCAGGTAAATAGGGGGACACGTGGACTGAGTTGCTTGAAGCTGAGAGGGTGTGTGCTGGGGGAGGTGGTCAAACCGGGCCTCACGGAGGAGGCGCCAGGTGCACAAGGCCTTACACGGATCCAGGAGGCCTGGGCCCACAATGTGGAGGTGAGACGGGGTTGCTGCTGCCCAGGATGGCTCAGCCCTGCAGGCAGCTCTGGCCGAGCAAGGGACAGGCAGAAAGGAACAGTCTCCCAGCTGCAGGATTTTTGGAAAACCAGGAGACAGCTATGGTTTCTACTCTACTCAATAAAGAGGCCAGTCTCATTGTCTTCTTTGCCTGTGCAGGACTTCGGAGAGGATGACTCCCTGTACATCACCAAGGTGACCACCATCCACATGGGCAATTACACCTGCCATGCCTCCGGCCACGAGCAGCTGTTCCAGACCCACGTCCTGCAGGTGAATGGTTAGTAAATGGCTCCATGCATGTCGTCCCCTCAAAGCCTCCCCAAACTGCTGCACAGATCAACCCTTGTCCCCTCCTGTATTCTGCCTTTTTAAAGAAATATCTAACCTCAATATTTCATCTCTTATAAGTAAAGGGGAACAGTGTGGAAAGGGCAAAATCTTTCGACCCGTTTTCATATTTGGCTGCACCCACAGCCTCCACAGGTGAAACGAATCCAAGTACCAAGGGCGTGAGCCATTCAGGCCAATCATGCCCGGCAGCTGGGGCTCCTACAGGCCGTGCAGCGTGGAGCATGCCCCTTAGGCAACATGGTGCTGCTAAGCCGCTGTGGCCTCTGGCTCCAGCGAGAGCAGAAACTGAAGTCCACCACTCCTTCCAGGTGGTATGGAACCATATCACTTGTTCAATTAGGAGGCTCTGTTTCCTCCGACAAGGGCTTGTGCCCATCTCCCTCCGCAAGAGGCCCGGTGAGCCTCATCTTAGCCAAGCCGGGGTAGAAACTGAGGCTTGGAAGGTTTTCCTTGATTCTCACGGGCCCCTGTGTTGCCAGGAGTCCCAGAAGCTGAAGAATTAACTGCCTCCCGATTATAGCAGCCAGGGTTTTCCCAGCACTTACCTCAGTCAGTCTCTGTGCTCAGCCCTTCACATGGACCCTCCCATCCATGTATCTTAACCCACTTCATGGATGAGTTGCTAAAGAAGGTCACTTGCCTGGGGTCACACAACTGATGGGTGTTGACCTGGACCCAGAGCCCGTACTCTGACCTCTAGGGCATACTGCTGGCTGTCTCAACCTGGTCTGATGAAATAAGTATATAATGCTTGAGAAATGCCTGGCAGATGATACATTCAAAGTCCAAGGTAGGGCAGACACGGGGTGATCGTTGGTGTAGCTCAAGCCAAATTTAGCCATAGCTGGTGAACACAGATGGTCAGAGCTGGTGGCTCCTCAGAGAGCCTCCTTCCCCTTATACAGATCGGAAAATGAAGACCCAGAGAAAATGTTCAAGCCAAGAATTGAATATAGGCTGCTGCTTTCTCCCTGGAGCTGCCACACTCCCAGCAGTAGGGGCAGGATCCCATGCAGAGGCAGGACCACCACCTTCTGGGACTTCCCCTTCCGTGCGTCTGCCCTGATTCGGTTGACTAAAAAAACTGTTTCAGGCAACTACTTCCTCTCTCAAATTATTAGTATAACTTACCCATAACCCAGACCTCCCAGAGATGCGTCCCAAGCACTGACGTGATTTATAACTTTGTGTAAACCTCTTGCATTGCTTTCATAGGAAGGAGCAAGAAATTGAAACATAAATGATTAATCCATTAAATTAAAAACAACCTCGACCTCCCCACAGTTCAGAAAAGTAGCGATTCATTCCCAAAAACACAATAATAATCTCCTGAATCTGTTTATTACTCCCGCATGGTACTTTTGTGACTGTGCCTCTTAAGGATATATTTATGCTGCCTTTCACCTTGGGAATGGTTGGTGTTTCCCAAAGACAATGGGATTTTGCATTATGGATGCAAAATGTTTTCACTTGAAGGTTTTCAAATTTAAGAGAAAATGAGGTCAGTGTGATGGCTCACACCTGTAATCACAGCACTTTGGGAGTTTGAGGCCAGTGGATCTCTTGAGCCCAGGAGTTCGAAGCCAGCCTGGCCAACGTGGTGAATCCCTGGCTCTATAAAAAATTCAAAAATTAGCCATGTGTGGTGGCAGGTGCCTGTAATCCCAGCTACTCAGGAGGCTGAGACATGGGAATTGCTTGAACCCAGGAGGTGAAGTTTGCAGTGAGCTGAGATAGTGTCGCTGCCCTCTAGCCTGGCCAATAGAGGGAAACTCTATCTCAAAGGAAAGAGAGAAAATGAATGTGTCTGCCTAGGATATATTAATTTCACATTATTTTTAATGTGTGGATTAACACAAAAGGAAAAGAGGAGATCAGGGCCAAAGGAAAGAGCTGGATGTCTCCCACGTTGCTGGCAGAGAGCTTGGTCTCCGTCTTTCCCTGGTAGTGCCCCAGGAACTTCACAGACCCACAGAGACCCTCCCTGCCCACATGGTTCCGTCCTCCTGGCGGGAGGCTGGATCCAGAGTTCTGGCACGGAGCTGCCAAGGGCTGGCTCTAACTTTGAGTGTGGACAACACTTCAGGGTGTTCTCAAGGAGAAAAATGGGGCATAGTTCAGAGAGAAACTGGGATAAAGAGAAGGGCTTTTTTTTTTTTTTTCCAAGAAAGGAGAAATAAAAGCATTGTATGGGCTAGCAGGAAAAATCTAGTAGAAAGGGGGACCAGGATGCAGGAGTGAGAGGCGTGAGAGCTATGTCTGAGCTCTGGTAGGAGGTAGGCATGACACGAGAATGGTCTGGAAGTGGCAGCGAGAGCCCAGGAGAAGGGTGCCTACCCCACCTCCCAGCCTGTTGGTACCAAGAGAAAGGGGCCCCCTCTGAAGCTGCTGCGGGAGAAGCTGCGTCCTCAGGATGAAGCCAGGTTTCCATCAGAGCAAGAAGGTGAAGGAGCACTCAGAGAAGTCTGAGGATGTGTGAGATGTTAATGACAGAACATGAGTTCCAGAAGGCACAACAGAAGGTTCTGGGGAGGAGGAATGCCCCAGAGGCCTAGGCTTCTTGTGGAGATTGGCATGATTCAGGATAAGGGGCAGGAGGAGAAGAGGCGTAATGATCCCCAGTAGAGAGTTGGGGCAACACTGGGGCGACACAGGGGCATTGGAGGTGAAGCAGGCAGATCTGAGGCCCCCTCTTTAGTCCTGCTGAAGGGCTGGAAGCCGGGAGGGAGTCATCCTGCCCACTTCAGCTCAAAAAACCTCAAGACCAGCAGAGGGTGCCTCTCACTCTAAGCGCATGTGAGCCATCTCTTTGCTCTACCAATGGAGACCCAGGTGTCTTGCATTTAGTCGTGTATTTTTAAGTGAATGATTCATTCCACACCCTTGACTTGCAGTCAGGTCTCATTTTGTTCTAGAACACTGCCATGTACTTGAGTTCAAAATTAGCCCTGAATTGGTCTGGGAGAGCTTCCAAGTCAGGAGTGACTCAGGGACTTTTCTGGAACCTGTTAGGTAAATGCAGATCCTCCCGCCCCATCACACTGGGGGTGAGCCCAGCATCATGCTTTACCAAGCTCCCCCCACCTGCCCACCATGCCATTCATGTAGGTCTGCGGGATTCCTATCAGAGGCCAGGACTGAGGCACAGGCCAGTGGAGCGCTGGTGCTGGCCACCTCACTGAGGGGTCGATCTACCACCCACCATACAGAGGCAAGCTCATTCCTTGAGTTTCCAGTTCACTGGACAAGTCTACCACCAGTTAAAGGACAGGCACCACAGAGAGCAGGAAGCACTTCCTGACTGAGGTGAGAGGGTGAAGCCTGCTCCCTATGGGGACAATTTTTTGGGGACCACTGTCCCCATCCCCCCCAAGCTCTCTCTGGAAGTGATTATCTCACTGGTGGTTAATTCTTGAATCACCGCCCCCAGACAAAAAGCTCCATGAGGGTAGAGCCTGAGGCTATGTCACTCACTGCTGTGTGTGGCATGCCTGACACGTGGCTGGCATTTAATAAACTTTGGCTGCAAGCATTGAATTGACAGAGTTTTGTAAAATGCGTCAAGATCATTAAGATAGGGCCACACTCAGAAGAGAATGCCCACAGCTCTTCCTCGGTCCTCTCTCCCTCCACCCCACTTTGCAACATTTGATATTGCCAAACTTTGTAATATCCAGTATAGCAAAATGACAATCACTGTCCTTTTTCAAAATTTCCTCAGATGTTCTTGCATATTTTTTCTTCTAAATTCAGAATTGTTTTGTCAAACCCTACTAATTGATTTTTATTTTTTGAGACAGGGTCTCCCTCAGTTGCCCAGGTTGGAATGCAATAGCATGATCTCAGCTCACTGCAGCCTCAACTTCCCAGGATCAAGCAGTCCCCAACCTCAGCCTCCCAAGTAGCTGGGATTACAGGTGCATGCCACCACATTTGGCTAGTTTTTTGTATTTTTGGTAGAATCAGGGTTTCACCATGTTGCCCAAGCTGGTCTCAAACTGCTGGACGCAAGCGATCCACCCACCTCAGCCTCCCAAAGTGCTGGGATTACAGACGTGAGCCACCCTGCCTGGACTCCCAAGTGATTTTTTATTTGGAGTTAGATTAAACATATGGCCTAATTTTATTTCCTAACAATATTAAGTCTTTCTACCCAAGAACATTTCTCTCCAATTAGCGAAGCCTTTTTTAATGTCATCAGTGAGGTTTTGTTTCCTCTGTGTAGTCATTACTGGTGTATACGCAAGCTATTAATTTTGTATGTTTTGGTACTGGCCTCTTTATGCACCAATTAATCCTTACGACTTTACTGGCACGTTACCTGGATGTAGCCACATACCATTTTTCTCCATTGCTTTACTATTTGTACCTCTCATTTCTTACCTTCCATTTACAGCATCCAGCATGACATTGAGAGTCTGGTATTGCCTCCCTTCCTTTGTCCTTTTTCTTTCTTCCCAAATTAATGTTTCACCACTTGAAAAAGAATGCTGCTGTTTATTCTTTTTATAGAGATATTCTTCATTGCACGAAGAAAATATCATTCCGTTCCTATTTTATTGAGGGGTTTTCCCCAAGAAATTGATTTTGAGCTTTTTTCAAAGGTCCTTCTGGTGTCTAGCAAGAGAATCAAATGGCTTTTCTCTTTGACTTTGGAATGATTAATGGTAGATTTCGTAATAGTTAGCCAGTGAAATGTATTACACTTGCTCACGGTGTGTTCTGTCAATACCAAGCTAGATTGGACTTGTCGATATTTTACTTGGAATTTTGGTGTATCGCGTCCTAAATGGGATCAGTCTGTAGTCTTTTTTGCATTATCTGCCGGGTTTTGGCATCCAGGTTATGCTGCCTTCATGATGTAATTTGGAGCATCTTCCCTGGTCTATGCTCTAGGAATTATTCATTCCTTAAATGAATGAAGGAATTTTCTGAAAAAAACCCGTCACAGTGTCTTTCGGGTTAGTAGTACTTTACAGTAGTTTTAAATGTTCTCTCCTTAATTCAGTGTTGGTACTTTCAAGTTTCCTGTTTTGTTTTTATTATCTGAGAGAGGTTCTTGCTCTGTCATCCCCAGACTGGAGTGTAGTGATCACAGATCACTACAGCCTCAGCCTCCCGGGCTCAAGGGGTCCTCCCACCTCAGCCTCCTCAGGAGCTGGGACCACAGGTGTGTGCCACCACACCTAGCTACTGTTTGAATGTTTACTAGAGATGGGGTTTGCCATGCTGCCAGTTTGGTCTTGAACACATGGGCTCAAGGGATCTACCCGCCTCAGCCTCCCAAACTGCTGAGATAATAGTCCACACCTGGCCTAAAGCTTCCTTTTAATCCATTTCATTGAGACTTTTACATTTATTGCCAATAACTGAATACAGTATTCTCATATTTTTTAATCCCCTCTGTGTTTTCTATTTTTTTCATTGATCAAACTTGCCAGGAATTTGGCTGCTTTGTTGGTTTTTACAAACAGCTCTTAGATTTCTTTACCAGTTCTGTTCTTCAGCTTTCTGGTTGATTCATTCATTTTTGTTTCTGTCTGCATTGATTCTTCTTCTACTTTCTTTAAGTTTACTCTGTGGTTGCCAGGTATAGACAGTGATCTAGTAAGATCTCCAGGTCCTGATCATTCCTATTCTAGAACCCTGGTGGCTCTATCCCCTTCTCCAACCACCCCCCAGGCCAGGACTCCTGGTCCCCCAAGTTTTATCTCTGTGTTCCTGAATGCCAATGAGAACTCTATCTGTTCAAAGGGAACCTCACTCATCCCTCTACCAAAGGCGGGTGCAGGAAAGTTTCTACCTTTCCTCTTTGGATCAAACGGGAGTCAGAGAAGAGAGCTACACATTTATGTTGGAAGCAGTCCTCCAGACATGCCTCCACTGGAGCTCTATGGACCTCCTCCATCCCTGGTGTGTGACCCTAGGGGCCTGACCTGTGACAGGCTTTTCTGCCACTCCCTGGCACTCTCCCCTAGAGCTTCAAACAAATAAAAACTGAGGCAAGGACTTGGACTTTATTGTTCTGGGTCTCTGTGTGTTTTGGCATTGGGTGCTCAGAGCTCATGATATTGAAACAGCTCTGGGCCCTTGGAGGATGGGATTGTTTCCCTTGGCAGTTGTCCATTTAGCTTTCACCTCTGCCCCCAACTGTGTCCCACGGATCAAGGAAAGACTTGAAACTCAGATTGACTTGAAGGAATGAGGAGCAGCCCCTGAGGAGTTGTGGCAGGAGCTACAGAGCTCATGTCTCACAGTGAGGCAATGGAGTTTTTCTTTTGTCCTCTGCCCATCCCGCTGGGGTCCCAGGACCCACACTATCACCTTTTTCTACACAAGTACCAATTTATTCTATGCTCTGGTCCCAAGAAAAATCCTCTCTGTTCTAAAGTACTGGGGTGCTTTCTTTTATTGAACAGCAGGGGCTTCCAGATAACTCTAGGAAAATGTAGTTGTCCACTTCAAGAAGAATCCACTCCCCCATCTCCAAGAGCAGTGTGTTTGTGTTTTAGTTTAATATGCAGGTATGTTTACATCTCACAAATCTTTTTTGAAAGAGTGTAAAGTAAAAAGGTATGGATAAAGAAGAACCCTCAATTTCACTCTCACTGCTTCTTCCAGGCCCCTCCCCACCGCTGGCCTGGGTAGGAAGGGCCAGAGCCTTGTGGAGGGTGCTGGAGCCTTGCCCACCCATGCTCGTCTGGTTAGTGGGCAAGCCCTAAACTTAACTGTCAGGGCCCATGGCTGAGTCACTGTGAGCCGAGGAGGGCACACCTGGCCTTTCACCCATGTTCCAGGGGTTGGGAAGTAGAGAAATGAAAATGACCTGCTGGAAAATAAATGGACTTCCTCAGAACAGGAGCCCTGCTGGTCAGTCCCATAAATGCTCTGTGATATATTTCCTCTAAGAAATTAACCCCTATCCATTGACTTTCTGATAACAGAAAGAGAATATATCTAAATTTTATTCATTTTATTCATTCAGAAATTTCAGTGGCTGCTGTTCTTTACATGTAGCATCTGAGCAGCATTAAATATTAGGACGACCTTCTGATCATATTTAGAATAATGATGAAAGCCATGAATTATAGGGTACAAAGCCTGACGTGTTTATTATCTGCAATCTATTTTACATCTCTTTCTTCTAGAGCTTGAGTTGCTGGACAGGATTATTTTAAGCTGGTTAAATAGAAAACTCCAGTCACCTCTTGGGTTCACCCCTCCAGAGCAGGGTCACAGGCTGGGCTACAGACCCAGGCCCAGGTCAGGGCCGCCTCTTTCTCACGAGCACTGACTCTCACCCACAGTGCCACCCGTCATCCGTGTCTATCCAGAGAGCCAGGCACAGGAGCCCGGAGTGGCGGCCAGCCTAAGATGCCATGCGGAGGGCATTCCCATGCCCAGAATCACTTGGCTGAAAAACGGCGTGGATGTCTCAACCCAGATGTCTAAACAGCTCTCCCTTTTAGGTAAGAACTGCCTTTGGTAGATGTCTGTGATATTCCCATCCAAATCAAGCTGAGATTCCAGGAATGGAAATGAGAGGTGTAACTTGTTTCTAAGTCAGGCAGGTTAGGCATGAACAGATGGCTCCCCAAATTTCCCTGTTATCTGTGCTCACACAGGTCTTTTTGGGTTTTCTGAGAGCAATGATGAGAAGTTGTCACTCGGGCCCAGCTCACCCTCAGTGCATTTCAGCTGTGCCAGGCCTTTCTGGATGTATGATCAGAGCTGCTGGCTGCCCAGGGGCATGGCAGCCCTAACACTCTCAATAGCCCCGTGAAGGAAATGGGGAAGTGAGGGGGTCTCTGGCTGAGCAGTCCACCCTGAGCACTGTCCTTTCTGCAGCCAATGGGAGTGAACTCCACATCGGCAGCGTTCGATATGAAGACACAGGGGCGTACACCTGCATTGCCAAAAATGAAGTGGGTGTGGATGAAGATATCTCCTCCCTCTTCATTGAAGACTCGGCTAGAAAGACCCGTGAGTCGACACTTGCCTTTATGCTTCTCACTGAGCTGGCTGGGAGGTACTGGGTAGCAAGGGAGGGCACCGATTGCCCAGGGCCACAGCTGCCAACCATGAGCCCATGAAGACAGGGGTAAGCCTCATATCCATCCTTCTGTGCATAAAGCTAGAATTGGAGGGCACCCAGAGGTGAGCATACCTTCCCTAGCAACATAGACTACTCTGGAAACAGACAGGGAAACTCCCTGGACAGCAGACAGAGCCCAGGAACACAAGGAAACCCAAATATTTGAGTCCCAGCTCCGTTTTTTACTTGCTGTATGCTCTGAACCTCTCCCCCTCATCCACAAAATCTGTTATACTATCCACTGTGGTACTGACACCCCCCAGCAGCCCAGAACCTGGGCCGCTGTGTGCACAATGGTGTGCACACATGCACACCGCACACGGTTGGGAGTGTGGTAGCCTTTATACTAGGGATCTGGCCTGTTGCTGTGCTAAATGTGCTCTCCTCATAACCACGCTCCCCAGGTAGGCTTGCAGTTGTGATTTCGTGGACGTGGGTGTTGATCATGGTCAGAGACTCCAAGCCAAACCACTTTCAACAAAGCAGATAAGCAGAAGTATTTCACGTGGTCATCCTAGGAGAGTCCTAGTTGAAAGTCACTTCTCCTGATGGTGGTCCAGGAAATCTGGAAGAGATGTTGCTTACTCTTTTGATCATCCATAGAATGTGGGAAATCCCATTGGCTTCTGTGGTCCTAGGGCATGATTTCAAAGATTCGCTGAGGAATCAAAAGGGATTTGTTTTGAAAGCATTTGTTCATGTCCAGAGCTCCCCACAAGGTACTGTTCCCAGGGCAGTGAGTGGTGCAGATTCTGTAAGTGATGGACTAGGTACCAGGATCTTCATAAATGGAATCACTAAAGGTTTAGACACTGCTTTCTTCTTTTTCCTTCCCTAAATCACATTCCTGCTTTCCTCATTCTCTGCTGCTGCAGTTGCAAACATCCTGTGGCGAGAGGAAGGTACCAAGCTTCGTTGTTCTGCGTCATGCCTGTGATCATGCGTGTGTGTGGTTCTGTGACAGGCCATCTTTCTGTGAACTGCCATCAGCTTTCCCACACACAAGGCAGCCGTACAAGGAGGGCCCATGTGCCACATCAGATGGTAGCAGGCAGTCAATGTCAAATTCCAGTGGCCTATGCATTGAATCAAATTTAAAACATACTCATGTCTTTAATGAGAAATTTTTTAATGCAAAGCTTTCATTAAAAGTGGCTGTAACGTCTGCTGAAGCAGAACAGTTGGCAGGGTTCCTGGTCAGATCTGGGCCTTAAACTTTTTTCTGGTAGCTGACTGGTGTTGGGTTTAGTGCTTTGCTTATCTTGTGTGGTTTAAGAAAGTCAAAGTTGTAGATCCCTACTGGATAGTAGCTGTACCTTAAATATGCTTTGATTGAGGAAATGCTGAGGAAAAAACCTGCCATGATTTCTGTCAATGTTTATTTTTAAATGTATCTATTTTCAGAAACATATTTATCAAACCTTTAGTAAGTTGAGCCATATGAAATTGCTATTTTTGTGCATCAAAAATGGTCTAATATTGACAATTTCATATGGTTCAAAATATAGTGGGCATGTGTGGGAGCTGGTGGCAGAGCCTGAGTCACTGTGTGGATGCAGGTGCATGCCCGGGTCCCAGTCCCCACAGTGTCTCCACAACCAGATCTGAGTCCAAATCCCCTTGTGGCAACTGATTCTCCAGCTCAGTGGGCAGCAGGAGGTACCATGTGATTGACAGGTTAAGCACAAAATCTCCCTGTTTGAAAACTAAGACATTTCCCATCTCATTTTTTCCTCAAGAACTTCACACGGTGTTACCTACAGCCTGGCGTACACATGCAGACACATACTCAGAACAATTTCTTGAACGTCAGGCGCTAAAGCCGACATGATAAGTCTAGGAACAGAACAAAAGCAGATCCCAGAAAATGAGGAACTGCTGTCAATAGCAACATCACTGATCATGCAGGCCTCAGGGCACATTCAAGTCTCCGCAGGAGAAATGAGATGATGAGGGCAGACAAAAGCAGAAACGGCTCCTTCCGGCCCCCTTGGCAGAAGCTACAGTCAGACAGAACCTTCCAGGGAGCCGGATCATGAGGCTGGGTATCCCGCGAAGTCAATTACTTGTTGAATGACTGTTTGTTGAGCCTCATTTTCCAGGGCCGACCATGAGCAAGGTCAAGGCACTGCTGTGCCAGCCCAGAATGTAGCTACAGCCACATACCCCATATGGACTCTATTATGCTTTCAATCTTATGTTGGTTCTTCCAGCTACCGATTTTCCAAGCAGCCCTGGGAGGCTGTCCCTGGAGTCTGTGGCAGTGTACAGCAGAGAAGTGCCTGTTGTGGGTGAGATAGATGGGGTCAGAGCAGGTGTGTGCTGGAGTGCTGGCTCCAAACACGGAGATGCTGTGGAGCTAAGACCAGACTCTTGGCAGGCGGTGAGCTTCATCTGGCTATCAAGAAACAGGCTGCCCAGCACCCCAGATTCCTCAGGGAGTGCTTATGAAGAGCTAGCTGGGTACTCCCTGGTATTGGCAGCTGGGTTCCAGCTGCTCCTGGTGGTAGGAGCCCTCCTGCCCGGAGCCTGTCTTGGCACAGACCCCAGAGGGGCTGAGGTTTATCATAGAGTCAGGCCCTTGTTCAATAGCAAGGGCCACTCGCATTAGTGCCTCTGTGTTGCCAAGGACCCAAGGTCCAGAAAACTACTTGCAGAGTTATTGCAAAGAAGTGAAACAGTGATTCCTGTTGCATTGTTTTCTAACTCACTAAAAACTTGCCCAGATAGTCCATTAACCCAGCGTACCAGTTTTCTCAGCATGCTAAGAAAAAAAAAAAAAAAAAAGGCAAGCTAGAAAAGAGATTTTTTCACATATTTAATTACCCTAGAATTCATAGAGATCATAATGTTCTAGATTTAAAAGAAATGAAGAAAGGAAGTGAAAGGGGAGAGGGAAATGAGAGGGAGTCAGGAGGAAACAGGAAGGGAGAAGGAAAGAGGGAAGGAGAGCTCTGGACTTTACATATCTTTGTACCTTGCTCCCCCTTTATAGAGACAGAACGAGTGACAGAGGCAAGAAGGCAGGCCCTATGGTCTAGCCCCAGCTCTGGCACAGAGACAAGTGGCCTCAGCCAAGCCCTGTTCCCTCCTTGGACCACTCAGTTTGTCTTTAAAATAAGGAGGCTGAACTAGCTGGTCCCCAAGGCCCCTTTTTGGCCAGTTTGCATGGACCTTCTCCCCAGACAGCCACAGCCATGGGCCGGGGTTGGGGGAGGCAGGGGGGCATGACCAGGGTGTAGGCTCTGCTGCCTGGCATGGGGTGCCACAGATAAATGACAAGGGTTGAGGGGCAGAAGTGACAGTGAGCTATCTGGAAAGATGGGTTGGCCAGCGCAGCCAGGGTGGAGTTTGGGCAATGGGCAGCATTCTTAGGACTTCACATTCTAGGAAGTGACACTACACATACATGGGTTTAAAAAATAAAATGAATTTATTATTACAGGCAGTGGCTCGCGCCTGTAATCCCAGCACTTTGGGAGGCCAAGGCAGGTGGATCACCTGAGGTCAGGAGTTCAAGACCAGTCTGACCAACATAGAGAAACCCCGTCTCTACTAAAAATACAAAATTAGCTGGGCGTGGTGGCACATGCCTCAAGGAGGCTGAGGCAGGAGAATCGCTTGAACCCGGGAGGTGAAGGTTGCAGTGAGCTGAGATCACACCATTGCATTCCAGCCTGGGCAACGAGAGCAAAACTCCGTCTCAAACAAATGAAAGCCTTCACTACTTTGGCATCCACTGATCCATTCTGATGTGACTAGTATATAAAATAAACAATCAAGGGAGGTTTTCCCGTTCAGAACAGGAAAGGTCAAACGTATGTCAAAGCCAAGGCTATCTTTTATCTGAAAACCTGTAATGAACTCTAGATGACTTAGGGTAGCTGTACATAGCCTGTGACATGTTTTACTGATTCATAGTCCTGGGGACCCTTTCTCCACCCATCCAACCAAGAGCTGGCTGCTCATTCTACCCCACCCCAACCAGGAATAGCATCTCATGCCTGCACCAGATGCATCCACATGGCTGGCTTCTTGTGCGTTCAATGCTGCGCGTGACCCTGCCTAGGAGCCCACTGCTTGTTCTTGTGTGTTCAATGCTGCGTGTGACCCAGATCCATCCACATGGCCAGTTTCTTGTGTGTTCAATACTGCGTGTGACCCAGATGCATCCACATGGCCGGTTTCTTGTGTGTTCAATGCTGCGTGTGACCCAGATCCATCCACATGGCCGGTTTCTTGTGTGTTTGATGCTGTGTGTGACCCTGCCTGGGGTCCGACTGCTTGGAGGAGCATGCTCATTCCATTTGCTTCTCCCAGGCCTCAGCGTGGGAAACATGTTCTACGTCTTCTCCGACGACGGCATCATTGTCATCCATCCTGTGGACTGTGAGATCCAGAGGCACCTGAAACCCACAGAGAAGATTTTCATGAGCTATGTAAGTATCTGTGCCTGGGGCAGCTTCTACATCATACACACGCAAAATCCTAAAAGTCCATCTTTAACCATGCATGCCATTTAATTTCTAAAATTCCATTTGCTATATGTGGTGTAGTTCCAAATTATTTCCAAGGCAAAGAGGGGACTAGATGAGGCCAATAATTTAAAACCCTCATTCCTTCATCCAGCAGCCACTTCTCTGCACTGAGCCTCTGAAGCCCAGGCAGTGTACAAATGGGTTCCTGGCCTCCAGAAATTCACAAACGATGAAGACAGCAATACGAACAGACAGTTGCCAAACAGGTGTTTTCTCAGTGGCCTTCAGGGAACTAAGGCCAGGTAGAAAATAATGATGGAACATTCAGGGCAGAGGCAGGAGAGAGGATTGCTATGGCGGATCCAGGAAAGCCCTTCCAGGATAGTCTTAAGACCCAGCTGTCAGGAGGCTGCCCCCAGGGCTGTGGTCCCCACACTAGGCCTCTGTTCCTCTGGCTTGTTTCCCAGTTGACCTTGTGGGATATCCTGAGCTCCTTGAGGATAGGACTATCATGTTGAATCCCAAAGGGTCATCTTGGTCCCCCATATGCCTTCCCCTTGGAGGATATAGACAGTATGTCCTTAGTTGTGCGCAATGAAATAAGTGTGCACAATTCACTCAGTGGATAGTTATGGGCTTGGAGCCCATGGAGGAAGTGGGCTTGGCCCAGGCAAGTTCCTAAAGCATTGCTGTGCTGGCTATTGGTATATCTCAGGCTGTTCCATTTCTCACATTTGTGGCTTTGGGAAAAGCTATTTTCCAGGCTATTTCATTTGAGTTAATTATTTTTAAGAAGTGTTATTTCCCATCAATGTTCCTTCCATATATTAATAACAGCTGTGAAGCCAGTTAGAAAGAGTTCTAGCAATTAGGTTTAAATAATTGCACTCCATCACACTGGCACAAATTTCTCATATATTTGTCATAACCTAACTTGTAACTTGGAGGGAATCTCTCAAATCCTAACCAGGATTAAGTTTTCCTGGATAAGAAGCTAGACACAAGACACAGTAAGAGAGGTCCTAAAGGTGTTTCAGGCAACGTAAGACTGGTGAGCTGGGGAACAATCCCAAAGAACGATTTTTGCATCTAGAAAATGCCCAAACACCTAACAAGGGTTACAAAGGGCCAAGTCTCTTCCTGAAGGGCTGGTGAGTAGGAGGTTGATGCATCCCATGTCAGGCCTCTCTGCTGGCTGAGATGTACACTTTTCCAGAAGGAAGCAGCATGGTGTCACAGATTAAGGCATAGGCTTCAGAGTGAGGCAGACGTGGGTTCAAAACCCACCGCTATAGACTAAGTAGCTTTAGAAAAGTTACCCAGCCTTTCTAAGCTGCAGATGTCTCATATGCATATTGGGGTTATATAAGGGTTAAATATGAGAACAAGAGTAAATGGAGAGAGACTGGTCTCAAAACTATTGCAGTCACCTAGGAAAGAAATGAGGGTGGCATGAGAGAAAGTGGGAGCCGGAGAAGAAGGTTCTGAGATAAAGACAGATCTGGGTACCACCAGTGTCTGAGTGTTGGCCAAAGGGCATATGCAAGTAATTTGAGATAGGCATCTAGAACGGAACCCAGGGGTCACCAACAGTTCAGGGATAGACTAAGAGGAACCACAGAAAAGACTGAGACAGAGTTGGGCCACTGTCATAAGGAAAACCATGATACATGTCATTTAAGACAAGGGAGAAAAAGGTCCCCTTTTTCACTCATTTATTTCGTCAACAAATATATTTTAAGCACCGACTCTGTGCCAGGCACTGTACTAGGTGCTAAGCATATAGCAGTGAACCAAAGACCCTGCCCTCAAGGAACTTACAATCTAGTGAAGGAGGAAAGACTGTGCCCAGGTAGATGAATGCAGAAAGTCAAGTGGTAAGTGCAAAATGCAGCCGGTAAGAGTAAGGGGTACAAGGAGGGCTGAGATAGACGAGTTCAGAGAAGGCCTCCCAGAAAGGTGACACTAAGCAGAGGCCTGAAGGAAATGAGAGAATAAACCCTGTAGATACCTGGGGAAGAACATTCCAAACAAAAGGAACAGCCAAGGCAAAGGCCCTGGGCAGGAGAGCAGCATGATTGAGGAGTGGTGAGCATGCCCATGGCGTGGAGTCAGATGGGTAAGAGAGAAAACAAAACCGAATGAAGACAGCCTTGTAGGAAAGACTTGGGATTTTATTCTGAGCAAGAAAGAATGTTATTGGGAGTGGAGGGGAAGTTGAGAAAGAGGAGTCACATGATCTGACTTGAATTTTACGATGATCCCTGTGGCTGCTGTGTCAGGAACAGGTTGGGAGGCTTGGGTAGAATCCAGGAGCATATCCGGATGCTATAGCAGTCACCTGAGTGGCAGTAATGTGGTTTGAGCCAGGTTGATGGAGCAGAAATGATCAGAGCCTATTTCTGGATATATTTTGAAGGTAAAGCTGGAATGACTTGTGAGACATTGGTTGGGGCCTACATTAGAGGCATCAAAGATGGCCTCACTTCACTAGATTGTAAGTTTTTGGCCTATGGAAGTAAAACAGCAGAACTGCCAGGTTTTCCACAGAATGAGCAGGATTAGGAAGTAAAATTAAAGAGCTGATTTTGAACGTCTAAGTTTAAGTTGCACATTACACAACCAAGTGGAGTTAGGCAGTTTGTTATTCAAGTCGAGTTCAGGGAGGAGGCCTGAGCCAAAGGTAGGAATTGGGAGTTGTGAGCACATAGACTGTATTTAAACCACAGGTTTTAATGAGATTAACAAGGAGGTGGATTTTAGAGAAGAAAGAAACTTAGGCGTGAACCCTGGGCACATCAGCATGTAGGGATCAGCACACCGAGCAGTCCAGCAACAGAGGATCAGCTGCTGAGGGAGGATAGATGGCAGGGAACAGAGGAAGAGTCAACACAGGTTTAATGTAATGAGTAAGGAATCCAAACTGACCTTGGGGAGAACAACGTCAGCTCTGAGGACTAAAGCCAGAGGGTTAAGGAGCATGCGAGAGGTGAGGAAGTAGAGAAAGAATGTAGGCAACTCTTTCAGAAGTTTGGCCATAAACAGAGGTTTTTTAAATGAGGATGAGGACAGGGAGAAGGTAGTGTACAGAGTAGAAGAACCTGGATCTGGAAGCTGCTAACTGAGAGGGTGCAAAGGGAGTTTTAGCCCTGAAAGTTGAAAGGAGTGTTAAGTGAGAAGTTGGTGAGGTGGGAGGGCTTGGGTGCCCTGTTCGGAGGATCCAAAGGATTCTAAGAGTGGGGGAAGGCTCAGGGGAGAGGGTATGCAGAGATGTTGAAGGGAAAGGGCGATTAAGAAGACTCATGACAGCCTATATCCCCTTTGCAGGAAGAGATCTGTCCTCAAAGAGAACAAAATGCAACCCAGCCCTGCCAGTGGGCGTCTGCAGTCAACATCCGGAACCGGTACATCTACGTGGCCCAGCCAGCACTGAGCAGAGTCCTTGTGGTCGACATCCAAGCCCAGAAAGTCCTGCAGGTACACTTCTTTAATACAGTGAAGAAAAATTCCAATTCTGGGGCACAGCCTGCCACATTCTTCTTTGCTTCCTGCTCACTCCCCAGCTCCTATGCCAGGTGGTCAGACTGAAGGGATAAAAGATTCATGTGTAATTATTCATTAAGTATTTATTGTCTGCTATGTAGGGAAACAGCCATGAATGAGCAATAATGTCCCTAGAACTCATATTCTAGCTGGGGAGCCGACCATAAATCAGAATTTGAGAGAACTATAAGTAATAAGGGCTATGAAAAACCCGGTTCAAAGCAAAAGGGGAACAGGAAGACTATTTTCAGTTGGCCTTCTCCCTCGAGATGAATGAAATGCCAAGTAGGACCGAGACTCTGAGAGCAGGCACAGTGATGAGGGGTAGGGTCGACTCACTCAGGGCCTCGAACAAAGCCCAAAGTAAGGACATTTCAGTTAAGAAAGTCACAGAAGGGCTTTCATCAAGGGATTGATCCAATCTGACTTATATCTTTAAAGAATCAACCTGGTGGCTGTGTTAAAAACAAACGGGCCAGGTGCTGTGGCTCACGCCTGTAATCCCAACACATTGTGAGGGCAGGAGTTTAAGACTGGCCTAGCCAACATGGTGAACCTCCATCTCTACTAAAAATACAAAAAAAATTAGCCAAGTATGGTTGCAGGCCCCTGTAATCCCAGCTACTTGGGAGGCTGAGGCAGGAGAATTGCTTGAACCCGGAAGGTGGTGGTTGCAGTGAGCCGAGATCATGCCACTGCACTCCAGCCTATGTGACAGAGCAAGATCTGGTCTGATATAATCCAGGCAAGAGATGACAACAGCAGTCAACAGCAGTGGGGGTGGTGAGAAATGATCCATTTCTGGACATATTTTAAACGGGAAGCCTGAAAGATTTTCTGATAGATTGAATATAAGGCTTGAGAGAAAAAGGATTCAAGTTAGAGGTGTCTTTTAAGCAACTGTAGAAGGGTGATGCCTTTTACAGTGGATGGTAGACTAAATAATAGCCCTCAAAATGTCCACATCTTAATCTGCAGAACCTGTGGATGTCACCTTAGATTGTAGATGTGTTTAAATTGAGGATTTTTAAATGAGATTATCCTGGATTACCTGGATGGACCCTAAATGCAATCATAAATGTCCTCATAAGAGGGAGGTAAAGAAAAATTTGAGTGCATAGGTTAAAAAGGCAATGTGAGAACTGAAACAAGATGCTGTATTGCTAGCTTTGAAGATGGGAGGAAGGGGCCAGAAGCCAAGGGATAAAGGAAATGCAGCTCTGGAGACTGGAAAAAAGGCATGGAAACATACTCTGCCATAGAGCCTCTAGAAGGGGCACCAGTTTATATTGATTTTGGCTTTCTGGTCTCCAGAGCTGTAAGAGAATAAATGTGTGTTGATTAAAGCCATCAAATCTCCAGTGACTGGTTTCTGCAGCGGTATGAAACTACTTTGGGCAAGGCAGGGAGAAGATGTGGGGGTGATTTAAGTTTAGAATGCTATTAGATGTGTAAGTAGAGAAATCAAGTAAGCAGTTAGATAAACAGGTCTGGAGTCAAAGGAGAGGCCTAAGCTAGAGATACCTCTTTGGGTATTGTCACCATATGAACTGTATTAATCCACAAAACTGGATGAAATCACCAAGAGGCGGTATAGACGGAGAAGAGGTCTAGGTTGGAGGCCTGAGCACTCCAACATTTAAAGATCAGTAAGGAGAGAAGAAACCAATAAAGGAGACCAGGGATGAGTAACATGAAAGGTAGGAAGAAAATTAGGAGGAAGAGAGAGATTCCTGAAGCTAAGAGAAGAGTGTGTTTCAAGGGAGAGTTATGCTGTGATGAGCATGTGTATTTTATGAAGAATGGGAACTGACCATTGGATTGGGTAGCATAGAGTCATGGATCACCTTGGCAGGAACAGATAGGATAATGGTGGAATGCAAGCCTGCTGGAGTGTATTCAAGTTAGAATCATAGGTGAGGAAATGGAGATGGTGAATACAGGCAATCATATGGAAGGGTTTTGCTATAAAGGGGAGTAAATGTAAACAAATGAGTCAGTGTCTGGAAGGGAATGCCAAAAGAACTTTTTAAAAGTAGCTGACATTACAGCATTGTACACCACTGAGAATAACTGCTTCCACAATTCTTCTCTTTCTTTCCTGTATCCTCATCCTGCATTGACTCTAGGCAGGACTCAATGAAATCCAAAGCACACAAGCGGATATCTAGCCCCAGATAAAATCACATTCTTTCATTATAATAGGAGGAAATGGAACATTTTACATTCAAGCCCAAGTACATATAGGTGGTACAATGGGTGGTAGTTAGATTAACTTCTTTTTGAGTTGCTTTGTCTCGGTCAAGGCTGGAGGTTTGAAGAGATAGGTAAAAGTTGAACATGAGACTGAACTGGCCAGGCAAATATGATAGGATTGCTGGGCAACAGTGAAGGACCACTTAAGAATTGTGGGTATAAATTTAAAGTGAGACCTGTCAGCAGAATTGGATCTTTTCAACAATGCTCAGTTTCCCCAGTAAAGGCTTGTTATATGAAGAAAGTTGGAAATAAGTAGGGTCGTGTTTCTCTTGGCAAATACAATGGGACATGTTCTAACTGTCTGTCTCTTTGTTATTGATTCCCCTGACCAGAGAACATAATCTGTAATGTCAGTCCTTTGAGATTTATTGAAGCTTGTTTTATGACTGAGCTTATGATCAATTTTGGTAAATGTTCCATGTGCACTTTAAAAGAATGTGCATGCTGATGTTACATACAATATTCTATATATGTGTCAATTATGTCTACTTGGTTCATTGTGTTGTTCAGATCTTCTATCCTTGATGATTTTCTTGTCTGTTTAGTCCATCAGCTGCAAAGAGATGCGTTAACGTCTTCCACTATGGTTGTAGCTTTATTTCTCAAAGTTCTATCATTTTCCTTTTATTCTTACAAAATATCCCTCTTTATCTCTGGTAATGCTGCTTGCCTGAAAATCTATTGTCTAACACTAGTATAGCTAAATCAGATTTATTAGTGTTCACATGGTATATTTTTTCCATCCTTTTACTTTCAATCTTTCTATGTCAGGTGCTCTTTTATAAAGCCATGTGTAGTTTTTATCTAGTTTAATCATCTTAGTCTTTTACTTGGAATATTTGATCCATTTATATTTAATGTAATTAATTATATAGTTTATTTTGGTCTACTATCTTACTTTTTTTGACCTACCTGTTTATGTTGCTTTCTTGTGGATTTGGCAAACATTTTTTTCTATTGTTGACAATGCACTCTTTTATGCTGTTAACATCATAGTCATTATAACATGTGTTACTGCATCCATACAGTCTCATACAAACTGTTACTTCATATCACCAATAATGCTAGAACCTTAAAACACTTTAACTCCTTCAACCCCCCCTCACCCTTACTTTTGCATTGTTGTGGTAATGAATTTTAACTCTATGTAATTTAACCCCACAGGACATTAACCTATATTCACCCACACATTTGCCATTTATTCCTGAATAGTTCTAACACAACTTTGATTGGACATCTGTTGGCAACAGGTTCTCAGTTTTTCTTTTCAAATACCTTTACTTTCTGTTTCTCAGGCCAGGCGCAGTGGTTCACGCCTATAATCTCAGCACTTTGGGAGGCTGAGGCAGATGAATCACTTGAGTTCAGGAGTTTGAGACCTGCTTGGCTAACAGGGTGAAACCCCATCTCTACTAAAAATACAAAAATTAGCCAGGCATGGTGGCACACACCTGTAATCCCAGCTACTCAGGAGGCTGAGGCAGGAGAATCACTTGAACCCAGGAGGCAGAGGTTGTAGTGCGCTGAGATTGCACCAGCCTGGGTGACACAGGTAGACTCTGCCTCTAAAACAACAAATAAATATCTTTACATTCTTTTTTTCACTGGGTATAGAATTTTATGTTGGCAGTTCTTTCCTTTCAGCATTTTAAGATATCTAAGGTATCGTTTCATTATCTTCAGTTATTTTTGTTGATAGGTCAGTGGTCAGTCTTATTGTTGCTATTTTGAAGGTACTGTATTATTCTTCTCTGTGGTCTTTAGCAGTTTATGATGTGTGCGCATATGGTATTCTTTGTATTTATTATGATTTGGAATTTACATAGAATATGTGTATTGATATCTTTCATCAGATTGAAAAAATGTCAGCCATTATTTTTTTCAAATGTTCTGCCTCTTTTTCTCTCTCACCTCTTCTTTGGAAACTCTGCTTAAAAAAAGTTAGGACTTTTCTTTGCATCCCACATGTCTCTTTCTACTTCAATCTGGAACATGTTCTGTCAACCTATATTTTATTTCTAGTCAACCTTTTCATTAAGTTCTTATTTCAGGTATTACATCATTATATTGTTCAGTCATAGAATGCCTAGTAATTTTTAATGCCAAATGCTCTATATAGAAAATTACACTTTCCTCTGCTAGGCAGAGAGTAGAAACTGCGTTGAAGCTTCTGTAGGACTCAGCCTGCCTCTGATTTGCCCTTAATCCTAGAGCTTGTTCACCAGGATCAGGTCTCTTCCCTGCTATAGCCTTGCTCCTCAGCACAGGTGAAAAATTGTGAAAAAGTGAGACAGACTGTGAAAAATTGTCCTGAATTTGACTGATTTTTGGTTTAAGTTCTCCAGACTCCTGCTCCACACCACCTCAGAATAAGAGTATGAAATCCAATGAGAGAAGGTTAAGTAGAAAGGAGAGAGAGTAGCTAAAGTCCAAACTTTAGGGAATTTTTGCTGTGAAGAGTAAAAATTAACAGAATAGCTGGAGAAGAATGTGTTGTCAAGGTGGTATCATTACTGATGGGTTAGGAAGTTCTGGATAGAGGAAGACAATGTCCAGTGCTAAAGCCTTTGGTGAATGAAGAGAAGCTGGCAGGAGCAAATATAGGTTGCTGGAGGCCACAAAGGACTTGGGATATGAAAATAAAAACAGCGTCTACTTAAGGCTTAGGGGATAAGAGTTTTAAATTAAAGCAAGATAGAAAAGGGAGACTTTAAAGATGGTGAGGACTGGAGAAGAGATATATTTCAGCTGGGTGGAAAAAAGAGTTTAATTCTGCATACATTAGGTTGAGATCATCAACAGATGAATGAATTCTAGCGTCATCAGGGTACAGGTGGTTATTAGAAGCCGTGACATGCCAGTAAAAGGATGTAGAAAGAGAGAAGATGATCAAAGGTCAAAGTTGAAAGCAGAATGAAGAGGAGAAGCCAGGGCAGCGGGAGGCCACATGAGGTAAGGGTAGAGTTAATCATGTGGAATCTTACCGAAATGTCACATAGGAGGATTACAAAATGATCTCTGAATTTGGCATGAAGTCAGAAACTTGGTAAAACTTACTTCTTTAGAAAAGTTTTGACCAATGGAGGCAGAGATGATGCAGTTTTTCTCCCTCCCCCACCCCCACCACCCCATTGGAAAGACTAGAATACTAGAATATAGGTGGGTGAAATAAAACCAAGTGTAAGTTATGGTGGCTGAGGTGGGGAGGAAGAAAAGATCATTGAAACCAAGAAGGAACTAAGAAAGGAGGGCGTCGGATGAATCTTCCACGTGGATTTGAAGGCACCAAACTTAGTGACCAAGTGAGCGGTAGAGAGGACGACAGTGAGCAAAGCGAGTGACTAGAATGTTGACCAAGAAGAGGAGCAGGGGGCCATAGTCTAGTGACGCGAGCATTATAGAATGGAGTTTTTGAGTGGGTAATCTATATTATAAGAAGTAGAAAACAGCTTTCATTTGACAGAGCCATAGGAGAAGCTGTGTCATCAGGGGATAGCAGTATTGCAGTTAAAAAAACGCATGTCTGCTGATGCTATAGTCTGAGTCCCAGAGGCGCCAGTCAAAAGCTGTGCAAGATAGAAACTGCTTAGAGTAGAACAAAGATTGAGAGGGGTGATAATGGATGATCTCAAAGTCCACCTCAGATGACCCAGGAGGAAAGATAACCTAGGAGGAAGGACCAACTCACCAGAATCTAGGCTAGAATCCAGGCCACAAAGTAGTCTAGGGAAGGATGCTGAGGGTATAAGGCTTCCAGGAAGAGGGAGGGAACCCTAGAGCTGGTTCCTGAGTGACACACTTAAAG
This sequence comes from Sapajus apella, assembly GCF_009761245.1. Lineage (NCBI taxonomy): Eukaryota > Metazoa > Chordata > Mammalia > Primates > Cebidae > Sapajus > Sapajus apella. The sequence goes on from NW_022436941.1 coordinate 7,623,359, forward strand.
CCTCTGTGTTCAGACTTTTGCCATGTTGGTCCAGGTCCCTTTAAGTAAAACATGCAGGAAAATAAGGAACATTATCGACAACTAAGTTTACACCTCTGAGAAAAAAGCCAGAGGCGAAGCTTCTGCCCTGGGCTCCCAAATGGGACCATTGGCAAGACTCCTAGACTGGCTTTTCCCTCACCCAGGAGTGAGCCCATGCATACAACACTCAGAAATACCATCATGTCAGCTCTTACAACGATGACCAACTTGTCACTATTTTTTTTCAAGTCCATAGGTGTGGACCCTCTGCCGGCTAAGCTGTCCTATGACAAGTCACATGATCAAGTGTGGGTCCTGAGCTGGGGGGACGTGCACAAGTCCCAACCAAGCCTCCAGGTATGTTGAGCACATGGAGGCTGATGCCCACACTCCATTGAGAGAAGAACTCTCACTCTATAAAATAAGAATCTCCTGCTTCCCCAGGTGGTGGATTACATTTATCCCAAATACATCCATAAAGGCTCAAGGAGAGAGTAGGAAGCAGCCTCAGCCCAATGCCCCTCCCAGGCAATTAAAGACAGCAGTGATGATGATGAATAGGAGTCTGGCTTCACAACACCCAGAACGTGGCACCCAGTCCCCACATCTTGCCTCTCTCAAGCCAATAGCTCCTGGGTCCCAACAGAATGAGGCTCTGGGGTCTAAAAGTAAGAAGGGAGGTTGGAGAATAGCGTCAAAGCAAGCAGAAGATGTTGGCCAGTGAAGAAGGAGAGGCAGCATCAATTACATCCATAAACAAAAGCCCACTTACTAAGTGCTTACAGTGTGTTAATATAGAAAAGTTCCATAATTTACCTGGTCCACCCTGGACAATGTGGTCCTGGAGCCCAAACATCTAGCACTCCCTCGGGTAGAGCCTGGGCTCGACATCCGTGGAACTCCTTCCCCCATCAGCCAGGAAAGGTCAATAGCAACCCTGACTTAAGAAACTTGAGTCTGCCCTGCCAAGCCTTGCCCATCGTAAGAGGACTGAGCCTTATAAAAAGTGATTTGAATACCTGTTTTCTCAATTCTCCCAAAGTTGGTGCATAGAACCATTCTGGGTGCACAGCAGAAAAGTTAACTCATTACATATAATGGATCCCTCTGGAGATTGGGTATCTCTCTCTCTCTCAGAACCCCAGGTGAGAAGAACCGCAAATGGAGCTAACTCCCCTCCAGAACCCTCTGGGACCAATACTGGCAAGAGGGCAGATAGACCAGGGTCTGGAGGACCTTCCTCCAGGGACTGACCACCTACCTGCGCCTCTGCACCACTCATGACTTCAGTTTCTATATGCTGAGGCCATTGTCACTCAGGGGATGCTGCCAACCATTCTTAGGCCCAGTGAGCTGACAAAAAGTAGTAATAACCTATCAGAGAGCCTGGACGCCAGAATAAAGGTCACTCAGAACAGAGTACCAGCCCAAATAAATATAGTTGCCAGAAATACCACAAAAAATGAGAAAGCATTTCAGAAAATTCAAGGGCCACCAGAAAAACAACAAAAATTATTTCCCAGTTTAAAACTGCAATAGATGTGTTCAAAAATGTGACCAGTTGTGGTGGCTCATGCCTGTAATCCCAGCACTTTGGGAGGCCAAAGCAGGCAGATCACCCAAGGTCAGGAGTTTGAGAGCAGCCTGGCCAACATAGTGAAACCCCCATATATATTAAAAATAAGCTGGGCTTGATGGTGCACACCTGTAGTCTCAGCTACTCAGGAGGCAGGAAAATCACATGAACCCAGGAGGCAGAGGTTGCATTGAGCCAAGACGGTGCCACTGCACTCTACGCAGAGCAAGACTCTGTCTTTAAAAAAAGAAAAAGAAAAAGCTCTCTCAAATCACAGAGAAAACCCATGAAGAGGTTGAGACGTGAAGTGGGAAGAAAAGATAAGTTTCCAATAAAATATCCAAGTTAAAGAAACTTAATCTTGTAGATTAAAAGGGATCTACAAGTCCCTGGCTAAAGTGATGAGAAATGACACATCTCTTCACTAGTGATAAAGTTCCGGAACTCCAAATTTTAAGAAAAATTAATCAAATTGACAGTGGACTTCTCACCTGCAATAGTAGCTGGAAGACCGTGGAATCATATCTACATGCTCCAAGAGTTCTATTCCCAAGCAAGATGTCATTTACCTGTCAGGACAAAAGAAGGATATATCAGTAGGGAGGAACTCAGGGAGCCCGTCACTCATGGGCCACACCTAAGGAAAGATACTAGACAAACATCAAATGACCCAGACTGGAGACATCAAGGTGGACAGAGATAGTGGTAAGTAATGAAGCAGGAGAGGAAGATCTAAGGTTAAAAGTAAAATGGGTGCAGAGAGACTCTCTGGAAATGTGTAATAAGTGCTCGTGGAGGACATTTCAATTAGGAGAGAGACAATGAAAGATAAATTCTGATACCAAGCTGTAACTAAACATAAGAGCAGGAACCAGGTGCAGTGGCTCATACCTGTAATCCTAGCACTTTGGGAGGCTGAGGCAGGAGGATTACTTGAGCTCTGAAGTTCGAGACCAGCCAAGGCAACCTAGCAAAACCACGTCTCTACAAAAAAATACAGTAATGAGCCAGGCGTGATGACGCACCTGTAGTCCTAGCTACTTGATCGGCTGAGGCAGAACTGCTTGAGCCCAGAAGGTGGAGGCTGCAGTAAGTCGAGATCATGCCACTGCACTCCAGCCTGAGTGACAGAGTGAAAAATAAAATAGGGAGTATGCAGAAAGGGGAAGTAAAAATACTCAGAACTTCACTTGATTGTGATAAGAGAGGATACAGACAATGTTGTTTGAAATCGGTAGTTGAGAAGTGAACATCTCATTACACCAAATATGACAATTCTCCAATTAAAAGCAGAGATAAGCAGAGATGAGCAGATTGGGTTTAAAAAGAAACGAAGGAAAACTAGCAACAACTTCTTTCCAAGAAACACAAAGTGATAATAAAAGGTTGCCCTTCAAGTGGTGAGAATAGTGATGACAGGTGAACAAAACGCACGCAGGAATGCTGGCATCAAGCAGTGTGGAATTTAGGGTTCCGAGCACTAAGCGTGGAATAGCTGATCTATATCAAACAACATAAATACATAAAACGAGTGATTAACATAAGAGCTTAATTTAAAATATAAATAGTACGCACGAAGGAGACAGGATGACAGGAAAATTGAATAATATAAACAAGTTTGGTTTAATACAGAAAACCTTCATCAGTCCCATAAAATTTTTTAATATGCCCACATATAAAAAAGTATATCACTAAAGAAACTTTGAATTTTTGTAAAAGTAGATGTTGTAGGCTATATTTTCTGATAATTAAAGAAACATTCCTGGATATATCTATTGGGTCAAAGAGGAAATTTAAAAAGGAAAACTACCAATGGTCTCAAAAGCAATGAAAAAGACTATTTTGTATCAAAACTAACGGGATGCAGAGAAGGCAGTACCAAGGAATATCTGTGGCTTAAAAGCCTGAAAAGGAAGTATTTGTTCTAAGAAATGGAAAGAGAACAAAAGTGGCAACAAAGAATAATCCTTCACAATATTAATTCTTTACAACCCTTCAAAGAAACAAAAAGAGCAAACAAAAATAGATGAGGAATGAGGGATGAGGAAGGGAATTTTATTGCAGATACAGAAGGATGAAAAGAATTGAAATACAACACTAGGCCGGGCACGGTGGTTCGCGCCTATAATCCCAGCACTTTGGGAAGCCGAGACAGGTGAACCACTGGAGGTCAGGAGTTCAAGACCAGCCTGGCCAACATGGTGAAATCCCATCTCTACTAAGAATACAACAGTTAGCTGGGCATGGTGGCACATGCCTGTAATCCTGTAATCCTAGCTACTCATGAGGCTAAGGCAGGAGAATCACTTGAACCCAGGAGGTAGAGGTTGCAGTGAGCTGAGATTACATCCCTGCACTCCAGCCTAGGTGACAGAACAAGACTCCATCTCAAAAAATAACAACACTGCATTGCAACTCTAAGGCAACAAATGTTAGAACCTAGAGGAAATGAGTGAATGCTTGCAAAATGTAAAAATTAACTTATCAAAAAAGAAACTTGAACTAGAGCAAGTACCATGGATTTTTTCAAGAAAAATCTACTATAGAAAAATGTATAGCTGAGTTTTGTCAAGTCCCCAAAATACAGATAATTTTACTTAAACTATCCCAAGGCCATAGGGTGAAAACGTACAGCTCCTTAGTTTGTTTTAAATAGCCAGTGTAATTGTCATTATAAAACCTGATTTAAAATAATATAAAAATGAAACTGTAGACTAATCTCACTTATAAGTACAGAGGTAGAATTCTGTTTTTAATTCTAACATGCTATTAGAAATAGGGTCCAGGATGAAAACTCGAACATGTTTTGTGGGGTTGTGCTAGTTTGTGCTCAGATGTCCTGAATCCCACTCCTTTCCTGATTCTTACTGGATTCCAAAGCTTTGACTGAGGATATTGTTTAAGATGTTCAGGCTTATGACTCTTAGTAGTGCAAGGATTTGTCTGGCTTTGAATTTCATGGGCTCAGTGATTACAAACAAGGAGATGCAAACTACCACTGTTTAAATAGTTTTAAGGTGTTTCTAAAGATTTTACATTGAAATTTAGTATTTATATTCACTGAGCTCCTAAGGAAAATAGTAGAATAAAGTTTTGTTTGGGAAAAGTTGACTTGTTAAATTCTTTTTAATCGAATTCAAATTAAAGCGCCTTGAAACCACATGGCTTGTGATTTTTAAAAATGAATAAATTGTGAAGCATTGGTTTTGGTTGCAGGAATGACTGGAATCCAAACAATGACTTGGCCCCATGTCCTTGTCTAACATACAAATCCAGGCATGTTATGCAAGAATAATTTATTTTAAAATGGGAGTTTCACAGGAGAGACGCATGTGTGTAAACATGATTAAAATGATACACAGAATACCTTCACACACACACACACACACACACACACACACACACACACACACACACAAAGAAAAAGAGTCCAGGAATGTGTCTAAATTCTCAAGCAGGGAACACATTCCCAGGATGCAGTGATGGTTCACTGTCAGGAAATCAGTCAACGTTATTCATAACACCAACACATGGAAAGAGAAAAAATGAAGGATGTTTTTCAATAAATACTGAAAAGACATTTAATTAAATACAGCAGGCATTCTTAATAAAAAGCCTAAAAATAGGAATAGAAGGACATTTTTTAAGTACAATAAAGACTACTTCTCTAAAACTAATAACCAATAGTTTACCTTTGCCTAAATTACAAAACTGAACGTGTAATACCAGGAATTAGAGCATGATGCTTCCTTCATCATAACTGTGAAGTCCAGGATACACACTATCACAAAAAAAGCATAAAACAGTTTAAATAAACCTACCTTCATCACTGTGGGCTAGGGTTAAGGAAACCAGTACTTTAAAAAACTGCTCCCAGAAATTCAACTGGTATAGCCATTGCAGTGAGCAATCGGGAAGTGTGAACCAAAAGCCTGAAAGAGTAATTTTTTTGAGACAGAATTTACTGTGCACCCAGGCTGGAGGGCAGTTGCTCCATCTTGACTCACTGCAACCTCCTCCTCCTGGGTTCAAACGATTCTCATACTTCAGCCTTCTGAGTAACTAGGATTACAGGTGCGCCCCACCACACCCAGCTAATTTTTGTAATTTTTGTAGAGATGGAGGTTTCACCATGTTGGCCAGGCTGGTCTCAAACTCCTGACCTCAAGTGATCCATTCACCTCAGCTTCCAAAAGTGCTGGGATTACAGGCATGAGCCACCGTGCCTGGCCAGTGTAAGAATAATTTTTAATCCAGCAACTCAACTTCTCAGAATTTTTCCAAAGGCCATCATGATGGATGTGGAAAAAAATTTGAGCTAGGACATTATTTTTAATCTCTTGAAAATACTGTTTGTTACTGCATTGTTTCTATTTGTAAGAGATTAAAAATAATATCCTAATTTTGTTTCTAACTATCCTGCACTGAAGGATCTGTTGAACACACTTTGAGAAGACTACATGAAGGTGTTTGTAAAAAACAAGGCTTCCTCCACCAAGACCTCCCTCAGCACCCAGGTTCTGAATGTGTGGCATCTTCTCCAATGCTGCCCAGCACTCTCTGGCCCACCCCCTTTCCCAGGCCAACTTTTAGCTGCCTCCCAGCCTCTCCCCATGCCACTTCCCAGCTGGTTTCACACTCCCCTCTGAGGGAGATGCCCAACCTTCCTGTCGCCACCCTGCCAACTGATGGGCATATCCTGAGATCCAGGCACATGCCGTTATCTCCTGAACCAAACCCATACAGCCAGCAAATGTGAGGGGCTTGACAGTTATCTTTAGGGCACTTGTGTGTTAGGACACAAGAAAACGCCAAGGAAGAACTCATGACTCAGAGAAACGAGGCTGGCATGCCCACATCGGTTCAATGGTCCATGCCACTGCGTTTTGATGAAGTAACCTCTGAGTACAGGGTGTCAGAGCAGAGAAGCGTGAATGACGCTGACCGATGACAGCCTGTAATTTTCCATCTCTCCTATGAGCTAAAATGACAGGCCTGATATCAAGCAATGATTGCATGGCTTCTTGGAATTCCCTGGCATTTTCTTTTCAGACTCTCTAAGATCTTGCTTCTTAATGCTGATATTTTCTTACCACCCACTGCTATGAGTTTTTTTTGCTATGGGCTTGCCATAGAAGTAATCATTTGGCCTCTTAAAAAAAGTCACAGAGAAATAACCTAATGCAACTTGAGGACTGCCTCAAGCCTGAAAATCACGGCTCGCATCGCTCCAACCCAGCACTCTGCCTGCCAACTGCAGAGGAAAGCAAGATGAAAAAAGACACAAGCCTCCAGCCTGCTTGAAGAGGCAGGCCAGGTGCTGTTTGTGTTGTTATAAAAATAAAAGCCAGAAGACAGTTCCAGTCCTAAAAAGTAGAAGCATCCAGAGCTCTCAGCATGGGAGTCACAGGCCCCACCAAAGACAGTCCTAACCCTGCACCAGCCTCAGGCTGCCGAAGTCTAGACCCTCTTTTCTACACACATGGCCACAATATCATGATCAGGAAGTGTCTCACCTTCCCATTCAGGGGCCCAGCCTCTGCCTCCTCTCCTGCACAGATGGTCTGGGCTTATCCTCAGGGCTTACAAGTTGGCCAAGCCCCTCATCAGTCCACTAGTCTGCGGCTTTCTGGGCAGTGGCCTAGAACTTGAAGGCTGATGAGCACACACAGAAGGTGAGAGGACACAGGCCAGCTGGCGCGGGCCTCGCCAGCTGACAGAGGGGCTGTCCAGCCTGACCACAGAGTTTTCATGGCAGGGACTTCGGACCACTGACTTTACACACCACCTGGCTTCTGCTCGGAGCTGCCACTGTACCCACCCTGACACAAGTGCAGCTGGGACACACCAGGGAAGGGCTCTCGTCTCCTCCTGCTGAGTCCACAGGGGAGAAAGGGTTACCTCCAGGGAAACAGAGGCAGCCATGCTCTGTCACTACCAATTTGTACAAGGCATAGGGCCTAATTGCTTACTTTCTACAGCACGTCTCCTGTGTGAGACCGGGACCTCTTCCCAGCGTTGTAATTGCAGGACATTAAACAGACGCCGAGCATCTCAGAGTGGCATTCCATAGGATGTCTACTTTCATCAATCCTGGAGTCGCACCTCAGAGAACACCTGTAAGCAGCATCCAACAGAGACTACCAACAAACTGGCCCAGGCACCTGGCACCAGAGAAAAATGAATTCCCAGCACACAGTCCTACCACCTGACATTTCGTGATTGAAAGCCCTCTCCCTCTTTCCCTAGCATGGCCTACATGTTGAGAAGGTGGGACTCCCCATTGCGGGAGGAGGTGGTCTCTGAGCAACCAGAGTGATGTTTCCATTCTGGCAACTTCCCTTGGAAACCCCACCACCACCCCTCAGGTTCTCACTCGCCGTCATGGTGGCTGACAAATCGCAGCAAGGCCGGCTTAGCCAAGAAGGCAGGAGCAATTCGGGCAAACAGTCCTGTCCCACCACTTCCTCTCCCAGAAAGAATGTGTACCTGCCTAGGATGTTCCTGAACTGCTCCCACTTTGCTCCTACCTCTTCCCTGAGACTAAGGTTTGTTAGTCATCTCTCTCCCAAGCACCCCTCTGCCGGGGTGTCTCCAGGTTCGGCCCCCACCTGCATGGGCCCTCACTAGGATTCCCACTCTGTGCCGTAGGTGATCACAGAAGCCAGCGCCGGCCAGGGCCAGCATGTCATCCGCACACCCTTCGCAGGAGTGGACGGTTTCTTCATTCCCCCAACAAACCTCATCATCAACCACATCAGGTGAGACTGGCCCATGATGTCTCTAAGGCACTCCCACCCCAGCTCAGCCCTGCAAGGGGCAGCTTTGCCCAGCATGGGACCTGCTTATTTCTCTGTCTCCCCCACTCCTCCTATGCCAAATTTGGACCCCATCAAGAAGGAACAGAAAAGGTCCAGTAAAACACACCTAGAGCCTAGTCCTCATTGCTTGGGGTCAGTGACTCTATTATAGTGAAGACACGCAGCTCCTAATCCCTCGGGGGCCCAGAAAGGTCAGGAAGTCCCATCCTCAAGGTAAGGGCAACAGAGGAAAGAAGAAAACAGTAGTCATAAATTGAGCACCCTCTACTTGCTGGACACAAAAATCTCGTCCAGGTGGTCTTAACCCCTATGTTATAGATGAGGATCAGAGAAGTTAAGACACTGACCAAGGCCAAACAGCTAGGAATTGGCAACGTCAGACTAAATGTAAAGCCAAGTCTTCTTTCACTGCACCATTCTTTCACATTCCTGTCTAACCGCAGCCCATAATACTTTAGGAACCCCCAGAGCATCTGTGCAAAGAGTCCACAAAGAGACAAGACTTCCCGATTGCCATGGTTTGCCACTACCTAAAACCACCACCCAGTAATAAGAGCCATGGCCTCAACTGCAGACCTCATCCCAGCATGGTCAGTCCCCATCCCTATTCACCTCAGAGAGCCCCAACATCTTCTGTATCGTTACCACTGCCAGACGACCAAGCCTGTCTCTAAGCCATCAAGACTCCAAATGTCTTGTAGCACTATTTATGCCTTTCTATAATCCACCATCAAGCACCTCTCTGCAGAAAGAAGTGATTCGTTTTTGCAAGCTGATGCTGGAGATTCACCCATTCACCCTTACCCAAGGAAGAAAGCCACTTTATGAACCCTCTCACTGCAGAGGGCGCCTGTGCAAGAGCCTCTAAGAGAATATTAAATGGTGAAGCCCTTATAAAGCAGCTGTGTTCAGCTGGGGGTCGGGCACACTCAAGAGGCTCTGCAGCTCCTATATGTGGCTTTTTCTTTAAAGTTTCTTATAAGAGCAGAGTTTTCTTTCTTGCTGTTTCGATGCTCTGGTACTTTAAGGATGCTGTAAAGATACACCTTGGAGGGAGGGAGTATTTTCCGCCACTCTGGGGTACAGTTTTTCTAGAGAAAATTATAAAAGAGTTTCTGCTCTATTCCTGTAGGTATATACAGCAACAAAAGGCCTCTGTGAGCAAGGGATTTAGGCACAGGCACTCAGGATCAAAGGGAAGTCCTACCTGGAGTCAGGCCTTTCCACACTTCAACCAGCCTCCAAAGAGGAATTTTAGAAAGTCCAGATGTGAGCAACTCCCACCCACCTGAGTCCCTCTGCCAAAGTTTCCTCTTACATCTAATCCCCCAATACCCCTAGGAAGGAGCTACCCTGGTTAGAGTTGCTGGGGCTCAAAGAGGCAAGCAGCCTGCCCTAGACTCTGCAGCTAGCAGGGCAGTGTGGCGGCACCAGGCCATCTGGCTCCAGAGAGGAAAGCTGTCCTCAACCCCAGTGCCCAGGGTTCTTCCTACCCGCATCACCAGTGTAGCCAGAGAAGAGACTACCCACACAGGTTCCCCTTCCAGGGGAAGCGGGTATTAATAGGAAATCTCCACTTGTTCCGCTGCATCTGCATCCTCACATTCTCACCAGTTAGTTTAGACAACAGTGAGGATATAGGATCTCCTGTCTTATCTTCGTAACAGGCAGAGTCCGGGCAGGGATCTCTTGACCTTTTCCTCCATGCTCACCGTCCAGACACAGACGCGCCCCTTTCCAGCTGACGTGGGCCTCAGGGAAACAGATCACAGGCATTGCAAAAGGAGAAGCAGTTGAAGGCCCTCTTGCCCTTCTCCTTAATCATTTCCAAAGAAGGGTGTGTGTTACAAGAGCATAAATCCAGGAATATTTGTAACTCCACTATGTTTGGATTGAGATCATAGATAATATGTTTCTGAAGACATACCCTGCAGAATGGTAGATCTTATTACTAGGCTATTAGATCACTGAAGGATGATGGTAAAGGGAAAAGGCAGACGTTGTAATTGTTAAGACAAATGAGAGACCCCCCAACCCTGGAAGCAGCCTCTCGACCTCTGACCTCAGTTCTTCCCCTCCCAGGTTTGGCTTCATCTTCAACAAGTCTGACCCTGCAGTCCACAAAGTGGACCTGGAAACACTGATGCTCCTCAAGACCATCAGCCTGCACCACCATGGCTGTGTGCCCCAGGCCATGGCACACACCCACCTGGGCGGCTACTTCTTCATCCAGTGCCGACAGGACAGCCCCACCTCTGCTGCCCGACAGCTGCTCATTGACAGTGTCACAGACTCTGTGGTTGGCCCCAATGGCGATGTAACAGGCACCCCACACGCATCCCCTGATGGGCGCTTCATAGTCAGCGCTGCCGCTGACAGCCCCTGGCTGCACGTGCAGGAGATCACGGTGCGGGGGGAGATCCAGACCCTGTACAACCTGCAAATAAACCCGGGTATCTCAGACTTGGCCTTCCAGCGCTCCTTCACCGAAAGCAATCAATACAACATCTACGCGGCTCTGCACACGGAGTCGGACCTGCTGTTCCTGGAGCTGTCCACGGGGAAGGTGGGCATGTTGAAGAACTTAAAGGAGCCACCTACGGGGCCAGCCCAGCCCTGGAGGTGCACCCACCGAGTCATGAGGGACAGTGGGCTGTTCGGACAGTACCTCCTCACACCAGCCCAAGAGTCACTGTTCCTCATCAATGGGAGACAAAACACACTACGGTGTGAAGTGTCAGGCATAAAGGGGGGGACCACAGTGGTGTGGGTGGGTGAGGTATGAAGAGCCCAGAGCAGAGCCCTGGGCCAAGGAGCTTCCCCTCATCCTGACATTGCAGCCCAAGCAGGTGCGCTGTACATTTTTACAGACAAAAGCAAAAACCTGTACTCGCTTTGTGGTTCAACACTGGTCTCCTTGCAAGTTTCCTAGTATAAGGTATGCGCTGCTACCAAGATCGGGGTTTTTTTGTTAGGAAGTATGATTTACGCCTTCAGCTACGATGGGAACACATGCTGCTGTGTAAAGGGATCATTTCTGTGCCAAGCTGCACGCCATAGGACCTGGGGACATCACGGAACCAAGGGATCCTGCTCTCCAGGCGGACACCTCTGTCGGTTGCCTTCACATAGTCATTGTCCCTTACCACCAGACCCAGCCAGACCTCGGCCTGATGGAGTGGCCCGGAAGCAGAGGCTGACCAGGAGCAGGGGCCTCCCTCCTGAACTGAAAGCCCATCCGTCCTCGCATGGGACCTCATCTTCTCCCTCAAAGCTGCTTTTTGCTTTTCTTTCCATTTGACTTGCTGTAAGCCTGAGGGAGAGCCAACAAGACTGACTGCATCTTGGGGGATGGGGAAATCACTCACTTTATTTTGGGAATTTTTGATTAAAAAAATAATTTTTTATAATCTCAAATGCTAGTAAGCAGAAAGATGCTCTCCGAGGTCCAACTCTATCCTTCCCTGCCTTAGGCTGAGTCTCTGGGGGGTCACAACCCCACAGTCCACAGCCAGAAAGAACAATGATCTAAGAATACCGCCCAGTCAACTGTGGCCACTCTGCTTCTCCGAGAGCAGACCAGGCCACCTTGTTGGTAAGGACTTGGTTCTGTGTTGGGATCCCAAGAGACCAGGACAAGTTCTGTGTGCCTGCTTTTCAGCACAGAAGGGGGACATCTCATTAGTCAGGTCTGGTGGCCCAGATTCAGGGCAGACTGGGCTTGCCTGACAAGGTATGGGTGGCCTCCAGGCTCAGTGCAGAAACCCCAAGGACACGAGTGGAGCCAGGTGAGTTCCTGAAGCTACACCTTTTCAAAACAGATTTTTTTTTTCTGCCTGTGGCCTATCTGCTCATCTCTGGTACCCCATCTCCGCATCAGCACTGCAGAGAGAGCACATTTCAGCGAGGGTTTTCTTACCCACATTCCCCAGTCAAAACACACGCACTGCAAAACCCAGAATCGGAAGGCGGCGGGCTGGCACTACTGCATTCTCCCCACGTCAGGCTGTGGTGACTCTCAGGCGGGCATCGAAGAAGTACAGCCCACGCAGACCCCTAGAGACCCGCCTAGATCAGAGACGCTCAGCAAAAACGGGCTCCCCTTCCCTCTCACACGTATCAGTGGCCAAAACTTACATGTGTTCTGGTTTGAATGACCATTTTGCAAGCCACATGGGGTTGGGAGAAGTGGTCTTACCACAGATGTCTGCTAATTTGGCCACCTTCACCTGCTGACAAGACCAGGATTTTCCTTTGCCATTGAGGAACGAACCCCTTCGAGGAGAGGAAAACCTAGACTCTGTGTCACTCTCAACACGCACAGCTCCTTTTCCCTCCCGCCTGCTGCCCAAGCCGCCTGCATCGCCCACCACAGATCTCATGAGATAATCACTTGTCCTGTATATCTCATGGATCTTAGTCCACCAAACGCCTGTCCCCTGTGACTCCTAGGGGTGTGCCTAGACATGGAGGTTCATGCTTTTTATTTTAAAGGGACTGCTGTATAGATGTAAGTTGAGGAAGTGAACCTCAAAATCCTAGAATGCAGTTCCACAGTAGCTGGGGATGCATGGACGATACATCTCACCCTTTCTTTTTCCTGTCTCAGTATCTTGATGTGTTCACTCCCAGTCTCCCATTTTTACCACCAAAATACTCTAACTTTCATAAACTTCTCTTTTTGGAAAAACTCAGTTGTGTCAGCCCCTAACAGAAAAAGGATCTCTGAGCCCAAAGGAGGAGAAGTCCCACCAAAGAGCAAGCCAGAACATCAGCCTCTCTGGGCAGCAGGATTCCTAAGTCAAAGACCAGTTCAACCCAAACTGGCCTTTTAAAATAATCGGGAGGGACGGAGTCAACTTCTGCAGCACCTGTCCCTCTCCCGCTATCCCTTCCGTCTTGAAGTGCGTCTAAAAAGCGTATCTTCCCTTCACTGTCCCCACAGTGCAGTTCCTGGAGACGGCAGGCTTAGGTCTCACTGACAGCATGCCAGACACAACTGAATCGAAGCAGGCCTGAAGCCTAGGTCAGGGATTCAGGAGTCCAGCCCCAGGAGGCAAAGTCAATGCAGGCAGGTAAATGGTTTTCAGCAAGGAAGCCGATAGAGCTGGTAAGGTGGGGAGTCAGGGGCGGGAGGAGGAGGAGGAGGACCAGATCAGCCTGAGCTTTCCCCCACACTTTGCCCCAGAAGAAGTTCGTGGAACACAGTTGGAAAGCCCCTGGTAGGAAACGCCTCCCTACATGGGGCCTCCTGTAGCAAGCCCAGCAGGTAATCCTTCTGATGAACACACAAAATCAATTCACCACTGATATTTTACACTATTAAAGAAGTACTGACTTTACCAAAAGAATCATCAAGAAAGCTATTTATATAAACTCCCTCAGTTATTTTGAAATAAAGTTAATTTCACAAAAATTCGTTTTTTTTTTTTCCAAAATGACAAATAATCTGCCCCTGTGGTGACAGGAAGGCTTTGGAAATGGAGGCCCTCGTTCTTCTGCTCCAGTGGGCAGATCCCCGCATAAAGGCTCTGGGTCCAAAAGCCCACCCAAGCAGCCCCAAACGGATGGCAGGAAGGGGGACTGCCAGCTTCTGGACAATGGCATGACCCTCTTGCATGAGGAGTTTTGACAGGTGCCACACCCACAGCCAAAGCCATCATCCCAGCCTCACCAACACTGACCCAGTCCACCCTGCCTGGGGCTGGCCCAGGCTTATTTCCTCAGCCTCCAAGACATTTGAGTGTCCTCCTTTCCCCCAAGCTCCAGGAAGAAGCTGGAAGAGCCCTGTAAATCCCGGCTAGGGCCAACTAGTAACAGCAAACTTCAGGTACTTTGACCTAGAGATAGCATCACCAGGGACAGACGCTCAGCCCCTGCAATTCTCACCCCCAACCCGGCCATTTCCCCGTCTCCATCAGTGCAGACAAAGCTCCCGATTCCAGGTAGGCACTGGAAGCCAGCTTTCAACCCCAAATAAAGCAGAGAACGGCCTGCTGCCATAGAGATTGCAACTGCTGAGCCTTCGTTTAGGAAAGCAGCCAGGAGTTGGCTTTGTACGGCCACATCTTGTTTTCTGTTGACCAATAATCTGTGAACTACAGAAGATTTCCGAACTGAGTTGTGAAACATTCATTCTGGATATATTTTTCTACATGAAGCTTAAAAAGTGTAGTTGATTCATGTATCATGATGTGTTTCATTCTAATATTACAGATGCTGAACCATCTTCACTAGCAAATCCCACAACTCTCTCTCCCACTCTTCAGCCCTCCTTTTCAGAAACAAGCCTCCAGGAGAGGTGACACTACCACTCCCACCTTCCTATGCATCCACCAATCTACCTCACATTCTCCCCTGCACCCAGCACCCCTGGAATGCTACTCCCCTCCACCCCCAGCCAGGAGGCCAGGCAGGTAACAGAGGAAGACTGCAGCACTGCCACAGAGGTCCTGACAGTTTCACCCAGGACCCAGGTTCCACTCCAAGAACAGTCAGAACCCATGGGGACACAGCCCCTTACTGCCCAGAGTCACACCCTCCAAACCCTCGCTTGCAGACCTTTGGAGCTAGGTGACCAAGACTAGAGAGCTGTCTCAGAACCATCAGGGAGTCAGGTGCCATCTGGCAGGAACAGAGAGACCATGACATCTCAGCCAAGCCTCATCTCTCAGAGGGCCGAGCCCCCCAACCTCCCTCCATTCCCTTTTTATTCTCCCCCTTTCCTGTTCCATTCCTGTCTCTTGGGCCCTCTGCTCATGAGCCACTCCACAACAGCTCCTGCCATTCAAGGAGCAACTGACCTGACTGCTACACCAGCCCCCACCCTGGGGCCTTGACCCGTGCTGCTTTCCTGCTTTGGGGTACAAGCCGGAAGTCATTCACAGGCCAGAGACTACTGCATGCTCCCAGACCGGCACATAGGCAAAGAAATTTTGTTCGAGAAAGTCCCTTGCTGCCTTGGTTTCTCTCCAAAATTCTAGAGATCATCAAAACAGAGAGGCTTTAAAAATTCAAGAGAAAAAAATACAGTGCCTATCTTCAGGGTGTGACTACAAGACCCCGAGTAGCCAGTGGGATGTAATCCACTCCCTGCTTTTCTCTCTCCCAGGTTACCTGCTAAGTCACTTGAGGATGTGAGCATCTTATCTGGGCCTGCATGCTTTAGGCAGCAGCCACACAGCAGACCCTGGGACACAAGCACTGTCCTGTGCACCCACATCCTCCTTTGGAGCCGTGGGCAGCAAGTGGGGAAGGCTAATTTAACTAAATACAATGTGTGAAATTATGGAGAATATAAGACTCGGGATTTTCCTCAAAATTCACAGCAAGGCTTCAGGCTTCAGAGTGTTTAGCATGTACTTTAGGAAAAAAAAAAAAGCCACAATTCACACATGCTTCTTTCCAAGGTCATCTTTACATATGTGGAACCAACCCTTGCTCGTGTGGCCCCAGAGAACATGGGCCATGCCTTAGAGGGCTTTAGAGGGCTCAGCCAGCACTCCACAAAGCCATAACTATTGACTCACCCCTATACCAAGCCTGGCGACATGGCTTGGCAGGATCAGAGACTGCTGCCCTTCAGAGGCACCCTCATCAGGATCAGAGCTTTGTTTCTGAGTAAGAGCAATGAGTATTGGCTAGGTTGTGAGGCCCAAGAGCCCAAGAGCTCTAAACTGAGAAAATGCCCCAAATCTAAACCTTTATCCACTGCCCAGCATGACATCTACCATAGGCTGAAGAGCTGTGGGTCCCATGCTACTTGGAGAGGGTGAGGGAAACAGGCTTGCAAGCCGCACAACACAGACCCACGGCTCCCCACACCCTCCCCACCTGGCTCCCACAGCTGGCCGGTCCCCTCATCCTTCCTGGCCTGGCCCCGCCCTGGGGCTTCCTACCTTTCCCCTGCTTCTCATGCTTCCTGAAGGCTGTGTGAGATTATCTCAAACAGAACGGGACATGGAGTTTTGCTGGCGTGGTCACACACACCGTTTCATGCTGTAGTGCAGCTGAGTGACCCTCAAGATGTGAAGCCACACACATCACTTGTCCTGTTCAAGTCTCATGCTTCCCCACCTCAGAAAACTCTCAGATCTCTCATGTCAAGGCAGATTACATTATTTTGAACAGTTGTGTAGACTCCAAAATATATTTTCTGTAATCACCAGTATTTCTCAAAAGGCCTCCTGTAATTATTATACATGTGAATTTTTCCTTATTTATAAAATATATATAAATTATTTTTAATACATCAACTTTAGTAGAAATTTGTACCAACACAGTAATCGTACGTGGCATTTGAAATAAGTTTGTATTTACTTTGACCTATTACACAGTATCGAACACATGGTGTATTTGCAGTACCAGTTGTTATAACGATGACTCACAAATTATCATAAAGTATTGTCATTGTAAATGCTCTTTTTTCTGAGGATTTTACAATAAAACTTGAGAAAAGCTACCTTTTTCTGGTGCCAGTCTGTTTACAATTGTTAAAGTGAGAACTGATTATGGCAAAAAGCACGCAGCTTCCCTCTCCCACCTTTCCATCGCAATTGCAGTTTCCTGCGATAGCTGTGCTCTGGCCCAGTCCACAGAGTGGCTGGCCAAAGGCAGGTACCTGGACCTCGCAGGCTCTCTTCCCCATGTGGAAGTCTCAGCTCCCAAAATGCACAACCACATCCAGTTCGAAACCACTCACCATCTGCCCTGGCAGGCACTAAAAATTCACTACAGCCCCAGAGATGAATCCATTACCCCAGTCACTCTTGGCTCTCACTGGGGCAGACTTTCTAACTGGAAAATAGAAAGTGGGAAGAGCCCAGTAATCACCAGGCTACTAATAGGGAGCCAGCACTGTGCCAGGTATGGGTGACAGAGGGCTGAACAAAGGAAACACAGCACCTGCCCTCAGCAAGCTTAAAGACAGCTGCACCATGACAGTATTAGGCAGGACCCCTAGGGTGTGTGTGTATATATGGAGAAAGAGATAAGAGAGAGATCTATTTTAAGGAATTGGCTCATGTGACTATGGAGGCTGGCAAGGCCAAAATCAGCTAGGTAGGCAGCAGCTGGAGACACAGAGAAGAGTTGCAGTTTGACTCCAAAGGCAGTCTGCTGTCAGAATCTCTTCCTTAGGAGGAGGTCAGTCTTTTTCTAGTAAGGCCTTCAACTGATTGAATGGAGCCCACCTACATCACAGAAGGTTATCTGCTTTCCTCAAAGTCTATTGATTTAAGTGGTAATCTGAGCTGGGTGTGGTGGCTCATGACTGTAATCCCAGCACTTTGAGAGGCCAAGGTAGGAGGATCCCTTGAGCCCAGGAGTTTGAGACCAGCCTGAGCAACATAGAGAGACTCCATCTCTACAAAAGAAAAAAAAAATGTAATAAATCAGCCAGACATGGTGGTGTGCACCTGTGGTGCCAGCTACTGGGGAGGCTGAGGTGGGAGGATCCCTTGAGCCCAGCAGTTTGAGGCTACAGTGAGCCATGCTCTCACCACTGCATTCCGGCCTGGGTAAGAGAGTGACATACTGTCTCAAAAAAATAAAAGTAAAGAAATGAATGTTAATCTCATTTTTTAAATACCTTCACAAAATCATCTAGAGTAGTGTTTGACTAGACATCAGAGACCATGGCTGTCTTAGTCCGTTCAGGCTGCTCTAACAGAATACCATAGACTTTGTAGCTTATAAATAATTTATTTCTCACCATTCTGGGGTTTGGGAAGCCCAAGATGAAGGCAACAGCAGACTTGGTATCTGGTGCTTCCTGGTTCCTAGGTGGCCATCTGTTCCCTATGTCCTCACCTGGTAGAAGGCACAAGGGATCTTCCAGGAGCCTCTTTCCTAGGGGCTCTAATCCCACTCACAAGGCACCACTCTCATCTCCTAATCACATCCCAAAGGCTCCACCTCCAAGTACCATCATGCTGGAGGCTGGGTTTCAAGATATGAATTTGTGGGGGACACAGTCAGTCAGTCTTTAGCAGTGGCCTGGCCAAGCTGACACAAAAATTAACAGTGACATAAACAAGGTACTGCTCCCGTCTTTCCTGGAGAAGTAACCTACTACATGTGCCTACCCCTGTGATAAGCACTTAATAAGCACCTGTTTTTAAACCTTACAGTGACCCAACAAGGTATGTGTTATTGTTATCCCCACTTTACAGAAGAGGAAGCTGAGGCTCAGAGCAGCAGAGCCCGAATTCAAATTTATGTCTGTGGTCAGAATGCAAACTCTAACTGCTGATCCTGCTGCCTGCGATACCCACCGCCACAAAATGTCTGAACTGCAGCTGCTCCAGCCTCGCTTCCCTACAGACCCCAGGAGGCACAGGCTAACTCTAGCAGGGGTTTTGCTCTAACCTCCATCGCAAGAGAGCCAGCTTCCCAGGCCGGTGTGGCAGTCTGGAGAGCAGGCAGCAGATGGTCCCAGAGCCACAATTCCCAGTTAACTAAGGCTGCATATGCCCAAATCTAACATTAATATTGTTTTACAATCAAATGTATTTATGCAATAAACAGCACATCATATTCTCTGCAAGTCTAGGTGAATATCGTCTTTATGTATAAACTTCCATCCAAAGAAAATTAGTTTATGTTTCTTTAACTCTCACTTATCCAGGCCACTGGCCATTATCCCCATGTTCAGGGTTCCTCCCCTTGAGCTAGAGTCTCTCCTGCCAAAGTGAAATCCAGTTACCAAGCAGGAGATATTGGTCAGCAGTGACCAGTGGAACTGGGTGGCCGGGGAAGAAAGGAGAGGAAATGACAGCCCCCAAGACCTACCCCGTATGCACTGAGGAGAATGCACCCCCAGGCAGAGCAACAACAGAGAGGCTTTCAGCATCCCTGGGGCACAAGATAGAGAATGTGACTTACAGGCCCTGGGGGAACCCTAAAAGGAGCCAGCCCGTGTGCTCCCATGGATCAGGCCTCCTGATGCACTGCTAGATAAGCTCACTCACATTGCTTCAAGATATATGAAAATGCTGCTGTATATTGTCATTTTATAAAAGAATACTGACTGCAGTGGAGGAAGGAGGATGGCCTGGTGGCTCATGCCTGTAATCCTAGCACTTTGGGACACCAAGAGGTATGGATCACTTGAGCCCAGGAATTCAAGGCCAGACTAGGCAACATGGCAAAACCCCGTCTCCACAAAAAATACAAAAATTAGCTGGGTGTGGTGACAGGTACCTGTAGTCCCAGCTGAGGTAGGAGGATCACTTGAGTGTGGGAGGTGGAGGTTGCAGTAAACTGAGATCACGCCACTGCGCTCCAGTCTGGGTGACAGGGTGAGACCCTGTCTCAAAAAAAAAAAAAAACTGGGCAAGGTGGGAATAGGCCAAAATGTTAAACACCACATTCTGGGATTATAAGTGGATCTGGTTTATTTCTATTGTCTAGAACTCCTACAATGAACTGTGTGTACTTTTGCAATTAAGAGAAATCTGACACTGGTACTCACTCGTGAGCAGCACAGGGCAACACAGCCTGGTTCCCCTTTGGCCCTTGGCCCCTTTGCAGCAGTCAGGAACAAGAAGGACTCATGTCTTTGGTGAATAGGAGCACCCTGAGGGGAGACCATTATCTCCCAAGAGTGAGACACGATTACAGAGCCTGTAGATCCTACCTACATCTTCCTGTGCAGCAAAGAGGAGGAAAACAAAACAGATGAGCTACCGAAGAAGATGGAATCATTCCCACACCCAGGCAAGAATTCCCCTTGGGCTGCCACCACGTATGTAAGTGCCTCATCAGCTTCTACCTCAGAAACAACGGTCAGGTATCCCTTCGTCTTGAGAGGGAAGATTAAATCACTCAGAACAATTTCACCACCAAAAACACTGCAGAAAAAATGTTAAAGAACACCATGCAGGAGGTGAGGAGAGAATGGGGAAGTGGGCACCCAGAGACAGAGGCAGGGCAGGCAGCTGCTGCTCTCCCAAGAGCACGGGTCTCTCCAGACACATTTGCTCTTTCCTTCCAGTGGCCTCACAAGGAAATGGGGGCAAGAGTTAGGGGTAGGGAAAGAGTTCTTAGACTTGGCACCAAAAGCATAATCCATAAAAGGAAAATTTGATAAACTGGACCTCGACAAAATTTAAAATTTTCGCTCTGTAAAAGATCCTATTAAAACAATGAAAAGACATAAACATTCTAGGAGAAAATATCTGCAAACCACATATCCAACAAAGGCCTAGTATCTAGAATACACAAAGAGCTCACAAAACTTACAGCAAAATAACAAACAATCCAAGTAGAAGATAGGCAAAAAAAAAGGGGAGGGGGCAGGTGCAGTGGCTCACACCCGTAATCCCAGCACTTTTTGGAGGTGGAGGTGAGCAGATCACTTGAGATCAGGAGTTAGAGACCAGCCTGGCCAACATGACAAAACTCCATCTCTACTGAAAATACAAAAATTAGCCAGGCATAGTGGCATGCACCTATAATCTCAGCTACTTGGGAGGCTAAGGCAGGAGAATCGCTTGAACCCTGTAGCTGGAGTTTGCAGCGAGCCAAGATCACACCACTGACTCCAGCCTGGGCAACAACACAAGACCTAGTCTCAAAAAAAAAAAAAAAAAAGAATTCTTAAGCAGATATTTCACCAAAGAGAATATACAGATGTTAAATAAGCACATAAAAAGACATTTAACATTATCAGCCATTAGGGAAATGCACATTTAAAGCACAATGACATATCACTATACGCCTATTACAACTTCTTTTAAAACTTCTAAAACACTACTCTGATAAAATAAATAGTGACAACAAAAAACACTGCTGAGGCTGCAGAAAAACTGGATCACTTGTGCATGTCAGATGGGAATATAAAAAATTGTACAGACTCTCTGAAAAAGTTTGTCAATTTTTTTTTTAAATCAGCATTTAATTTTAGTGTAAGGTGTCTGCTTTCTGCACATGGCTAGCCAGTTTTGCCAACACCATTTATTAAACAGGGAATCCTTTCCCCATTGCTTGTTTGTCAGGTTTGTCAAAGATCAGATGGTTGTAGACGTGTGATATTGCTTCTGTTCTGCTCCATTAGACTATATCTCTGTTTTGGTATCAGTACCATGCTGTTTTGATTACTGTAGCCTTGTATAGTTTGAAGACAGGTAATGTGATGCCTCCAGCTTTGTTCTTTTTGCTTAGGATTGTCTTGGTTATGTGGGCTCTCTTTTGGTTCTGTATGAAGTTTAAGGTGGTTTCTTCCAGTTCTGTGAAGAAGGTCATTGGTAGGTTGATGGGGATAGCATTGAATCTGTAAATTACTTTGGGCAGTATGGCCATTTTCATGATATTGATTCTTCCTAACCATGAGCATGGAATGTTTTTCCATCTGTTTGTGTCTTACTTACTTCCTTGAGCAGTGGGTCTATTGAGGTGTGGGGGACTATGGAAGGGAGAGGGGGTGGTGGGGAGGTTGGGGAGGGATAAGATGAGGAGAAATGCCAGATATAGGTGATGGGGGGATGGAGGCAGCAAACCACCTTGCCATGTACGTACCTATGCAACAATGCTGCATGATCTGCACATGTACCCCAGAACCTAAAGTGCAATTTAAAAAAAAGCATTTAACTATCAGTTGACCCAATAATTGCACTCTTGGGCATTTATCCCACAGAAATACTTAACTTTCACACAAAAGCCTCTATACAAATGTTCATTGCAGCTTTACTCATATCAGACTAAAATGGGAAACAATCCAGATGATCTTCAATACGTGAAAAGTCAAACTGTAGTATATTCATACCATGAAATACTGCTAAGCAATAAAAAGGAAGGACCTAGTGATACACACATTGACCTTGAGTGACTCTCCAGAGAATTACCTTAAGTGAAAAAGCCAATACCAAAATGTTGCATACTATATGTGATTCCATTCTAAGGTTGCATACTGTATATATGTATATACCATTTCTGAAATGGCAAAAGAAACAAAGAACAGATAAATCAGGGATGTAGAAGGGGGATGTGGTGGGAGGGACCTGGGTGTGGCTATAAAAGGACAACATGTGAGATCCTGTGGCAATATAAATGCCCTGAATCTTGACTGTGTCAGTGTCAGTATCCTGGCTGTAATCATGTACTATGGTTTTGCAAGATGTTACTTTTGGAGGAAACTGAGCATAAGTACACAGAATCTTGCTATAGTCTTTTTTTTTTTTTTTGTACTTTAGGTTCTGGGGTACATGTGCAGATCATGCAGGGTTGTTGCATAGGTGCATACATAACCCAGCAGTTTGCTGCCACCATTGCCCCTTCATCTATATGCAGCATTTCTCCCCACATTATCCCTCCCCACCCTTCCCACCCCCTGCTGTCCCTCTCCTAGCCCCGCCAACTGACCCCAGTGTGTGATGCTTCTCTCCCTGAGTCCACGTGTTCTCATCGCTCAACACCCACCTATGAGTGAGAACATGCAGTGTTTGGTTTTCTGTTTTTGTGTCAATTTCTAAGAATGATGGTCTCCAGATTCATCCAAGTTCCTACAAAGGACAAGAAGTCATCGTTTTTTATGGCTGCATAGTATTCCATGGTATATATGTGCCACGTTTTCTTTGTCCAGTCTATCATTGATGGGCATTTGGGTTGGTTCCAGGTCTTTGCTATTGTACACAATGCTGCAATGAACATATATATGCATGTGTCTTTATAATAAAATGATTTATACTCCTTTGGGTATATACCCAGTATTGGGATTGCTGGGTCAAATGGAATTTCTATTTCTAGATCCTTGAGGAATCGCCACACTGTCTCCCACAATGGTTGAACTAATTTACACTCTCACCAATAATGTAAGAGTGTTCCAATTTCTCCACATCCTCTCCAGCATCTGTTGTCTCTGGATTTTGTAATGATCCCCATTCTAACTGGCATGAGATGATATCTCAATGTGGTTTTAATTTGCACTTCTCAAATGACCAGTAATGATGAGCATTTTCTCATACGGTTGTTGACCTTACAGATGTCTTCTTTTGAGAAGTGTCTGTTCTTATCCTTCGCCCACTTTTGAATGGGTTTGTTTGTTTGTTTCTTGTATAACTGTTTTAGTTCTTTGTAGATTCTGGATATTAGCCCTTTGTCAGATGGGTAGATTGCAAAAATTTTTTCCCATTCTGTTGGTTGCTGATTCACTCTAATGAGTGTTTCTTTTGCTGTACAGAAGCTCTGAAGTTTAATTGGATCCCATTTGTCTATCTTGGCTTTTGTTGCCATTGCTTTTGGTGTTTTAGTCATGCTATAGTATTTCTTATAACTGCATGTGAATCTGT
Organism: Sapajus apella; assembly: GCF_009761245.1. Classification (NCBI taxonomy): domain Eukaryota; kingdom Metazoa; phylum Chordata; class Mammalia; order Primates; family Cebidae; genus Sapajus; species Sapajus apella. Next base: position 7,647,064 of record NW_022436941.1, read on the forward strand.
AATTATTTCAAAAGAAAAAACAAAAACCTCCAGGCCCAGATGGTGTCACCAGAGAATATTATCAAACATTTAAGGAAGATGTAACACCAATTTTACACAAACTCTTCCAGAGAATAGAAAGGGATGAAAAAAATCCCCAACTCAGGTTGTAATGCTAAAATAACTTTGATACTAAAACCCAACAACAACCCCAGAGAGTGACAATTACAAGCCTATTTTACTCATAATGTAAATACCAAGATGCTAAACAAAATATCAGCAATTTAGAAAAAATAATAGTGCATTATGTGTAAGTTGGATGAATCCCAGAAATGCAAAGTTGATTTAACATTAGAAAAAAATAATAATTGATGTAATTCGTCACATTATCAGCTTAAAGGAAAAGTGTATGAGCACCTCAAGAGATGTAGAAAAAGCATTGAGAAAATCCTAAATTCATTCATATTCATGATTTCCTCTAAGCAAAGTAGAAACAGAAATTGTCTTAATTATTAGAGATGAAGGTCTATAACAAACATGCTTCACTGAAGTAAAAACAAAGTAAAACACTGAGAGTGCCCCCTTTTTGACAGAGAATAAGACAAGGATCCACTGTGGCCTCTTTGACTTAGCACTGCACACTGTAGTCCTAGCCAGATCAATAAAATAAGAAACAGAAACAAAAGGTGTAAGAATTGGAAAGAAACAAGACTATGTAACTGTGTATGTTGAAAAATTCAAATGAGGGGCTGGGCGAGGTACTCATGCCTGTAGTCCCAACACTTTGCCAGGCTGAGACGGGAGAATTGCTTGAGGCCAGAAGCTCCAGACCAGCCTGGGCAACAAAGCCAGACTCAGTCTTACAAAAAAAAAATTTAAATTAGCTGGGCATGGTGGCATATGCCTGTAGTCTCAGCTATTTGAAAAGCTCACTTGAGCCTGGTGAGGCTGCAGTGAGCTATAATTGTGTCACTGCATGCCTGGGCAACAGAGCAAAACCCTGTCTCCACAAAAAGAAAATTAAAATGAATATACAAAATACGTTATTAAAATTAGCAAGAGAGTTTAGCAAAGTTGATGATAAAAAATTAACACAACAAAAATAATTCTATTTTTCTATAACAGCAACAGTTAAAATGAATTTTTTGGCCTACCCTGCCTGGGCTGCCAGACCACAGCTCTCCACTCTAACTCGATCCTACTCCTCCAGGTTCAAACCTGGGCTTACCACAAGATGCCGGCTTACCACTCTGACAATGAGTTTGGATCCTGTCACCAAAGTCATTGGAAACACGGCACTGTTACCCATAAGAAGTCAGTTCAAAGGATCTGCCCCTAGAGAGACAGAAGATACAGATGTTGCTGGTGAAGACATCGATTACTTCAAGGCCAATGTCTTCTTCAGGAACTATAAAATTAAGAATGAGGCTGATAGGACCTTGATATATATAGCTCTCTACATTTCTGAGTGTCTGAAGAAACTCCAAAAAGTACAGTTCCAAAAACCAAGGTGAGAAAGAAATTTAGACACTGGGAATTACTAACTTTCCTGTTCCTGGAGAGCGTGGTTTTCTACTTAATGTGATTTATGCCAAACCTGCAAACAAACAGGAAGATGAAGTGATGAGAGCCTATTTACAACAACTAAGGCAAGAGACCAGGCTGAGACTTTGAGAGAAAGTTTTCAACCCTCTGAATGAAAGACTGTTGTTCATGAACTGTCTCTTCAGAAAGCAAGTCTTTCAGGACCTAGACAGTGAAGGGAGCTTGGGAGCCACCATCTCCAGAGCCCTGGGCAGCATTTTCCAGCAAGATGTACACAATCTTTTGCCTTTATTTCATAAAGTTTTATACAGAAGAGAGAAGAGCATGTCTTTACTTGAAAAACTCTTGATCAAGAATTCGGGTGGGAGAAAAGAAAGCGGGTTATCAAGGGTGATTTGAAATTTTCTGCAGTATTAAGTGGTGCTTAATAAGTAATAATAAAGAAATTGTCTAACAAAAAATGAATTTAAAAAACCATTTATAATAACATTTTTAAGTACCTAGGAATAAAATCAATAAAGATATACAAGATCTCTTTGAAGGGAACTCTAGAATTTTGAGAGATGTTAAAAACATTAAATTGAAAGATAAACCATGTTGATGGATTGGAAAATTTAATAATATAACTGTTAATTTATCCCAAACTGATTTAGAGAATAACTGCAATCCCAATTATAATTTTAAGAAGGGAATTTGGTGAGCTAATTCTAAAATTTATAGGAAAGTGTAAAAGGTCAAAAATAGCTAAGAAATTCTTGAAGAAAAATGTCTGGGAGGGGCTGGGCATGGTGGCTCACACCTGTAATCCCAGCACTCCAGGAGGCCAAGGCAAGTGGATCACTTGAGCTCAGGAGTTCAAGACCAGCCTGGGCAACATGGCAAAACCATGTCTCTACCAAAAATACAAAAATTAGCCAAATGTGGTTGTGTGCACTGGTAGTCCCAGCTACTGGTAAGACTGAGATGAGAGGATCACTTGAGCCTGGAAGGCAGAGGTTTCAGTGAGCTAAGATTGTACCACTGCACTCCAGCCTGGGTGACAAAATGAGACCCCATCTCAAAAAAAAAAGTTTGGGAGGACTTACTCTATCAAATATAAGACTTAATATAAAGTTATAGTAATTAAGACAATATATAATTGAGCAACATTAGACAAACAGATCAATGAAACTGAATACAGGAATCAGAAATAAATGCATGCATATATGAAAGTGTTATATATAGCAGAGGTAGCACTGAAGACTGGTGGGGAAAAGATAAACTTTTTCAATAAATGTTGCTGGAATATAATACACCAGGATACATGTGAATAGTCACTGCAGAATTTGTTGTAATAGCAAAGGCTGGAAACAATGCAACTGTCCTTCAGTAGCAGAACAAAGAAAAAAATTCTGATATGTTTATATCATGGAATACAGCAATGAAAATGAGCTAAGAACAGCTACACAAACATTACAAAGAAGTCTCACAAACATAACGTCAAACAAAAGGGTAGCTATAGCTCAAAAACAGCCAAAATTAAATTAAACCATCCTTTATCACAGACACATATAAGTAACAAAACTATGAAGAGAGACAAGGAAATGGTTATCCCAGAAGTCAGAATCATGAGAAAAGAGAAGAGATTACTACGGAGAAGAGGCACAAAGAGAGGTTCTTTGGTGTTTGCAATGTTCTATTCCTTGGCCTGGTAGTGATTACAATTATTCATGGAACTGTGCATTTGTGTTATATGTACTTTTGTGCATTATGTTATATCTTACATTAAAATGTTTATTAAAAGACTTCCATTTCTGTCAATATCGTGAACCATGTTTTAAAAAAAAAAATCCGCTACTACCCAGAAATGCTGGAGAAAGGAAAACAAATACCTTTACAAATGCATAGCCAAGAGAAACAAAAACCACAAGAAACAAAAAAGAGAAAGATAAATACGAGGAAGTATGAGCAAATTGGGGCTTGAGTTTTGATACGCAAGTGGGAACAGAGATAAAACCTGGGATGCAAGCCAGGTGAAACATTGTCAACTGAGACTCTGAATAAACCTGAGACATTCAAAGAAATTTATCTTCAGGGAAACAGTGATGTAGAGAAAAATTTAACCATTAGCTCCAGGAAACCAGAAAAAGTATGAAAGAGTATCAGAAAAAACTCTGATTGTTATTGAGCCATAATAAGAAGTGAAATACTGATTCATGCTACAACCTGGATGAACCTTGAAAACCTTATGCTATGTGAAAGAAAACAGACACAGCGGTAGGGCATGTGTCATATGAGTGCATTTATATGAAATGCCCAGAATAAGCAAATCAATGGAGACAGAAAGATTCATGGCTGCCAGGGGCTGGGGGAGAGGAAAATGGAGATTGACAGCCAACAGGAATAGTATTTCTTTGGCAGTAGATTAAAATGTTCTGGAAAAAGATAGGGGTGATTATTGCACAACTCTGAATAAACTATAACCACCATTGAATTGTATACTTTAAAATGATAGATTTGATGGTATGTGAATTATATCTAGATAAAATATACATAAATTGTTTAAACAATGGATTAGAAATACACACCAAGTAATAATTTTTTTAAAATGAACTGTTGTAGTCATATTAATACCTGACAATAGACTTTAAGGCAAACAGCAGGAATAAAGAGAGTTACTACATGATAAAAGTATCCACTCACCAGGCAGATAAAATAAACTCTAAAAACATAGCCTCAAAATATATAAAACAAAATTGATAGTGTTATGAGGAACTGACAAATCTATCATCACAGCAGGAAGCTTTAACATAGCTCTCTCAGTAATTGTCTTGGACAAATAAAAACTGATAAGAACAGCTGGACACAGTGGCTCATGCCTGTAATCCCAGCACTTCAGGAAGCTGAGGCAGTGGATCACTTGAGGTCAAGAGTTCGAGACTAGCCTGGCCAACATGGCAAAACCCCGTCTCTACTAAAAGTACAAAAATTAGCTGAGCATGGTGGCATGCCTATAATAGCAGCACCCCTACTCAGTAGGCTGAGGCACAAGACTCACGTGAACCCAGGAGGCATAGGTTGCAGTGAGTCGAGACCACACCATTGTACTTTAAAAAAAAAAAAAAAAGCTGATGAAAATATAGAAGATTTGAAACACACAATAAGTTTGATCCATAGATGTGTATAGAACCCTACACATAGAAGTTAGAAAAAATACAATTTTTTTCAAACTCACATGAAACTATACAAAAAATTAACCATTTACGAGGTGCAATGCCACAGAAAAATTTCAATAACTACCACAGAATCAAATTCATAGAGCATATTATCTGACCACAATTCAGTAAAACAGAAATCAATGACTAAAAAGATGATCAAAGAATCTCCATACATTTGGAGACTTATACGTATAATTAGGCTGGGCACAGTGGCTCACGTCTGTAATCCCAGCACTTTGGAAGGCCAAGGTGGCCAGATCACTTGAGGTCAGGGGTTTGAGACCAGCCTGGCCAACATGGTGAAATCCTGTCTCTACTAAAACTACAAAAATTAGGTGGGCACAGTGGCACTCACCTGTAGTCCCGGCTACTCGGGAGGTGGAGGTTGCAGTCAGCCGAGATCACGCCACTGTACTCCAGCCTGGGCAACAGAGCAAGACTCTGTCTCAAAAACAAACAAACACCCACCCAGTTAATACAGAAGTCAAAGAAGAAATCACAATGGAAATTAGAAAATATTTCCAATTAAATTATCAGAGATATACCTATGCGTATATATATATCTTGATATACACAGATATATCAAATCATATATTATTTTTGAATATATATTAGGGATATATATCAGAATTTTATACTGCACATGAAGTAATAGAAATGTACACATTATAAAAGAATGCTGACATTAGGAAGGAATAGAAGACTAATATCAGAGATCTGAGCACTTAATTCAAGAAATTACAAATAGAACAGCAGAGTAAAACCAAAGAAAGAAGGTCAAAAATAGAGTAGGAAAAGGTGGCATTTTAAAAGTAGAAAACAAATTATCAAAAGGATTGAAGCAAATGAGAGTTGACTCTTCGCAAAAACTAATAGAATAGCAAATGCACAGCAGGACTGATCAGGAAAAAGACTATAAACAATAGTAGGAATGAACAAGAAGACACAGTTATCACAGATGAAGCAAAGATTTTTTAAAACAACAGATCACCATGAACAACTTCATGCAATTATATAAAAACTTAAATGAAATGAACCATTTCCTAGAAAAAATGGTTTGCCAAAACAAACTCAAAAAGAATGGAAAACCCAAGTAAGTCTATAAAAGAAAGCAAATCAATAGTTAATCTACACACAAAAACAAAAGCACTAGGCCCAGACAGTTTAAGAGGCAATTCTATCTTATATAAAATGTTTCAGAAAATAGAAAAGGAAAAGCTCAATTCATTTTATGACACTAGTAAACCCTGAAACAAATGCCATATGAGAACAGTAAAAGAAATGAAAATTATGGGCCAATCTCGCTTAGGAGCAATAGACAGGAAAATTCTAAATAAAATTCTAGTAAATCAGATTTTAGAATACCTCATGATCAAGAAGAGAATAGCCCAGTAATACAAGTGTAGATCAACTTTAGAAAATCCATTAATGTAGTTCATTTTATTAACATATTAAAGAAAAACAATTGTGATCACCTCAGTAGATACTGAGTAGATACAGAACCACTTGATAAAATTCAATACCCATTCATCATTTTTAAAAACTCTGGGCCAGGCATAATGGCTCACATCTGTAATCCCAGCACTTTAGGAGGCTGAGGCCAATGGATTACTTGAGTTCAGGAGTTCAAGACCAGCCTGGGAAACACTGGAAAAGTTCGTCTCTACAAAAAATTTAAAAAATTAGCCAGGCATGGTGGTGCACACACCTGTAGTTCCAGCTACTCAGGAGGCTGAGGAGGGAGGCTTGCTTGAGCCTAGGAGGAGGGGGTTGCAGTAAGCTGAGACCACACCACTGTATTCCAGCGTGGTCAACAGACAGGGTCTCTCTGTTACCCAGGCCGGAGTGTAGTGGCGCAATCTTGGCTCACTACAGCCTCAACTTCCCAGGCTCAAGCAATCCTCCTGCCTCAGCCACCCATGTAACTAGGACTACAGGTACCTATCATCATCCTGGCTAATTTTGTGTTTTTTGTAGAGACAGGGTTTTCCAGGCTGTTTTGGAACTCCTAGGCTCAAATGATCCACCCACCTTGGCCTCCCAAAGTGCTAGAATTATAGGCATGAGCCACCACACTCAGCCCACTTGTGTGATCTTTCGGAGACTGGCCAGCATCAGCAATACATGTTTTGAAATATAATTGAGCAAGAAATAAACTTATTTTTTATTATAGACACTAAGATTTTGATGCTTGTTATAGCAGCTATTAATATTATCTTAATGGAGGTTAACTAAACAATACATCATATTTAAGGTGAAACATTAAACCCATTCACTTTAGAGTAAACAACAAATCAAATATGCCTCCCTCCTTTCAGTATGGAGCTGCAGGTTCCAGCAAGTATAGTGAGGTAGAGAGACAGACAGACATATGGCAAGCATAAGAACTGCATGAGGAAAAGCTAAAGTATCGTTATTTAGAGTGGATGTAAATATGTAGAAAATCCAAGAGTTTCTAAAGATACACTATTAAGAACTAGTAAGAGTTTGGCAACTTTGCCAATAGATATAGAAAACTTGGTTGTGATCTTACATAATAGCAACAAACAATTAGAAAATGTAATTTTTAAGTAATACATAATAGCACAAAAACACAACATACCAAAAAGAGAAATCTAACCAAAAAGTACACAGATGTTTTATGAAGACAATTATATGTTTATAAAAGACATTTTAAAGACTTAGGTAAATGATGACATGGCCAGGCATGGTGACTCATGCCTGTAATCCCAGAACTTTGGGAGCTGAGGCGGGCAGGTCACGAGGTAAGGAGTTCGAGACCAGCCTGGCCAACATGGCAAAACTCCATCTCTACTAAAAATACAAAAATTAGCCAGGTGTGGTGGCAGGTGCCTGTAATCCCAGCTCCTCAGGAGGCTGAGGCAAGAGAATCGCTTGAACCAGAGAGGCAGAGGTTGTAGTAATCAAGACCACGCCATTGCACTGGAGCCTGGGTGACAAGAGAGAGACTCTGTCTCAAAAAAATAGATAAAATTTTTAAAGGATGGCATATGTTATATTCATGACTAGGAAGGCCGAGTATCCTAAAAGTAGAAGTTTTCCCCCAAATCAATTTATAAATGTTATGTACAGTCATGTACCACTTAAGGACAGGGATGTGTTCTGAGAAATGCATCGTTAAGTAGTTTCATCATTGTGTGAACACTGTAGTTAACACAAACCTAGACGCTATAGCCTACTACATACCTAGCCTATGTGATACAGCATATTGCTCCTAGGCTACAAGCCTGTACAGCATGTTACAGTACTCAATACTATAGGCAATCGTAATGCAATGGTAGGTATTTGTGTATCTAAATGTATCTACACACAGAATTTTTTTGCTCCATTATGATGTTATGGGACCACCATGACATACGTGGTCCATCATTGACTGAAACATGGTTGTGCAGTACATAACTGTAATTCCAATTAAATCCAATCAAATAAGGCCAAGAATAACCAAAACAATCTGGGGGGTAGGGAACGACAGAATTAATCTTACCAGGTAAAGTGTCTTATAAAGCTATAATAATTAAAACACAGTTGTATTGCTGCAGGGACAGACAAAGGTATCGACGAAATTGAGTACTTACAATAGTGTTAACCATGTGGTTACACTACCTATTTCACAAACAAGCATTTTAAAGGCTATACTTCAAAAGATACCATAAGCAAAGTAAAAACTCAAGACATATAATTTGAAGCAAAATATTTATAGTCATAAAATAAATAATGCATTAGTATTCAGACTACATAGGGAAATTCTTAATAAGAAAAAGATAATCCAATACAAATCGGACAAAGACATGAACATGCAGATCACAGAAGTGAAACTTGATGGCCAGTAAACAAATGAAAGTTTACTCAATCTCATTAATAATCAGGAAAATGCTGTTTAAATATACATTGCAATACAGTTTCAACCTCACAAGAGTGACAGTAATTAATAAGTTCAATAACACCCAGTGTTGATGAGCACCTGGAAAAACAGGATATCTTATACACTTCTAGTGGAGTGCAAACTGACACCACCACTTTGGAGAGCAATTTGGCAAAATCTAATTAAGTTAAAGACTTAATTAGACACCTTGCAATCCAGCAGTTACATTTTTAAGTATATACCCTAGAGAAACTCTAGTACATTTGCACAAAGACACATTTTTAGAAGGTTCACAATAACACTGTTTGTAACAGAGAAAAACTGGAAACAACCTAAATGACCATCACAAAAGAACAGATAAATCATGATATATTTACAGAATTAAATATTTAATAAATAAATTAGATTTATATGTATTAATGGATAAATGTCAAGCAAGTTTAAAAATGAAATTAGACCGGGTGTCGGGGCTCACACCTGCAATCCTAATGCTTCAGGAGACTAAAGTGGGAGTATCACTTGAGGTCACGAATTTGAGGTTACAATGAACTATGATCATGCCACTGCACTACAGTCTGGGTGACAGAGCAAGACTCTGTCTAAAAAAAAAAAAACACAAAAGAAAAAAGAAATTGTATAAAGATGTATACAATATGCAATGTATATAACGTTTTTAAATATGCAAAATATCACACTATGCATTGTCCATCACTACATTTATATGTAATAAAGTATACATGATGACAACCAAAGAATCCACATTAATGGTTACCTCAGGAGTGGAAGCAAAGAGAATAGGAGAAGGAAAAGATGTGAAATGAAATTCAACACTATAAGACTTTTTCTACTATTTTGTAATCTAAATAAAATTAATCTAAATAAATATGGCATTGACATTTGATAGAACAGAGCAGCAGAGAGTAAGTGATGATTACACATCAGTATTTGCTACACACTCCTCTGTACTTTTCTACATAATGAACATAACTTTTAAGTTAAACCTAGACTATAGGCCGGGCGCGGTGGCTCACGCCTGTAATCCCAGCACTTTGGGAGGCGGAGGCGGGTGGATCACGAGGTCAAGAGATCGAGACCATCCTGGTCAAAATGGTGAAACCCCGTCTCTACTAAAAATACAAAACATTAGCTGGGCATGGTGGCGCGTGCCTGTAATCCCAGCTACTCAGGAGGCTGAGGCAGGAGAATTGCCTGAACCCAGGAGGCGGAGGTTGCGATGAGCTGAGATCGCGCCATTGCACTCCAGCCTGGGTAACAAGAGCGAAACTCCGTCTCAAAAAAAAAAAAAAAAAAACCCTAGACTATAAATAATTCAATAATCTAGACAGAGGTCTTGCAAAAAGGTAGGTAAAAAGTCGAGAAGCCTGATACTGAAGAGAAGAAACATGAAGCCAAGAAGGCTGATGCTGGTGGCAAGGTGAAAAGCGGTAACCTCAAGGCCAAAGCTCCCAAGAAGGGGAAGTCTCACGACAGCTGAAATCCTGTCCTCATCAGAGGAACTGGCAGATATCCCCTATCTGCTGTGTATTCCAGTACAAGAGGAACTACTCAGCCACTAAATCCAGGATTGAAAAGAGAAAGGAGAAGGTTCTTGCCACTGTCACAAAACAAAAAAACTGGTGGTGATGAGAATGGTAGTACTCGGGTAGGTAAGCTTTGCAAAACAGCTATAGATATTACCCTATTGAAGATGTGCCTTTAAAGCTGTCAAGTCATGGCAAAAAAAAAAAAAAGAAACCCTTCAGTCAGCATTCAAGAAAACAGTGAGCCAGCATCGCTCCCGGGACCACCTGATTGTCTTCACTGGGCACTACAGCGGCAAGAGGGTGGCTTTTCTGAAGCAGCTGAGCTACTTGTGACTAGACCTCTGGTCTTCAAGCAAGTTCCTCTTTGTAGAACATACCAGAAATTATCATTGTCACCTCCACAAAAATTGATATCAGCAATGTGAAAAATCCCAAATAATCTCACTGATGCTTACTTCAAGAAGCAACTGAGAAAGCCCAGAAATCAGGAAGGTGAGATCTTTGACACAGATAAAGAGAAAAATGGGATTACAAAGCAGTGCAGGGTTGATCAGAAAGCTGTGGACTTACAAATTTATCAAAAATCAAAGCTGTTTCTCATCTCCAGGGCTACTCACAAGTATTTTTTTTTCCTCTATTTGCCCTGAGGAAAGGAGCTTATCCTCACAAATTGGTGTACCAAATGTCTTACCAAGAACCTAATTAAGTAACTGATACATAAAAAAAAAAAAAAAAAAAAAAAACGGGAGAATTCCAACTTTTGGCTAGTTTCGTTTTGGGGTTTTTTCTGAGATGGATCCTCACTCTGTCGCCAGGCAGGAGTGCAGTGGTGCAATCTCAGCTCACTGCAACCTCCACCTCCCAGGTTCAAGGGATTCTCCTGCCTCAGCCTCCTAAGTAGCTGGGACTACAGGCGTGCACCACCACGCCCAGCTAATTTTTGTATTTTTAGTAGAGACAGGGTTTCACCATGTTGGCCAGGATGGTCTCAATCTCTTGACCTTGTGATCCTCCCACCTCGACCTCCCAAAGTGCTGGGATTACAGGCGTGAGCCACCACACCTGGCCAAGAATTCTAACTTTTATACTTTACTGTATTTTGCATTTTTAAGCAACTCATTGCTATATTTCTTATTATTTAAAGTACAAATAAATAAGTACCTACCATAAATTGTTATAATCTGTTCATGCATACAAATATAACTCTGGATAGTGGATATAATTTTCTAATTTTTTTTAATAAATAAAAATCATTTCCAGTGGTCGGGCACAGTGGCTCACGCATGTAATCTCAGCACTTTGGGAGGCCAAGGCAGGCAGATCATTTGAGGTCAGGAGTTCAAGTCTAACCTGGACAACATGGTAAAACCCTGTCTCTACTAAAAATACCATAATTAGCTTGGCATGGTGTCAAGCACCTGTAATCCCAGCTACTCAGGAGGCTGAGACAGCAGAATCGCTTGAAGCTAGGAGATGGAGGTTGTAGTGAACTGAGATTACACCACTGCACCCCAACCTGGGCAACAGAGTAAGACTCCGTCTCAAAAAAAAAATTCTTTTCAGCCGGGCACAGTGGCTCGCACCTCTAATTTGAACACTTTGGGAGACCAAGGCAGGTGGACCATCTGAGGTCAGGAGTTCAAGACCAACCTAGCCAATATGGCGAGACTTCATCTCTACTAAAAAATACAAAATATTAGCTGGGCTTGGTGGTGGGAGACTGTAATCCCAGCTACTCAGGTGGCTGACGCAGGAGAATCGCTTGAACCCAGTAGGCAGAGGTTAGAGTAGGCTTAGATCGTGTCACTGCACTCCAGCCAGGGCAACAGAGCAAGACTCCATCTGAAATAATAATATTTTCAGACATCCAAATTGAAAAGAAAGAAGTAAAATTCTCTCCATTCACAGGTTATATGGTCTTATGTAGAAACCCCTAAAGAGTCTACAAAAACAGTTTTAGAACTAATAGATGAGTCAGCAAAGTAGCGGGATATTAAATCAACACACAAAAATCAGTTGCATTTCTATACACTGGCAATGAAATACCTGAACAGGAAGTTAAGCAAACAATTCCATTTACAATAGCATCAAAAAGGATAAAAACTTAGGAACTTAACCAAGGAGGTGAAAGACTGAACAACAAAAACTATTGTACAAAATATTGCTGAGAGAAACTAAAGATAACACAAATAAATGGAAATACATTCCAGTTCATAGATTGGAAGGCTTATATTGTTAAGATGTCAATATTACACAAAGCTACCTACAGATTCAATATAGTCCCTATTAAAATCCCAATGATATTTTTTGCAAAGATAGAAAAACCCATCCTAAAATTTAAGGAATCTCTAGAGAACTCAAACAGACAAAAGAATCTTAAGAAAGAAAAACAAAGTGGAAGGATTTACACTTCCTGATTTCAAAACATACTATAAAACTGCAGTAGTCAGAACAGTGTGGTACTAACAGAGAGACAGACATATAGACCAAAATACAGAGCCCAGAAATAAACTTTCTCATAGTCAAATAAATGATTTTTGAAAGGATGCCAAGATCATCCAATGGGAAAAGAATAGTCTTTTTAAGAAATGGTACTGGGAAAACTGAATATCCACATGCAAAAATAAAGTTGAACCCTAACCTAATGCCATAATAAAAATTAATTCAAAATAGATCAAAGACCTAAATGTAAGACTTAAAACCATAAAAGCCTCAGAAAAAAACATAGGGCAAAAGCTTCACAGCACTGGAGTTAGCAATGATTTCCTGGATATGACACCAAAGACATAGCAACAGACGTAAAAACAGACAAACTGGACTTTAAAATTTTCGTGCATCAAAAGACAATATCAACAAAGTAAAAAGGCAACTCACAAAATGGGAGAAAATATTTACAAGTCACACATCTGATTAAGGGATCAATATCCAAAATAAAACAAAAAAAATAAACAACCTTATTCAAAAAGAAGCAAAGGATTTGAATAGACATTTCTCTAAAGACACACAAATGATCAAGGAGCACATGAAAAGATGCTCAGCCCCAGTAAGCATTAGAGAAATGCAAATGAAAGCTACAATGAGCTATCACCTCATACTCTTTAGGATGAGTACCACAAAAAAAAATAACAGAAAATAACCTGTTGGCAAGGATGTGGATAAACTGGAACCTTGGTCCACTGCTGGTGGAAATGTAAAATGGTACAACCACTGTGGAAAACAGTACTGCGCTTCCTTAAAAATTAAAAAAAAAAAAAATTACCACGTGATCCAGCAATTTTACTTCTGGGGATACACACACAAGGATTGAAAACAGGGTCTCAAAGAGCTATGTGTACACTCATGTCGACAGAAGCATTATTCACCATGGCTAAAATGTGGAAACAACTCCAGTGTTCATCAGTAAATGAATGGAGGAGCAAAACATGGTATGCACATGCTATTCAGCCATAAAAAGGTAAGAATACCAGGCACAGTAGCTCACACCTATAATCCCAGCACTCTAGGAGGCCGAGGCAAGAGGATCACTTGAGCCCATAGCAAGACCCCAGTTTCTTCTACACAATAAAATTTTAAAATTAGCCAGGTGTGGTGGCATGCCCCTTGTAGTCCCAGCTACTCCAGAGGCTGAGCTGGGAGGATTGCTTGAACTTGGGAGGTCGAGGAGTGAACCATGATGGCACCACTGCACTCCAGCCTGGGTGACAGAGAGGCTCCAGTGAGGCTCTGTGTCAAAAACAACAACACAGCAACAACAAAAAAGGTAAGAAATTCTGATATATGACATAACATGGATAAACCTTTAGGCCATTATGTTAAGTGAAATAAGTCAGTCACAAAAGACACATACTGTATGAGTCCACTTATATGAGGTCCTTAGAGTAGTGAAATTCATAGAAACAGAAAGCAGGATGGTGGCATCCAGGTACTAGAGGAAGGGCTAATGGGAAGTGGGTTAGCAGGTATCCAATTTCACTTTCACAAGATGAAAAGAATCTGGGAGAAAGATGGTGGTGGTGTTTGCACAATATTACTAATGTATCTAATACCACTGAACTGTACATGTTACAATGATAAAGATGGTAAATTTTATGTTATGTATATTCCAACATATTCTTTTTAACTGGGAAAAACGTTAACCATGAATCCTAAAAAAAAAAAAAAAATTCAAAATTTTAAAAAGGAAAGAAAAGAGAAAACACAATGAAGTTGCAGTTTCAAGATGATAAACTAAATCAAGGGTAGTCTCCCACTCCTGCAGCAAATCTATTAAAATACTGGGCTAAATTTTACCAATTACTATATACTTATGCTCAAAAAAGGAAGGATTGCTCCAGCTGACTACAAAATGTAGGAATCCCTGAAAGTCCAAAACAAAAAGTAGCAAAGGAATGCCATTGCCCAGGATAAGAGGAAAGGAAAGAAAAGGAGAGGGGAGGAGAGGGGAGGGGAGGGGAGGGGAGGCCGAGGGGAAGGGAGGGGAGGTGGAGGGGGAGGGAGAGGGAGAGGGGGGGGGGGAGGGGAGGGGAAGAGGAAGAGGACAGGAAGGGGAAGGGGAAGGAGAAGGAAAAGAAAAGGATGGTAAAACAGAAGATGTTTTCATGCTCACAGCAGAAACAAAGAGCAAGAGAAGGCTTGGGTCAGAGGTGACTTAATAGGGCAATTATCATAACAGGCAACAGACAGGTGCTAAGGGATTCTCCACTAAAAATAGGTGTGCAATGACAGATCTCCAGTTGAGGACTGTCTACACCACAAGGGAGAGACAAACTAACCAAACGGGAGAGCTCATTCAAAGGAAACAGAATCAATAGTGCAACTGGAACAGAATCATTTACCATGAGAATCTTTTATATACTTAGAAAAATATGGGAGGATACCACATCCACTCAATAAAAAGAATAGGCCATGAAAAAAGAACCAGTCTTAATAAAAATTGAACGGTTGATATTAAGAAGGTAATAAAAGTGCCGAGCTGCAGAATGAACACATCTAAAGAATGAATCGGAGGCCCAAATCTCTTCTAGAACTGGTCATCAAGGAATAGAAAGAAAGAAACTACACAAGAAAATTAGCGAAGGAAAAGGAGAAAAAGTAAAAATAAACATCTCCCACAACAGAAGATAGATATGTGTCTGCAGAATGAAAGGGCCCACTGAGAGCCAAAATAAATAAATGACACACGCCCAGCCCTACTAGGTATGAAAACTCAGTAGAAGGCCTCCATGGTTAAGGCAGTACAGTACTGTGCATGACTAGACAGACCAATGAAACAGAAGAGAAAGTCCAGAAATAAGAACACTGAGTTTACATTAGGCAGTATCTCAAATCGGTGGGGAAAGATAGGCTTTAAGAATAAAATGGAGATGGTGCACTAGGATAGTGACCGACAAGAAAATAAAACTGGGTCCATCCTTTATATCAAACCCCAAGATAAATTCCAAACAGATTAGAGACCTAAAAGTCAAAAAATGAAACTATGCAAGTATTAGAAAAAAAGACAGGTGAATATCCAACATGATGATTGTTACAAAACTTTCCTTAAAATCTGGAAGCTATTACAGTAAAAAAATTAAAAAAAAAAAACACATAAATTTGACAACTATAATAAAGTCAAACTTCTATATAGCAAAAAATCAGTTGCTCCTATGTATTAGCACTAACCAGTTTTACGCAGGAAAAGAAAGCTATCAGTGCCATAAAGTGCCTTGGCATACACCTAATAAGAAAAGTGCAAGAAATAGTGTAACTGTAAGACTTAACTGAATAACCATTGAAAATGACCTGGAGAGAGAAACCATTTTTGAGAAAAGGAAGATTTTTTTTTCTTATAATACATGCTTAATAACTCTGATGAATGAATATGAAGTTAATTTTTTCTATTGGGTAAAAAATATTGCTAGCATCTAAGTATCTCTGACATTGGTATCTAATGCTCACCATACGAGTACCCCAGAGAAGGGCACTAGACTAATCATCTCTGTGTCTTCTAAGTGCTCTTTCTGGGTCCAGTTCTGCCCCTTCCATATTTAACCTCTTATGACCTCCAGCGTGATACAAAAGAGAGCCAATCATACAGTTTTTCTGGTTTTTGTTTGTTTGTTTTTTTAAAGAAAGAAAGAAAGAAAAAGAATGAAGGATAGGAAGAAAGAGAAAAAGGAAGAGGGAGAGAGAACAGGGGCGTTGCTTTATTGCCTGGGCTAGAATGCAGTCTAAAAATGGGTATGCCTATAATTGTGCTTAATAATAAAGACATGAAAAAAAAAATGAGGGAAGAAAATAACAAGCAGCCAACAAATATTTCATTGAAACCTGTAAATAGATGCGATGTGGTACAGATAAGAGTGTATATTTTGTGTATTCAAAGTGGAGAGTTCTATAAATGTTAATTAAGTTTACTTGTTCTGGATCTGAGTTCAAATCCTGGATATCGTTGTTAATTTTCTGTCTCATTGATCTGTCTAACATTGATGTTGAAGTCTCCCACTATTATTGTGTGGGAGTCTAAGTCTCTTTATAAGTCTTATATGTCTGGGTATTCCTGTGTTGGGTGTGTATATATTTAGGATCTTTAGCTCTTCTTGTTGCATTGATCCTTTTATCATTATGTAATATCCTTCTTTGCTTCTTTTGATCTTTGTTGCTTTAAAGCAACTCCTGCTTTTTATTTATTTATTTATTTTTGCTCTCCATTTGGTTGGTAAATCTTTCTCCATCGCTTTGTTTTGAGTCTTTGTATATCCTTGCATGTGAGATGGGTCTGGATGCAGCATACCGAAGGGTTTTGGCTTTTTTTTACCTGTCTGTGTCTTTGGATTGGGGGATTTAGTCGATTTAAATTTAGAAGTAATAATAATATATGTGAGTTTAATACTGCCATTTAATGTTAGCTGGCTGTTTTGCCTATCAGTTGATGTAAATTCTTGATTATGTTGATGCTCTTTATTTTTTGGTATTTTTTAGAAAGACTGATACTGGTTGTTCCTTTCTATGTGTAGTGGTTCTTTCAGAAGCTCTTGTAAAGCAGGCCTGTGGTGATGAAATCTCTGAGCGCTTGCTTGTTCACAAAAGATTTTATTTTTCCTTCGCTTATGAAGCTTAGTTTGACTGGATGTAAAATTCTGGATGGAAAGTTCTTTTCTTTAAGGATGTTGAATATTGGTCCCCACTCTCTTCTGGCTTGTAGGGTTTCTGCTGAGAGATCTGCTGTGAGTCTGATAGGCTTCCCTTTGTGGGTAACCTGACCTTTCTCTCTGGCTGCCCTTAGTATTTTCTCCTTCATTTCAACCCTGGTGAATCTGGCGATTGTGTGCCTTGAGGTTGGTCTTCTTGAGGAATATCTTTGTGGTGTTCTCTGTATTACCTGGAGTTAAATATTGTCCTGCCTTGCTAGGTTGGGAAAGTTTTCCTGAATAATATCCTGAAGCATATTTTCCAGCTTGGATTGATTCTCTTCGTCACATTCAGGTACACCTATCAAGTGTAGATTAGGTCTTTTCACATAGTCCCATATTTCTTGGAGACTTTGCTCGTTCCTTTTTATCCTTTTTTATCTGATCTTGTCTTCTCGTTTTATTTCATTAAGTTGGTCTTCGACTTCTGATATCTTTTCTTCTGCTTGATCGATTCGGCTGTTAAAACTTGTGCATAGTTCGCAAAGTTCTCATGTTTTTCAGCTCCATTAATTCACTTATATTCCTCTTTAAATTGTTAATTCTTCTTAACATTTCGTCAAACCTTTTTTCAAAGTTCTTAGTTTCTTTGCATTGGGTTAGAACAAGTTCTTTTAATTCACAGAAGTTTCTTATCATCCACCTTTTGAAGGCTGATTCTGTTAATGGAACAAATTCGTTCTCCATCAGGCCTTGTTCCGTTGCTGATGAGGAACTGTGATCCCCTGCAGAGGGAGAGGTGTTCTGATTTTGGGTATTCTCAGCCTTTTTAGGCTGTTTTCTTCCCTTCTTTATAGATTTATCCATCTGTGGTCTTTATAATTACCGTCTTTATAATTGGATTTCTGAGTAGACGTCCAACTTGTTGATTCCCAGTGCTAAAATCTGAGCAACCCACTGCGCCGGCCAAAACAGCAGCGTTAAGATTGATGGTGCTTTTCTGACTCTGCACCAAGAACCGCCGCACCAAGGCAGCAGCAAAACCGCCTCGCTGGCCACAAGAGTCGCGCTGGTGACCCCTCAGGCTCCTCCGCTGGGAATCTCCTGGTGTGTGAGCAACAAAAATTCGTCTGAAAGTGTGGCGTCCTCTTGTTCTCTGCGCTTTCACTGGGAGCTACAATCCCGAGCTGCTAGTGATCAGCCGTCTTGGATCTCTCTCTAAGAGAGATTTTTTTTATAATAAAATTTTCAGCACACTTCCAGTAATCTAGGTGATCCTAAAATGCACATAAAAATGTAAATATGTGAAAGTAGTAAATAATTGTTTTGGAAAGAAGAAAGAAGAACTTGCCTTACCAAATATCAAAACATATTATGAAACTATAGAAAGTAATACTGTTTGATATTAGAGTAAGGAGAGATGGATCAAAAAAATGAGAGCTCAGAAATGGGCTCATGTGTAGATTGCATTATTTCAAGTCAATGAGAGAAAATTGGACCTGTTAATAATGGTATTGAGGCAACTGACTCTCTATTTTGGAATAAAATTATGTTCCTATACGCTATTCTCAAAAACAAATTCCAGATAGATGAAAGAACCCAAACATTACAAAAAGTCAAAGCTTTAGAAGACAATATAAAGTTTGAGAAAAAAAAAAATTTTTTTTTTTTTTTTTGAGAAAAGCATGGCTTGCTCTGTTGCCAGGCTGGAGTGCAGTGGTGTGATCTCAGCTCACTGCAACCTCCGCCTCCCAGGTTCAAGCGATTCTTCTGCCTCAGCCTCCCAAGTAGCTGGAGACTACAGGCACACACCACCATGCCAGGCTAATTTTTTGTATTTTAGTAGAGATGGGGTTTCACCATGTTGGCCAGGATGGTCTCAATCTCCTGACCTCATGATCCTCCCTCCTCAGCCTCCCAAAGTGCTGGAATCACAGGCATGAGTCACCGCACCTGGCCAAGAAAAAATCTTCTTAAATCACAAACAGCCCAAGTGTAGTGGCTCATATCTGTAATCCCAGTGCTTTGAGAGGCTGTGGCAGAGGATCACTCGAGGCCAGGAGTTCAAAACCAGCCTGGGCAACACAGTGAAACCCCTACCTCTACAGAAAACTTTAAAGATTAGGCTGGGTGCGATGGCTCTTGCCTGTAATCTCAGCACCTTAGGAGGCTGAGGCAGGTAGATCACTTGAGGTCAGGAGTCCGAGACCAGCCTGACCAACATGGTGAAACCCTGTCTCTACTAAAAACCCAAAAATTAGTCAGGTGTGGTGGCACACACCTGTAATCCCTGCTTCTCAGGAGGTTGAGAAAGGAAAATCACTTGAACCCAGAGGCAGAGGTTGCAGTGAGCTGAGATAGCACTCCACCCTGGGTGACAGAGTAAGATTCCATCTCAAAAAAAAAAATTAGCTAGTTGTGGTGGTGTGTGCCTATAGTCCTACCTCCTTCCGAGGCTGAGTGGAAGGATCGCCTGAGACTAGGAGTTCAAGTTAGCCATGATCAGGCCACTGCATTCCAGCCTGGGCAACAGAATGAGACCCTGTCTCTAGAAATATATATAATAATCACAAACGGATGTATATAAAGAAAAAAAAGTTGACTAAATAAGAATGTAAATTTTTGGCAAAAAAAACATAAGCAACACAAAAAGTCATGTTACCTCCTGAAAAATATGTATGTATCACACACATAACTAGGTATCCAATCTATATGAAGATCTCCTAGAAAAAAAGACAACCCAATAGGAAAGTGGATAAACAGGTAATTCACTAAAGAGGAAAACCCCATAGACAATAATATGAAAATACGTTCTATGTTCCTCGCCTCTTCCAGCTCCTGGAGGTACTGGCATTCCTTGGCTTGTGGCTCCATCATGACAACTTCTGCCTTTGTGGCCACACTGCCTTTTCCTCTTCTGTGGGGTACCTCCCTCTGCCTCCCTCTCATGAGGATACTTATGATTACACTGGAGGCACACCCAAATAATTCAGGACAATTTCCCCATCTCAAGGCTCTTAATTTAATCACATATTTTGCCATATAAAGTCCATCCTTTAGTCATGCAAGGTAATACCACAGGTTCTAGGAATAGGATGTGGTCATCTATGGGGTGGTGCATTAGTTAACCTAGTACAAACTGGTTCACCCAGTTTTCTAGGTGTAGAGTAGGGTTAATGATAAAGACTATCCAAAAGAGTTATTGTGATAATTGAATTAGTTAATATACTCAGAACAGTGCCTAGCACATGGTAACTGTTCAAGAAATAGTAGCTGCTACTACTAGTAATAGTAATTAATAATTTTTTAAACATGACACAAAAATCTCAAACCATTAAAAAAATATTAATTTTTAAAATTCAACTCCATTAAAACTCAAATTGTCTATACAATAAAGAACACTATAAACAAGGAAGTTAAACTTCAGAATGGAAGAAGATATTTGCAATAGGCCAACAAAAGATTAGTGTCTATAACATATGAAGAATTTCTACAAATCAACAACAAAAAGATAACCCTACAAAAATGGGGAAAAGATCTAAATAGATAATTTGTAGAAAGAAAACCTAAATGGCCAATAAATATGAAGCAATGTTTAACCTAACTAGTAATCAGACAAGTAAATTTAAAATTGCAGTGAGATATCATTTCACATCTATCATGTTGGCAAATCACAAAAACATTCTAATGACGAACCAACTACTGTCAAGGGTGGAAAGCAATGCTGAGAGTATAAATGGTTAAACTGATTCAGAAATCAGTCCAAGCAGAATATTCATCGAAGTTTGTATCACATTTCATCAAACCTAAAGCAACACTGATTACAAGATGCATCATTATTCTATATACTAAGAATAAAACTTCCAAATACTTGCAAGGTATCATAATAATATCAGAGATAATAAAATGAGGGGGAAAAGTACATCTCAGACCATATGAAATAAAGTAATGATGAAAAAATTAGAAAGAACCTAAATGTTCGCTCATCACAGAAATGGCTCAATAAAATGCACTATACATTTGTACAATGAAATTCTTATAGCAGTTAAAAGAAATTTCTCAAAGAAAAAATATTACTAAGTGAAAATAGCAAGATGCAGAACCATATACAGTTAATATTTATGTACACACACCCAAGAAATCACACCAAACTTTTTAAAATTACTGTTTATGATAGATGGATTGCAGTAAAGCCTCAATTTTTCATATTTCTCTGAATCCATACCCTCTTGCAGTGCCTGCCCATACTAACACTGGGCTTAGCTATGTATTTGCTTTGGCCAATGAGCCAATAGAAAATTTGGCATAAGCAGAAGCTTGAATGAACACTTGGCATTGCTGTATGGTTCCTGTCCCTGAAAGCAGGGAACCTAGGAGTCTTTAGAACATGTCTGACATGCCCAGAGTAGCAGTGGTTAAGTCTAAAAAAGATAAAGTTCTCAAAAAATTATGGGTGTGACTTTTGACAAATGGCAGTAAGTGCAATGAGAAGCCTAGCAAACCCACAATGCTTCTGAGGATGGTCTATTGTCATAAATGCCCCAGCCTGAGTAGAAATTATTCAAAATGTAAAAAGGTTTGTGGACAGGAAGAAGGCTGAGAAAGACATTGCCTAAAATGCCTATTTTCTCCTCAGAAGTGGCCAAGGAGGATAATGGGAAAAGAAGGACATCTCCAAGGGTGAAGCCAAGGACCTTGGCAAATAGTGGATTAGAAAACTTCATAGAAATTAGAAGCCCTCTTTCAAAAAAAAAAAAAAGAAGAAAAGAAAGCCACTCTCAGTGAGCAGAATTGGGTGTTAATTAAGGGATATTCACCACCCCTGTGGTAAGGGATACCTGGAAGTGAGGTCCTTCCCAATATAGGGGAACCTGGCAATGTTTTCCCAGCTGGATTGTAGAATTGCTACGGCAGTGATGCAGTGTTCCTCCCATTCTTTTCAAAGGGTGTATCTATTGCAATTTTCCTGTCCCTGCCATTGTATACTGGGAAGGGAAGATAAATTATCTTTTTAGCTTATGGGTCCCCAGATCAAGAGAAATTGCATCCAAGGTGCCGCAAGCAGAGCTGATAATGATAATGAGATCCTAGGCGTCAAACATAATGATGTGATTGGATAATCTTTTGGGGATCCTAGAAAGCGGGTGAGCATATTTTGCATATGGGAAGGATATGGTTAAGTTGTGGCCAAAAGCGCACAATGGTAGACTGACTACATTAGTGGCCCCAAAGTTTCACGCCTCTCGCACACTAACTCTGTACTTAACCATGTGACTTGCTTTGGCCAATGGGACAGGGGCAAAACTGACACAAGAAGCGTCTTCAAAAAGTGTCTGAATGTTTCTTGGACTCACATGATGAGAACATTCCCATAACACTCTAATGGAAGGATACAAAAGACAAACGGAGGAAAGCAAAGTCATTCCAATCCAGGCCATCAGACCAGCTACACCACAGGCATCCAGATAGCTGACCAAGGTCATGATGCATGAGCAAGGTCAGCCCAAATCAGTTGAACCACCCAGCCAACCTGTAGACTCATGAACAAATGATTGTCATTTTAAGCAACTAAGTGTTGGGGTGATATGTTAAGAGACAGAAGGATATTAAAAGGGAAATTTAGCCTTACCAGCAATTTTCCTTTTTTAAAAACATGATTAAGAATAATAAGACAAGCTGGGCACAGTGGCCCACGCCTGTAATCCCAGCACTTTGGGAGGCCAAGCAGGTAGATCGCTTGAGCTCAGGAATTTGAGACCATCCTGGACAACAGGACAAAACCCCGTTGTTAACAGTCTGTTCTCACACTGCTAATGAAGACAAATTTGAGACTGCATAATTTATAAAGGAAAGAGAGTTAACTTACACGCAGTTTTCCATGGCTGGGGAGGCCTCAGGAAACTTACAATCATGGCAGAAAGTGAGAGAGAAGCAAAGCACCTTCTTCACAAGGCAACAGGCAGGAGAAGTGTTGAGCAAAGTGGGGAAAGCCCCTTATAGAACCGTCAGATCTCAAGAGAACTCACTCACTATCATGAGAACAGCATGGGGGTAACTGCCCCCATGATTCAGTAACCTCCCACCAGGTCCCTCCCACGACATGTGGAGATAGTGGGAACTATAATTCAAGATGAGATTTAGGTGGGGACACAGCCAAACTGTATAACCCATCTCGACTAAAAATACAAAAATTAGCTGGGCATGGTGGCACTGGCCTGTAATCCCAGCTACTCAGGAGGCTGAGGTGGGAGAATTCGCTTGAGCCTGGGAGGTAGAGGCTTTAATGAGCCAAGATGGTGCCACTGCACTCCAGCCTGGGCAACAGAGAGAGAGAGAGACTCGCCGTCTCAAAACACCTCGAAAAATAAATAAGATGTAAATTATTTGTGTAATTAAAGATTCATTTTTAAGTGGCAAAAGCTACAAACGGATAATTTTTAGAGTAAATACAAATGCCCAAAGCATTATAAAAAGACGCTTATCCTTACTAGTATTCAATCAAATGCAGATTAAAATAGTTGGATCCATTGTGACTCATCAAATTAGGAAAAAATGAGTAAAGTTAATAACATTAAATATTTATGAAGGTGTGTGGAGACAGGAACCCCCAAAAGTGCTAGAAGTATAAACTACTATAGTCGCTTTGTCCATGTCTGATTATTCAAAGACAAGAAATTTCAAAGCTTAGTATCCATTCAGCACTAAAAAGCACCAAAAAATATAGTGCTTCTACCACACCTCCCACCAGACTAATATGTAACTCTCAAAATAAAAAACAATAGACATGAGACATTTCACTGAAAAGAATATACGGATGGCAAATAAGCACATGAAAGATGTGCAACATCATTAACCATTAGGGAAATGCAAATCAAGACGACAATGAGCTATCACTACAGCTGTTAGAGCAGCTAAAATAAATACTGACAATGCCAACTGCTGACAAGGAGGCGGAGAAACTGTATGTCATTTACATTGCTGGTACAGCCACTCTGGAAAGCCACTTAGCAATTTCTTTAAAAATTAAATATACACTTATCATATGATTGGCAATTGCATCTGACCCAGAAATCAATGAGAAATAACATATCCATATGACACCTGTACATGATTATTCATAACAGCTTTATTTACAATAGCCAAAAATTAGAAATAAAAACCTCCCTTAATACAATGAAGGTCAAACACCCATACCATGGAATACTACTCATCAATAAAAAGGAATTAACTATTCATACATGCAGCAACTGGATGGAGCTCCAGGACATTTATGCTAAGTGAAAAAAAGGCTATCTTAAAAGGTCACATACTATATGAGTCCATCTACATGACATTCTCAAAATGACAAATTTGTAGAGACAGAAAATAGATTAGTGGCTCCAGAGATTAGGAATGGCTGAGGAAGAGGGCTGGGTTTGACTCTAAAGGGGTAGCACCAGGGAGATCTTTACAGGACAGGACTAGTTCTGTACCTTGATTGCACCAATGTCTACAGGAATCCACACAACTGATAAAATGATATGAACTATACAACACATCACGTCAATGTTAGTTTCCTGGTTTTAATATTGTTTTATAATTATGTAAGATGTGGCCGGGCATGGTGGCTCATGCTTGTAAACCCAGGACTTTGGGAGGCTGAGGTAGGTGGATCACCTGAGGTCAGGAGTTTCAGACCAGCCTGGCCAATATGGTGAAACCCCATCTCTACTGAAAATACAAAAGTTACCCAGGCGTGGTGGCGGGCACCTATAATCCCAGCTACTTTGGGGCTGAGGCAGGAGAATCACTTGAACTTGGGAGGTAGAGGTTGCAGTGAGCTGAGATTATGCCACTGCACTACAGCCTGGGTGACAGAGTGAGACTCCACCTCAAAAAAAAGTTATGTAAGATGTAACCATTGAGGGAAATGGGATCAAGGGTGCACAGGATTTCTATGTATTCTCTTTGTAACTTCTCGTGACTCCGTATTTCCAAATAGTTTTCAAATTTAATAAAAGCAATACTAAATCATAACATAAAACAAATACACTAAAATAAAATCACTTATATCTAAATTTTCCAATGGCAGAATTGTAGATTGTCATCAAAAATGAATCCTCATTTTTTGGTGTCCTACTGGGCTAAGTGGTGGTCAGATCACACATTCACTTAGTTTACCACATAATAGCCTAGCCAAGCAGCTTCTAGAGCAGAACTTTTTAAACTTTTGGTTGAAATCCATTCATGAACTGTGAAATAAAGTTAGTATCTGGCAATCAGCACTTGTTCTGAATAAAATAGAACAGAGTAGCCCAGAAAATAATCAGAATGTAACACAGGTAGTAAGGACCAGTATAGCTTCTTGAAGTTTTGTTTTATATGTCGGTGTGTCTACTGGATCACTACATAAAATGTATTTCTTACTGGAGACTACCAAAGATATTTTTAGAAAACCCTGTCCTAGAACAACACCTCCCCTTGTACACAAGGAAGTGGGTACACTTCCCATAAAGTATTCCCATAAAGAAAATATGGAATGTAAACATCTGTCATCAACAGGGGAATAGCTAAATAAACCATGGGAGATCACCCTACAGACCACCACTGTGGCCCTTTTCATTGCTGCCATGACAAATTACCAACTCAAAACAACACAAATTTATTTCTTTTCAGTTCTGGTAGTCAGAGTCGGTGCATGTCTCCCCAGACTAAAATCAAGGTGTCTACAGGCTGTGTTCCTTTCTGGAGGCTTGCAGGGAGAATTCATTTCCTACTGATGTGTTCTTTTTCTTGCTGGCTGCAAGATGAGAGCCATTCCCAGTTTCTAGAGGTTGCTGCATCACTTGGCTCATGGCCCAATACCCCATCCTCCAAACAGCAGGTCCTTCTCCCATTGCCTTTCTGTGACCCACCCTCTGCCTCCCTCTTCCCCTCTTAATGCCACCATTGATTAGACTGGGCACACCTTCATAATCCAAAACAATCTCTTCCTCTCAAGGTCCTTACCTATAGTAATCACATTTACAAAGTTTCTCTGCCATGGAATGTAACATATTCACAAGTTCCAGGGGACAGCTGGTGGGGGTAGGGGGTGGGTTGGATTATTCTGCCTACCACAATCCTAAAGCTGTTTTTACAAAATAAGTGACGGTTCATGCCTGTAATCCCAGCACTTTGGGAGGCTGAGATGGGTGGATCATGAGGTTAGGAGTTTGAGAGCAGCCTGGCCAACATAGTGAAACCCGTTCTCTACTAAAATACAAAAAATAAAAATAAAAACAAGAGACCTTTAGATACTGATAATATGGCTGGATGGCCAAGAAATTTTGTTAAATGAAAAAATCAAGCTTGTAGATTGATATATATTACCTCTATTTTTTTCTTTTTCTTTTTTTTTGAGATGGAGTCTTGCTCTGTTGCACAGGCTGGAGTGCAGTGGTGCAATCTCGGCTCACTGCCTCCTCCACCTCCTGGGTTCAAGCAATTCTCCTGCCTCCGCCTCCCAAGTAGCTAGGATTTCAGGCACCTGCCACCGCACTGGCCTAATTTTTGAATTTTCAGTAGAGACAGGGTGTCGCCATCTTGCCCAGGCTGGTCTCAAACTCCTGACCTCACGATCCACCCACCTAAGCCTCTAAAGGGCTGGAATTACAGGGATGAGCCACTGTACCTGGCCTACCTCTCCTATTTTTAAACACACACATAAACATACCCATAAATACTATGAATTTTCCAGGAGTACATTTGTATTTATGTAGATATGTAGAATAAATATACCATATACCTAGAAATACATTTGTACTGCACCTTTTCTATGTTTCGAAATGTTTACATACACAAATACTTAGGATTGTTTTACAAGTGCCTACCATAATCAGCACAGTCACATGCTGTACAGCTTTGCAGCCTAGGAGCAACAGGCCCTATCATATAGCCTAGGCACGCATTAGGCTGTACCATCTAGGTTTGTGCAACTACAATCTGTGATATTTGCACAATGATGAAATCGCCTAATGATGCATTTCTCAGAAGGTATCCCCATCTTAAGTGGTGCATGACTGTATACATGTTTGGGAGAGGTGTTTTTTGTTTTGTTTTTTGAGGTGGAGTCTTGCTCTGTCACCCAGACTGGAATGCAGTGGCATGATCTTGACTTCCCGCAACCTCTGCCTCCTGGGTTCAAGCAATTCTCCTGCCTCAGCCACCCAAGTAGCTGGGATTACAGGCCCATGCCACCATGCCCAGCTAATTTTTGCATTTAGAAGAGACAGGTTTTCGCCATGTTGGCCAGACTGGTCTCGAACTCCTGACCTCAGGTGCTCCACCCACCTTGGCCTCCCAACGTGCAGGGATTACAGGCATGAATCACTGCGCCCAACCTAGGTGAGGTTTTAAAGGTAGAACTGACACCTACCAGCACCTGCTGGTTTCCTGATGCCTTTACTAGCCATGAGCTCTGTCCAGTATATGAGAGCCTCCGTCCCCTCCTAGTGTGGCAACTCCCAGGTTCTCATGGTTCCAACCCTCAGGCAGGACAGTCATTGCCTTGACAACCTTGCCTGCAAAGGGTAAAAAGACCAAGAAGGAGCCCTCCAAAATGGTTCTGACCTGACCAAGTGCAGTCAAGAGTGAACTTCATTCCTCACACACTTCTTTCCTGGCTTAAAAAACTGATCTGCCACTCTGTCTAGTGCCTGGGGTGTGACCACAAAGATGACCCTTCCATCAAGATCCTCTACACAATCTCTTCCAGGCAAAGTCCCAGGGTCTGATCTGGAACTCAACATTTAAGGAACATCTTCTTCCTTGGGCTCCCTCTGCTCGTCTTTTGTGAGTATGGAATTTGTGCTTGAGCTAGGCACAGTGGCTCACACCTGTAATCCCAGCACTTTGGGAGGTCAAGGTGGGTGGATCACCTGAAGTCAGGAGTTCCAGACCAGCCTGAACAACATGGTGAAACCCTGTCTCTACTAAAAATACAAAAATTAGCCAGGTGTGGTGGTGGGTATCTGGTATCCCAGCTACTCAGAGGCTGAGGCAGGCAAGTCACTTGCATCCAGGAAGTGGAGGTTGCAGTGACCCAAGATAGTGCCATTGCACTCCAGCATGGGTAACAGAGTGAGACCCCATCTCAAAAAAAAAAAAAAAAAAAAAACAGCCCGGCATGGTAACTCACCCCTGTAATTCCCACAGTTTGTGAGGCCGAGGCAGGCGGAACACAAGGTCAGGAGATTGAGACCAGCCTGGCCAACATGGTGAAACCCTGGCTCTACTAAAAACACAAAAATTAGCCAGGCATGGTGGTGTGTGCCTGTAATCCCAGCTACTTGGGAGGCTGAGGCAGGAGAATCACTTGAACCCCTGAGGCGGAGGTTGCAGTGAGCTGAGATCATGCCACTGCACTCCAGCCTGGGCAACAGAGAGAGACTCCTTCTCCAAAAAAAAGAAAAAAAAACGTGCATGAAATTTCAGTTCCTTTTGAAGACACTTATCTGCTCCTAGGCATTTTCTTCACTCCAATTCCATGCTCCGATTGTGACACCTAAATTGATTTCTCTGGAAATTATAGGTATTAGCTGAATCTCTGTTGTACTCCCCTCCATCAGATGGTGCCACACTCCAGGCTGGAGAGACGTCCTGGCTCTGCTGCTCGCAGGCCTGGCTACCCAGCCTACACGTGGCACTTTGATGAAATCTGATTATCAAATCTGTATCTCCCACCTCAGACATGAGCCCCAAAGCACTTTGTCTTGATTATTTATGCTCCCCTTGTTTTCAGCTTCGGGGCTGTGAGAACATTTTCTTTCTACCCACAATTGCTTTACTGAGCTCCAAGAGAAAATCCCCCTCACTGGACCCAGTCCTCCAATATCCTCCACCTGGGCACCTTCGGTAACCCCTGGAAGGGGCCAGGCACCAGCACACAGGCCCAAGCTTTGTGGTTCACAGTGGGGAAGCAGTGACAGGGCACAGCAGAGATGCACGCTGTGGGGGCTCAGGCAGAGTGTGTAACACAGCTTCCTCAGGAGGGGCCCTGGCAGCCCACCACAGAAAAGCCGGGTTAGGAACGCCTATCCCTACAAGCCACCCTGCTCTGGACACTCCGGCCTCCTGTCAGGACTCAGGACCCAGGCCTTGCCACCCACAGACACTAAAGCAGGACAAGGACACCACGGAAAACTGGGCCTTCCCACCTGGGTCAGTCAGTTTGTTATGATTTCCGTTCTTTTGCATTTGCTGAGGAGTGATTTATTTCCAATTATGTGGTCAATTTTAGAGTAGGTGTGATGTGGTGCTGAGAAGAATGTATATTCTGTAAATGTTATAAATTTACAGAATGTATATTTATAAATGTTTACTGAAGCTCAGCCCCTTTGCACACAGAGACCTACCTAAGGCCGCAAAGAGCCACCAGAAAACTCCGAGAAAAACGTAGGGCTACCACAGCACAGACAGGACTGAGAGTTTTTGAGCTGGAGAAGCTGAGGAGCTGGCAAAGACCAATACAGAGCTAGAGAGGAGACAAGGGAGGGGCACCAAGAAGGAGAGGTACCCAACTGCTGAGGGCATCCTTTTAAGGGAGGCTGGGGAAGGAACTTCCTTGAGACATAGCACCGCCTCTGGCAATCACATTCCTGTAATCACCTTCTCTTCTCTGGGATTAGGGTTTGCAAGGAACTTGGACCAGCTAAACCCACGTCACTTTTCTTTTTTAATAGAGACAGGATCCCACTCTGTCTTCCAGGCTAGAGTGCAGTGGTGTGACCATAACTTACTGCAGTCTTGAACTCCTAGGCTCAAGTGATCCTCCCATCTCAGGCTCCCAAGTAGCTGGGATTACAGGCACATGCCACCACACTCAGCTTTTTTTATTATTATTTGAGCCGAAGTCTCACTCTGCCACCCAGGCTGGAGTACAGTGGCACAATCTCGGCTCACTGCAACCTCCACCTCCTGTGGTCAAGTGATTCTCCTGCCTTAGCCTCCCAAGAGTAGCTAGAATTGCAGGTGTCTGCCACCAAGCCCAGCCAATTTTTGTATTTTTAGTAGAGATGGGGTTTTACCATGTTGGCCAGGCTGGTCTCAAACTCCTCACCTCAAGTGATCCTCCTGCCTCGGCCTCCCAAAGTGCTGAGATTATAGGCATGAGCCACCACGCCCACCTGTCCCAGTTATTTTTTTTTTAATTTTTGTAGAGATGAGGTCTTGCTATCTTGCCCAGGCTGCTCTTGAATTCCTAGGCTCTAGCAATCTTCCTGCCTCAGCCTCCCAAACTCCTGGGCTTTAATAATCCTCCTGCCCCTCCCAAAATATTGGGATTACAGGCATGAACCACTGCACCCACCTTGGCTCTTATAATGCCAGAATTTACTGAATCCCAGGGCCCAGGTCAAGCAACTCATACTTCAGGGCCCCAGGAAACACCTTCACTCCAGTGACTAAGTTCTTCTTTACAAGCCTGGTGAGGACTGCATCACTCTGAAACAAAGTGACAGTGTGACATGGGACAAAGTTCCCAGGCCCAGTATGGCTTTGGAGATTCTAACTCTCCAGTCCCAGGGCCCAGCCCTGATCTTGGAGGAAGGAGCTGAACCACCAGCGTCCTCCAGCGCCATTATCATAGCTATATGGATACTCCCTTATGGGGGCAGGGGATGTCTTAACACAGAAAGAGCAGAACCCTAGGATGGCAAACACATATGCAAGTTGATGGGGATAGTGTTTCAGGGTAATTGGGTACTTTTCTGATGCCCTTGCAAACCCCACCACAAAGAGCCATGTTCCTCTATATACAGGCTTGAACCCAGGTGAAAGAGGAAAGCTAGTGACTGGGTACAACTTCTTTCCAGCTCAGCAACACTCTCTGAGCTTTAGCAAAGTGATCTCCTGTGAGCCTGCACTCTCTGCCCTGCAGGCCCACTCCTTGCCCTACAGACCAAGACATGGCTCCTGACACCAGGAAGGGGGTTCTCACATAGGAGAATGGAAAGCTGGATGCAGACAGGTGCCACCAGCCCCTCGAGTCTGGGTCTATGCCTGAGGAAGCCCTCAAACACAGATACGGGCTTTACAGATGAGCAGCCACACTTCTGTTGTGAGAGTCACTGTGAGGACCACTGCAGGCCCTGATGGATTCCATAACCGGAAATCCATCTGTTAACCAGTCAGGTGTTACACCAAAGAGTATCCCTGTGGCTACCGGGCAATTGAATTCTTGACCTTCAGTTCCACTTTACTAGAGCAAGTCACAGCACATTGATTTAATGTATGAATACATAAGGAAAAATAAGATGAAATATGGAAATATTAGTCAAGATAAATAAGATTTTGCAAAGCTAGACAAACTAGATAAGGGTCTTACTTTGCAATATTTTTCCTGCTTTGGCTCAATTTAACTGTCTTTCTTTTTCTCATTTTTTCTTTTTCTTAATAAAACTACCTACTAATGCTTTTGAAAAGAAACAATATACCAGACACACAATGGCAAAGACAAAAGAAAAAGCAATTCTATGGCTAACCAGCAAACCAGGCTCCTGTGTCCTGAGGAGGAAGCTCATCTGTTGGCATGATGGGCATTCCAGCTGCCTTTGCCACCATCCCTCAGACTTCTCTAGAACCTACTAAGAACAAAATACCCGTGAGAGAGACCCCAGGAGGCAGAACATGAGCGGAGTCCGACAACCACTGCATCTAGTTTCCATTGGCAGTTACCTAACCCCAGAATCGCCAGGGCTGTGTGGCCGCCCTCTCAAGGGATCTATAAGCCTGGCTGTTTGAAAGATAAATGGAAAGCTTTGGGAGCTTAGTATTAGCTAAGGAAATACTAACCATCCAATTAGTTAACAGATGGGTTTCCAGTTATGGAATCCACCTTTCATCAAGGGTGGTGAGAACTGAGTGATCACCCATTCTCCTCCATGAGACTAGAACTCTGCATCTGAGGGGTGTAAGGGAATTTTCTATAACCTGTACTATAAGAGGTAGTGACATGGTCACAAGGCCAGGCCAGAGAAGCAAAATGGTCACACAGTAAACAAGCGGCAGAGCCCGACTTCCAGGCTCAACTCTTTCCCTCTGTCTTTCACCAGGGTTTTTGCTTATAAAAACTAGCAGGACTGAGATAGAGTGGAGACGGAAGGATACCTTTAGACACTTTAAAAAAAAGAATAACTTCTGCTAGATTCTGGGAGCTCTGAGAGCAACTTGAGACCCCGCAGGTCTTCTGCCCAGTCAGTTCTCACACCATTATCTGATAAAATGTGTTCAATTGGTGGCAGATGACTGTCTCCAGGACTCTGGATTATCTACCCATTAAATCAGATTGCTAATAAAGAAGTTTTAATGTAGAGTATGAATCTTCCAGCAGTAACTGCTTCCCCAAGTTCTTGTACTAAATACTCCACAGTGAATCTCTAAGCAAAAGAACATCTGTCACAGCAGCAGCCTTAGTCAACATTAGACAGCTGGGCCGATCCCAGGCCCCCAGCAGGCACAGGGAGGCTTCCGTGGCCACGTACACACACATGCCCATGTGCGCACAGCCCTCCCCTGCTGAGGAGCTCACAACTGACCACATAGGGACACCAAGACGTGCCACAAGAAGTCCTTTGTCACCTGCCCCAACCACACCAAACATTCCCCCTTCATGGTCATATTGCCAAACATCTTAAGCAGGAATAACCTGAGACAGGAGAGTCTTTCCCCAGTGGGGAGGCAGACAGCTGCCTGGAACACCCTCCTGAAGATCTTTCATTAGATTGCAGAATAAATTAGTCTCAGGATAGGAATCATGGATGACTCTACTCTGGAAAGGGGAAAGAATACAGAAATCAGAGTCTGTCTGATAGCACATGGGAGACTACAGCCCAAATTCAATGTGTGTTTGCAATTCCACATCGTAATTGAACTAAAAGTATACTGATGCTTAACATTCGTGCTGTGCCAGGCCTAGTGGTGAGCACTTGCTTTGTCTCATTTCATTTTCACAACCACTCTAGAAGGCTAGGATTGTCATATCCAATTTACAGATGAGGAAACTGAGGCCCAAAGAGGTAAGTAACAAGCTATAAGTCACAGAAGTAATAAGTGACGGAATCTGAACCCATCTCTAGCTCTATCTTAATCATTCACTGCCTTGTAGCAATTACAAATTCATAGACACATGCCTCTATGATGCACCTTTGTGAGAGGACTCAGTAAAGGAGAGACATGAGGGGCTCTGACTTTCCTAAGCTGCATGTCAGTCCTCTGTTCACACTGATGGACAGTGCTGGCCATGCTTCTTCCACGTCAAGACTTCACGATGGAGACTTGAACTCAGACCCTGAAACATCACCAAAGACTTTCCCTGGATGGCTGGCACCCTCTTGGTGCTTTTCATCGAGTTCCTTCTGGAAGATCCAGGCCTGACACATAGTATTTACGTAATAATTTTCTCACCCACCACACAAAGCAGATAACAAGGCAGAAATAGGATATCTCTGTTTCATTTCAAACTGAAATAACATCCGTAGGTTTAGGAAAATTAAAATTCACTTTGCTCACAGTCCACCAGCAGTCACAACAGGAAGCAAGTAAGACTGCGACACTCACAACTCACACATGCAGCCAGGAATCCCAGCTGAGGAGCAAACTTTGGGAGGACACAGAAACTGAGTCGTGACCTGAACTCACTAAATTTCAACAAATACCCATTTATACACAACACAATACATTTCCCTCTCAGGGAGCTGAAGTGCAGTCTTCCGAGCAGGGGTGATCGGCAGCCTCCTCCCCTTTCTGTCACTTGTCCATGGACCCTCCATACACATCTACTCCCACAAGTCCATGTGTTTGGGGGACCCTGTAAGCACAGGAGCATGGAAACTCGGGCACATGCCAGTAGAAGCAGGCAGAGAAGGGGCCACATACTGTGATTGTCTCCAGGGAACGGAGGCTATGGAAGGGATTCAGCCCACTTACCAAATAGCAACTGTGTGCCAGATATGGTGCCAGTGATGGGGACTGCAGCCATGAATGGGACCTGGGCCTGCCCGATATAACCCCTGAGCTAGGAGGACGGAGGGACAGGTGAGCAGATGCCAGCAGACCAGTGTGATCAGAGCTGGGTTGCAAGACGCACAGAACACCCTGGAAGGATGCTGGCCACCACAGCAGGCAGAGGAGGGGCACCCTGCAGAAACAGCGAAGCTTCCTGGAAGAACTTCTCAGCCAAGACTCGAAGAATTAAGTTAGTTCAGCAAAGCAGAGGCAACAGTGAGGGGCCAGTGTTCTTGAAAGAAGCACCAATATGTCTAAATGCCTGGAAGCCAGGGAGACTGTGGCCCACTCACAAAACTAGAAGCAGCTACTGCAGCTGGTGTGCAACATGGGAGGACTTACCCTCCACGTGCTTGCTCCATCCTGAGCCCTGGCAGGATGAGGAGCGCAGCCAGCGGCCGGCAGGTGGCCTTCGCAGGGGAAGCAGGCCTACCGCAGCCTGATGGCAGGCATCCAGCCTTCTCTGAGGACAACCTCCTTGTGATACTGTTACCAGAAGGGGTCCCGATCTAGACCCCAAGAGAGGGCTCTTGGATGTAGCGCAAGAAAGAATTTGGGGCGAGTCCACAGAGCAAAGTGAAAGCAACTTTATTCGGAAAGTAAGGGAATAAAAGAATGGCTACCCCATAGGCAGAGCAGCCACAAGGACTGCTGGCTGCCCATTTTTATGGTCGTTTCTTGATGATGTGCTAAACAGGAGGTGGATTATTCATGCCTCTCCTTTTTAGACCATGTAGGGTAACCTCCTGATGTTGCCATAGCATTTGTGAACTGTCATGGTGCTGGTGGGAGTGTTGCAGTGAGGACAACCAGAGGTCACTCTTGTTGCCATCTTGGTTTTGGTAGAGTTTGGCCGACTTCTTTATCGCAACCTGTTTTATCAGCAAGTCCTTATGACCTGCATCTCATGCCGACCTCCTATATTATCCTGTGACTTAGGATGCCGCACCGTCTGGGAATGCAGCCTAGGAGGTCTCAGCCTTACTTTACCCCTTATTTTACCCAGCTCCTATTTAAGATGCAGTCGCTGTAGTTCAAATGCCTCTGACAACGTTCTGGGGGTCCAGAGGTGTTTCCAGCTAACCTGCCCAGCTCGGCATCCCATGAGGGATCAGCACAGCGAGGACAGCAGACCTTGTCATCAGTGGGCAGTTTGGGAGTCGGGGTGAAGGAGAGGTAACATTAGTGTTACCAGATTTGGCCCAGGCAAATTCACGGAGATGGAAAGAATAGCAAAGGCCACCAGCAAGTAGGGAAGGGGGACTGGAAATGTATTGTTTAATATTAATATGTACAGAGTCTGTTTGAAGTGATGAAAAGGACCTGGAAATGGATGGTGGTGATGTTTGCACAGCACTGTAAATTTGCTTCATGCCACTGAATCTTACATTTCAAAATGATTAAAATGGTAAATTTTTTGTCATTTCAGCATGATTTTTTCAATTGGCCAAAGCAAGTGACTGCCAATCCTTTGTGGTCTCAAGAACAATCAGTGGCCTAAACGCTAATCAGATGTATAAAGGTTCAAGTCCATTATCTGGCACATAGTAGGTGCCCAACACATGAGAGTAATCATTGTTACTGTTACTGAATCCATGTGGCTTTTCTTGTGATCACTTAAGTTATGAATGAGTGTATCTGGTATTAATGTTCCTTAAGTGCTGCTAGAGAGTTTCTATTACAATTAAGTAATAATTAATGATCGTCGTAGAATCCCTTATACAATTCCATATCATGAGTTTTCCAATTCAAATTCAGCTTCTCCTTCCATTGCGTACTTTCATCTCCCACAATAAGCTGTTTACCCTTTCAATTATTTTTGTTCCAACCACTGTGATCACTGTACTTAAAATTCAATCAGGCTTCTAATTTTAAGCATCTTTTTTTGTGTATAGCGTCAACAATTGACAAGCGTCCTGAATTTAACATCTGTTCCCAGCAGTAAATGGTTTTAAATTTGAGAACCAAAAACATATTTGAGGCAATTATGAGCAGTCCTCGCGCTGTGATTCATGGCTGTGCATCGGCAACTTCTTCTGTGACAGCCACAGTTCTGATAGATGGGACCAGCAGCAGCAGTGCTGTTGCGACAAGAAGGCCAGACAAGCTGCTCGGACATCCCACTTCCAGCAGAACGCCTTTGATGAGCAAAACACACCACCTACTGTACACCACCAAGCAACCTGCGAAACATTTTTATAGGCTCTCTCCCATTTGATCCTCAAGTAAGACCTCTTCAGAAATATAAGTAAAAATGGGGTCTCTGGGGCAATCTCTCATGAGGTCAAATAGCCCTCTCTGGGAGTCCTGTGGATGGCAGGGACTCATTCCTGCCATAGTTGTCTGTGCCCAGGGCCTGCTGTTCAGAAGGATGGTGGCTGGGGAGAATCCAGCCAGAAGCTGTCTTGGATACTGGTCCCCAGCTGGGCTCATGGATTCTGGTGTCAGCTTATGGAAAAAGGGGATGTGATTGGAGCAGAAGGTGCTTGTACTCAGATTTGGAGGTGACGTGCCAACTGAGACAACAGTGGGATTATTAAGTGTATAGAAAGAAAGCAGGAATTTGGCTTCAATCAGATGCTAATTATACTTACACTGATAAACTGTGAAGGAAAATAAGTATAACTATGATAAATAAATTACGGATGTCTGAAATGTTCTTTTTTTGAGACTAAGCCTCGCTCTGTCGCCCAGGCTAGAGTGCAGCAGCGTGATCTCAGCTCACTGCAACCTCTGCCTCCAGGGTTCAAGTGATTCTCCTGCCTCAGCCTCCCAAGTACCTGGGACTGCAGGTGTGTGCCACCATGCCCAGCTAGTTTGTTGTATTTTTAGTAGAGACGGGGTTTCACCATTGGCCTGGCTGGTCGCAAACTCCGGACTTCAAGTGATCCACCCACCTTGGCCTCCCAAAATGCTGGGATTACTAGCATGAGCCACCACGCCCGGCCTAAGATGTCTGAAATTTTCTATTAGTAACAGGAAATTACTATTTTACTATTTTTACTATTTGTAGCTCTGTAGGACAGGCTCTCTTAAAATCCCAGCCTTACGCTGGGACTTCCAGAGCTGCAGCTCCACAACTTAAAAATCCTTCCATCTCACCAGCCTCTACTCAAAA